>NC_040094.1:59944539-60244539 GCF_003369695.1 Bos indicus x Bos taurus
CTATACATATGTATACATTCTTTTTTAAATATTGTTTTTCATTTGGCTTGTCACAGGATTTTTTTTTAAGAGGAGGAGAATTGCTTTACAATGTTGTGTTATTTTTGCTGTACAATACATGAATCAGCTGTAAGTACACATGTATTATTGTAAATTCCGTGTATTAGCTCATCACTGATAATATCACTTCATCCAGACCATTACGTTAGGATATTTTTATAAATACACTCTGTACTTACACAGGCAGAGAAGGTTTTCAAGCTGATGTGGGGGAAAATGTTACACACCTGGTATAGTGCCCAATGGATGGAAGACACACCAGAGAACTGGTCATTTCTTTGTTTGTTTGTTTGCCATTAAAATCATTAGTTCCCTTGACCTTTTGGGCTACATATCTTTCTGCCACTGATATTTATCATTCACATGAGCTCAGTGGAAGATAAAATGGCCCTCAGGAGCGGAGATTCTGGGTTCTGGTGGCTGTTATTGATTTTTGTCTTGAACTCATTAAGCCTGGACAAAGCAAAGACATTTATTATGATTTAAACAGATATTGACTGAGTCCTCATCGGACCCCAGGTACTGCACTGACCCAGCTGAGAGCAACTCCCCAGGGCCCTCACATTTGAACAGGGAGAAAGAGCAAATAAGGAGTATTAGAGATTGGGACAAATATCTGAAGAACGCAAACGAGTGCCCGAGATAGAGAATAACTGAGGTGGGGGTGGGGGGCGCCCTTCACTGCACAGGATAGCCAGGGAAGGGCTCTTTGAGAAGACATGGTTTAAGCTGATGCCTACAGCCTTAGAGATGCCGTTCCTGAGAGCAGGGGGCCGCAGGAGGAGCCCACCAGGCCAGGACAGGTGTCCACTCAAAGGCCCCGGGGTGGGGAAGACTCGAGTGTGCTGGAGGAACCGAAAGAATGCTGAGAAGCTTGCAGATGCAGTGCCTGTGGCGGGGAGAGGAGGTCGCCTTTGCGGGCCCACCCTGCTGAAAAGTGGGGAACCCAAGTCTGTGCCCTGCTTCACGGGGCGCGTCTCAGTGAGGAAGCCGGAATGGATCACCTGTCAGGACTGGGAGACCTGGGCTTGGCCGACAGGATGTGGAGCGTGTGTGTTTTCTGTTTGTTCTTGAAGTTTGCTTCCCTGCAAATACATGCCTAGCTACCTTGCCCCTCTCATGGGGAAGCCAAGGCCAGCACTCCATCGCTCATGAGCGATCCTGAACAAACAAACCCTGATCCTCCATGCAAGCCTCGTGCCAGCCTGTCAGGCCCGCGCTGGCCATGCAGCCTGGAGCTCAGGAACAATCTGGTCCTGAGGAAGGGAGGGAAGAAAAACAATTTTGAATTCCAGGCGCCGAGGGCCTCTGACAGACGGCCGTTGTCAAGGGCAGGAAAGCGAAACCGTGGCAAGGAGCTCGGTGGCGCCGCCGGGAAGGGCGGAGGATGTTGAGTTTAGGGGCTGCTGCCCAGGGGCGTGTGGCCGCAAGGATGGGATGGGGAACACTTTACTCCTGGGAGCTCGGGCAGCTCACCTTAAAGAACTCCACTTGCTCACTTCACATCATGAGAAGAGGGGCTTCCCTGGAGATCCAGCGGTTAAGACTCCAAGCTTCCACTGCAGGGGGTGAGGTTTGATCCCTGGTTGGGGAACTGAGATCCCACATGCTGAGCAGTGCGGCCAAAAGATTTAAAAAAATTAAAATGAAGTTATGAGAAGAGTGATACCTGTCCTTCCTCCCTGGGGTTGGACATAGGAATGAGGGCAGCTTTAGGAAAAGGCAACATGACTCGTTGGAAAAGCCCCTGATGCTGGGAAAGATTGAGGGCAGGAGGAGAAGGGACGACAGGGGATGAGATGGCTGGATGGCATCACCGACTCGATAGACATGAGTCTGAGCAAGCTCCAGGAGTTGGTGATGGACAGGGAGGCCTGGCGTGTTGCAGCCCATGGAGTCACAGAGTCAGACACGACTGAGCGACTGAACAACAGCTTTTTGGAACTGCAAAAGGCGGCTGCCTCCCTCCTTAGTTATACAGTCGGCTGGACCCTCCAGAACGCCCTCTGTTGAGTCTGCTCACTTCTCTCCCTGCTCTTCCCTGAGGTCAGTCTTACCAGCTCCTCTTTGTCTGGTCCACTCAAAGATTTCAGGTCCGGGTGGAGGCGGAAAGAGAGGTGTGCTTTTCACATTCTCTGATTCAGTTGTCCATTTCACCCAGGTCATTAACTACAAATTTCTAGAGGCTCAGTTGTGAAGACTCACTAGTCAGAATAAGCGGTCCTGGGTCACGACTGTGCCAGGGAGAGGAGCCAGAAAATTCCTTCCTTGCTGCGTCATAGGGTCGGGTCTTCAGAAGGTGAATGACTATTGTTTGCAGGGTGGTCCTTCTTCACCTGCACAGAGCTTGGGAAACTTCACAGCTCCAGTTGGAGCTGGCCTGTCAGAAGTCACAGCAAACACTGGTGGCCAGTGAGGAAACTGCCTCACACCCTTTCCATGAGGGTCCGAGTCCATTGCCAGCTGTGTATCTGGGACATCTGGAATCTGAGTGTGGCCATTTTGACGTTCCTGTTTGAGGGGACAGTTCATGACGACCTACCACCACCTTCTGGCCCAAAGAAGAGGAACAGTGAACAACGTTGGTCGCTCAGTCGTGTCCGACTCTTTGCGACCCCAGGGACTGCAGCCCACCAGACTCCTCCGTCCATGGAATTCTCCAGGCAAGAAGACTGGAGTGGGTTGCCATTCTCTTCTCCAGGGGATTTTCCCAACCCAGGGATAGAACCCTGGGCTCCTGCATTGCAAGTGGATTCTTTAGCATATGAGCCACCAGGGAAGCCCCCAAAATGAAGAGGAGGAAGGAATAAAAATGGCAGAATATGTTGTGTTGCTTTTAATTTCATTAAATGGTTTCACAGTCCCAGCGGCATATTTGAAAACTGGTCACTAAAAGATGGGGTCTTCCCTGGTGGCTCAGTCGGTAAAGAATCTGCCTGTGATGCAAGAGACCAGGGTTCAGTCCCTGAGCTGGGAAGATCCCCTGGAGAAGTGAATGGCAACCCTTTGCTGTATTCTTGCCTGGAGAATTCCAAGGTCAGAGGAGTCTGGCTGGCTACAGTCCATAGGGTCACAAAGAATCGGACATGAGTGAAGCGACTAACATTCAATTTCACTAAAAGATAGATCATAATTACAGATTTCTCTTTCATTTTCTCAGTTTGAATTTATTTCAAGATCTAAATCTTACCTGTGGTAAAAGTTATGGTTAACTTAGGGTAAGAGGAATGCAGTGTGGTTAAGCAAACCTATGAAGTTGCAGTTTTGTAGCAACAAACTTACTCCATAACTCTGAGCTCCAATTCTCTTACAAACACAATGGAGAAATAATTGAAAATGTGGAGGCACTGTGAATATCATGGATGATATCCTTACATCAAAGTCTTAAAAACCAGTCATCTGTTTGGAAGGACATGAGGGCAGACAGACATTTTTATTCTTGATGTTTCAGCCTTCTTTGCCCTTTCCTTGGATAGTTGTATCATTACTAAAATTTATGAAAACACTTGGAGGTTATGCGTGAGGTTCTGTGTCCAGCTATGGGAGAGCCCCAGTGGTTATCCCCAGGAAGGGGGATGAATTGCAAGAAAGAGATAATCTGTCTTCCATCATGGTGGCTGCCTGAATCTTAGTAGACCCAGAACCGTGAGGCATATCCACTCTCCTAGAGAACTGTACTTAGGAGACTAGTCTTTTCTTAGTTTGTCTAATAGTCATACTTCCTGAAAGAAAGGATTTGAATGGGCTCATATGCCATCATCCTGCTTAGATGATTGCTTGGGGCAGAACTGGGAGACAGTGTCCTCCAGAGACATTTATTATTATTATTTTTTCTCCAGAGACATTCAGACTTCACACCCAGGCCCTGTGTGGCTACCTTTGACTTATTGACCATTCCCTGGCGTGATCAGATGTGGTTAGAGAGGTGGGCTGGTTTACCCACACAGCATGGCAGGGCCTACATCATATTGTGATGGGCAGCTTGGACATCTGATGACGCAGGGCTCCTCCTGAAATCACCCCTCATACAGCTCTCATCTTGTCCTCAGTCTTGGAGTGCCAGTCAATGGCATGCCATTTGCCAGTGCATTTTGCTCTCATGGTAACATGTGATCTTTACAGGTATCTCTAAAAGACCTTTCTTTGAGTAGCACTGGCTTATGCAATACCGTTCATAAAACAGATGGCTAGTGGGGAGCTGCTGTATAACACGGAGCTCAGCTCAGTGCTCTGTGATGACCGAGAGGGGTGAGATGGGGGGACTGGGAAGCAGGTTCAAGAGGGAGGGGATATATGTATACCTATGGCTGACTGGAGAAGGAAATGGCAGCCCACTCTGCTTTTCTTGCCTCAATTGGTGTCTACATTTCAATTGGATACTTCTTCAAAGGCAGTTCTGTCCATGTGACTCATAGAAAAGTTCATGGCTGGTTTTCCTACCAGCTAAATCAGAGACTCTCAAGCTTCAGCCTAATCATAGCCCATGGCATCTGAAACTAGGAGTCAGCAAAGGTCAAGAATTTTCAGGGTAGCTGTCCAACGAGAGAATTTCAAATATCAGGCTCCAAGACTGCTCATTCTCAGAATGGCCTTTTCTAAAATGTACCTAATTAAAAAGCTGTTACTTTTGTGTTGGCCGTGCTGGGTCTGGGCTGCCGTGAGGCCTTAGTCTAGTGGTGGTGTCTGTGTGGTCTGCAGGCTGCTCTTTGCAGTGGCTTCTGCTGTTGCAAAGCATGGGCTCTAGAGAACAGACCTCAGGGCTTGTGGCAGGTGGCCTCAGTTGCCTTAGGGCACGTGGGCTCTTCCGGGACCAGGTATTGAACCTGCGTTCTCTGCATTAGCAGGTGGACTGTTAACCACTGGACTACCAGGGAAACCCTCAGCAAGGTCTGTTAAGTGACTGATCCATTGATCGATTCATTCAACAGGTATTTATCCAGCCCCTTGTATCTCTTGTGTGCTGAATATTGTTCTAGATGCGGAAAACAGAGTTATGATTAAATTAATCAATGATTCAGTGCTCACAGAGTGTACATTCTAGCAGGGGAGATACGTTTCATAAAGAAACATATATATATAAAGAAACATATATATATATATATATATCTAATCGATATGGTGCCAGGAATTAAAATATAGATCTAGAAGGTGTGCTGTGTTACGTGGTATGTGTGTGTGCTAAGTCCCTTCAGTCGTATCTGACTCTTTGCAACCCCATGGACTGTAGCCCACCAGGCTCCTCTGTTCATGGGGTTCTCCCGGCAAGAATACTGGAGTGGGTTGCCATGCCCCTCTCCAGGGCGTCTTCCTGACCCAGGGATGGAACCTGTGTCTCCTGTGACTCCTGCATTGCAGGTGGATTATTTGCTGCTGAGCCATCAGGGAATCCCAGTGTTGGGTGGTCGAGGGTGTCATGTCGAGAGGGTGACCAGGGGTTCTCTCTCTGAGGAAGTGGCGTTTGAGCAGGAGCTTGAGTGACGTGAAGGAGAGAGACAGATACACGCCTCACGTGGTAGAAGTGCTGAAGTCATTCTGTAAAATAAATTCTTCCTACTGCACCTTTGACTTCACATGAAAACAC
Source organism: Bos indicus x Bos taurus (assembly GCF_003369695.1). Classification (NCBI taxonomy): domain Eukaryota; kingdom Metazoa; phylum Chordata; class Mammalia; order Artiodactyla; family Bovidae; genus Bos; species Bos indicus x Bos taurus. Next base: position 59,950,181 of record NC_040094.1, read on the forward strand.
AGACGTTCCATAGGGTCAACGATGGACTGATGAAAACGTCACTCACCAAGCAAGGCTGGTGAGCTATTTTAATCTCCTTGCCTAGCAACAAAGTTGGGTTGATGGTTCATAAAACAGTTGGCTCCATGGACAGCATTTTCTGACTGGGGATTTGGGGTCTGCTGAGTGATTCCCTGCTTGTTCTTCTGAACTGATTTAGAATTGGGCAGGCTCCGTTTCGCGGTTTTGTTCTGCAGTCTCTGGTGAGCCAGAACATCAGCCAGTTTTCATTGGTGTTGATTCACTCGAAGGAAAAAGTTGTGGCAGAAACTGCCTGATGTGTATGAAATGAAACCGTTCTGGGTTGATCGCGGCAGGCTCTGTTTCCATTTGTCTCTCCCGGAGGCCGTGGTTTCAGGTCTCTGATCTTGAACATCACAGGAGACAGTAATGCTCGGCTGGGTGAGGACGGAAGCTGCAAAGACAATCTTAAATGTAATTTATTGGGCAGGAAAATAGGTTAGGCAAGGCCTGGCCTCTTCCTCCGTGGATATCTTGAGCGGGATGACTGCATTTGCTTGCAGACAGAGACTTACTTGGGCAGTATCTTTTGACATCTGGCCTGGGACTAGGAGGAAGTTGACATCAAAAATGTGATCTGTGCTCTACATTTGTGTGTCTATTTCTGCTTTGAAAATAGGATCACCTATATAATTTTTCTGGACTTCCCTGGTGGCTCAGACAGTAAAGAATCTGCCTGCAATGTGAGAAACCTGGGTTCAGTCCTTGGGTTGGGAAGATCCCCTGGAGGAGGGAGTGGATACTCACTCCAGTCTTCTTGCTGGAGAATCCCATGGACGGAGGAGCCTGGCGGGCTACAGTCTGTGGGGACAGAGTCAGCAGGGCTGAGCAACTAATCCTTTCACTTTCTTTGTATCATTTTTCTAGATTCCACATAGATACATTAACTTATGACACTTTTTTCCTACTCTCTAGGCCCATCTGCTTCTCTACAAATGACCCAATTTCATTCCTTTTTTATGGCTAAGTAATATTCCACTGTATATATGTACCAGGGCATCCCTGGTGGCTTAGCAGTTAAAGAATCCGCCTGTCAATGTAGGAGGTGTGGGTTCAGTCCCTGAGTTGGGGAGGTCCCCTGGAGAAGGAAATGACAACCCACTCCAGTATTCTCACCTGGAAAAACGATGTGAACAGAGGAGCCTGGCAGGCTATAGTCCATGAGGTCACAAAAGAGTCAGTGATGACTTAATGACTAAACCACAGCAACATACATGTACCACGAGGGGGGACAGAAAGGGTGGGGGGATCTGGGAGACTGGGACCGACACATACACACTCTGATGCTGTGTATAAAATAGGTGGCTAGTGAGCGCTTGCCAGACAACACAGGGAGCTCTACTCAGTGCTCTCTGGTGACCTGAATGGGAAGGAGGGCCGAAAGGGACGGGGTATCTGTATAGGTGCGGCTGATTCATTTTGCTATACAGTAGACACTAATGTGACATTGTAAAGAAATTATAAACAAACGTGACCTGGGCAAGCGTGACTGAATGAAGGTAGAGGCTCCCAGGATGTCTTTGGTCGGAGGTAGTATTTTAACTCTGTTCAGAGCCAGATTTTGAATTTTGGCAAAAACATGTTTCACATCTCAAAATGTCTCTTCCTGCTCTCCCCTGATTGTTGCTAGTTGAAAACTCTCAGCATCTCAGCTCTGCTTACCCCTCCCTTGATTTCCCACCCTCCCTGACAACTGCAAACTGCCAAGAGGGCTGTGCCCGGAATAGACAACTTGTAGGAAGGTGGAAGAAAGCAGGGAAAGACAGAATGGAAGGAAGAAAGAAGAAACCCCCCATCCATCCGGTTCTGGTCTTAGGTCCTATTCCATGGGACATGCATGGAGCAGGCGTTAGAAGAGTGCAGTTCACATCTCGACCCTCTGCTGAAAGCACTGTGTGACCTCAGACAAGTGTCTGAGCCTCTCTGAGCTTTGGGTTTTTCTCATCTGCAGAGGAAAACGTGAGGATTCATTTCAGTGGAATAACTTTAGCCAAACGACGCTGTTAAACTACTTAGTAAACTGCGTAAAACATAATAAGCAGGCAGCTTGAGAGCTATTTCATCATGACTCGACTGAGACATGGAGACCCCCAGTGTCAGGGGCGTCTTCAGTGGGTGGCACTGCCTGGGGGTAAAATTGCCGCTGTGAATCTCAGGTCCATACAGTCTTTGTCTTTCCATAGCTAAGAGGTTTGAACATTTCCAAAGCTTCTTACGATACAAGAACTGCATAGAGGTTCAGCAGCCAGCAAAGCCACCAGAAGATGTGACGGTTAGTTCTACGTGTGGGCTTGGTGAAGCTGCAGCGCCTGGCTGTTTAATCAGATGCTCATCTAAATATTGCTGAGGAACTTTCGTGTAGGTGTGTTTAACATTCACGAACTGTTGGCTTTAAGTAAGGGAGATTACCTCAGTGATGTGGGTGGATCTCATTCAGGTCGTCAAAGGGGACTTCGGAACGAAAACTGTCTCCCAGAAAAGAAGAAAAGTCTGCTTCTAGAATGCAGAATTCATCCACACCTGAGCTTCTGGTTTGCTGCCCTGCCCTATGGATTGCGGGCTTTCTAGTCCTCGTAATTACATGAGCTAATCCCTGAAACAAATTTCTTCATATATATATATGAAGTGGTCAGTTGTGTCCAACTCTTTGTGTCCCCATGGACTGTACCTGCCAGGCTCCTCTGTCCATGGAATTCTCCACACAAGAATACTGGAGTGGGTTGCCACTTCCTACTCCAATATATATCAGTAAATGTATACAAATACATATTTCTGTATATGTATTTGGGCTTCCCTTGTGGCTCAGCTGGTAAAGAACCACCTGCAATGTGGGAGACCTGGGTTCAATCCCTGCATTGGGAAGGTCCCCTGGAGAAGGGAAAGGCTACCCACTCCAGGATTCTGGCCTGGAGAACTCCATGTATTGTATGTCCATAGGGTCACAAAGAGTCAGACACAACTGAATGACTTTATATATGTATGTATGTATATGCTAAGTCATTTCAGTCATGTCCAACTCTTTGTGACCTGTGGATTGTAGCCTGCCAGGCTCCTCTGTCCATGGGATCTTCCAGGCAAGAATACTGGAATGGGCTGCCATTTCCTACTCCAGAGGATCTTCCTGACCTAGGGATGGAACCCACGTCTCTTATGGCTCATATACACACATCAGATTAGATCAGATCAGTCGCTCAGTCGTGTCCGACTCTTTGCGACCCCATGAATTGCAGCACGCCAGGCCTCCCTGTCCATTACCAACTCCGGAGTTCACTGAAACTCACGTCCATCGAGTCAGTGATGCCATCCAGCCATCTCATCCTCTGTCATCCCCTTCTCCTCCTGCCCCCAATCCCTCCCAGCATCAGGGTCTTTTCCAATGAATCAACTCTTCGCATGAGGTGGCCAAAGTACTGCAGTTTCAGCTTTAGCATCATTCCTTCCAAAGAAATCCAGGGCTGATCTCCTTCAGAATGGACTGGTTGGATCTCCTTGCAGTCCAAGGGACTCTCAAGAGTCTTCTCCAACACCACAGTTCAAAAGCATCAATTCTTCAGCACTCAGCCTTCTTCACAGTCCAACTCTCACATCCATACATGACCACAGGAAAAACCATAGCCTTGACTAGATGAAACTTTGTTGGCAAAGTAATGTTTCTGCTTTCCAATATGCTATCTAGGTTGGTCATAACTTTCCTTCCAAGGAGTAAGCGTCTTTTAATTTCATGGCTGCAGTCACCATCTGCACTGATTTTCGAGCCCAGAAAAATAAAGTCTGACACTGTTTCCACTATTTCCCCATCTATTTCCCATCAAGTGATGGGACCGGATGCCATGATCTTCGTTTTCTGAATGTTGAGCTTTAAGCCCACTTTTTCACTCTCCACTTTCACTTTCATCAACAGGCTTTTGAGTTCCTCTTCACTTTCTGCCATAAGGATGGTGTCATCTGCATATCTGAGGTTATTGATATTTCTCCCAGCAATCTTGATTCCAGCTTGTGTTTCTTCCAGTCCAGCGTTTCTCATGATGTACTCTGCATATAAGTTAAATAAACAGGGTGACAATATACAGCCTTGATGAACTCCTTTTCCTATTTGGAACCAGTCTGTTGTTCCATGTCCAGTTCTAACTGTTGCTTCCTGACCTGCATACAAATTTCTCAAGAGGCAGATCAGGTGGTCTGGTATTCCCATCTCTTAAAGAATTTCCCACAGTTTATTGTGATCCACACAGTCAAAGGCTTTGGCATAGTCAATAAAGCAGAAGTAGATGTTTTTCTGGAACTCTCTTGCTTTTTTGATGATCCAGCGGATGTTGGCAATTTGATCTCTGGTTCCTCTGCCTTTTCTAAAACCAGCTTGAACATCAGGAAGTTCACGGTTCACATATTGCTGAAGCCTGGCTTGGAGAATTTTGAGCATTACTTTACTAGCGTGTGAGATGAGTGCAATTGTGCAGTAGTTTGAGCATTCTTTGGCATTGCCTTTCTTTGGGATTGGAATGAAAAGTGACCTTTTCCAGTCCTGTGGGCACTGCTGAGTTTTCCAAATTTGCTGGCATATTGAGTGTAGCACTTTCACAGCATCATCTTTCAGGATTTGGAATAGCTCAACTGGAATTCCATCACCTCCACTAGCTTTGTTCGTAGTGATGCTTTCTAAGGCTCACTTGACTTCACATTCCAGGATGTCTGGCTCTAGGTCAGTATCACCATTGTGATTATCTGGGTCTTGAAGATCTTTTTTGTACAGTTCTTCTGTGTATTCTTGCCATCTCTTCTTAATATCTTCTGCTTCTGTTAGGTCCATACCATTTCTGTCCTTTATCGAGCCCATCTTTGCATGAAATGTTCCTTTGGTATCTCTGATTTTCTTGAAGAGATCCCTAGTCTTTCCCATTCTGTTGTTTTCCTCTATTTCTTTGCATTGATTGCTGAAGAAGGCTCTCTTATCTCTTCTTGCTATTATTTGGAACTCTGCATTCAGATGTTTATATCTTTCCTTTTCTCCTTTGCTTTTTGCTTCTCTTCTTTTCACAGCTACTTGTAAGGCCTCCCCAGACAGCCATTTTGCTTTTTGGCATTTCTTTTCTATGGGAATGGTCTTGATTCCTGTCTCCTGTACAATGTCACGAACCTCTTTCCATAGTTCATCAGGCACTCTATCTATCAGATCTAGGCCCTTAAATCTATTTCTCACTTCCACTGTATAATCATAAGGGATTTGATTTAGGTCATACCTGAGTGGTCTAGTGGTTTTCCCTACTTCCTTCAATTTAAGTCTGAATTTGGCAATAAAGAGCAATATTGCATAGGAACCTGGAATGTCAGGTCCATGAATCAAGGCAAATTGGAAGTGGTCAAACAAGAGATGGCAAGAGTGAATGTCGACATTCTAGGAATCAGTGAACTGAAATGGACTGGAATGGGTGAATTTAACTCAGATGACCATTACATCTACTATTGCAGGCAGGAATCCCTCAGAAGAAATCGAGTGGCCATCATGGTCAATGAAAGAGTCCAAAATGCAGTACTTGGATGCAATCTCAAAAACGACAGAATGATCTCTGTTCTTTTCCAAGGCAAACCATTCAATATCACAGTAATCCAAGTCTGTGCCCTAACCAGTAATGCTGCAGAAGCTGAAGTTGAACGGTTCTATGAAGACCTACAAGACCTTTTAGAACTAACACCCAAAAAAGATGTCCTTTACATTACAGGGGACTGGAATGCAAAAGTAGGAAGTCAAGAAACACCTGGAGTAACAGTCAAATTTGGCCTTGGAATACGGAATGAAGCAGGGCAAAGACTAACAGAGTTTTGCCAAGAAAATGCACTGGTTATAGCAAACACCTTCTTCCAACAACACAAGAGAAGACTGTATACATGGACATCATCAGATGGTCAACACTGAAATCAGATTGATTATATTCTTTGCAGCCAAAGATGGAGAAGCTCTATACAGTCAGCAAAAACAAGACCAGGAGCTGACTGTGGCTCAGACCATGAACTCCTTATATATACACATATATATGTATATACACACATATATGTATATGAAGTAAAGTGAAATTACTCAGTCGTGTCTGACTCTTTGTGACCCCGTGGACTGTATCCTACCAGGCTCCTCCATCCATGGGGTTTAGAAATCAGTCCATGCAATTCTCCAGGACAGAATACTGGAGTGGATAGCCTTTTCCTTCTCAGAGGATCTTCCCAAGCCAGGGATCAAACCCAGGTGTCCTGTGTTGCAGGTGGATTCTTTACCAGCTGAGACACAAGAAAAGCCCATATGTATACATAATTATAAAATTATATATCTTTAAAATTATGTATTTATATATAATGTTGTTCAGTCACATCTGACTCTGTGACCCCATGGACTGTATAGCCTGCCAAGCTCCTCTGTCCATGGGATTCTCCAGGCAAGAATACTGGAGTGGGTTGCCATTTCCTTCTCCAGGGGATCTTACTGACCCAGGGAACAAGCCTGTGCCTCCTGCATTGGCAGGCATATTCTTTAGCACTGAGTCACCTGAATATCCCTTATATATAATACATAAAACATATATTTAAATATACAAAGTTGGCTTAAAGCTCAACATTCAGAAAACTAAGATCATGGCATCTGGTCTCATCACTTCATGGCAAATAGAATGGGGAAACAGTCGAAACAGTGTCAGACTTTATTTTTTTGGGCTGCAAAATCACTGCAGATGGTGATTGAAGCCATGAAATTAAAAGACTCTTACTCCTTGGAAGGAAAGTTATGACCAACCTAGATAGCATATTGGAAAGCAGAGACATTACTTTGCCAACAAAGGTCCATCTAGTCAAGGCTATGGTTTTTCCAGTAGTCATGTATGAATGTGAGAGTTGGACTATAAAGAAAGCTGAGCACTGAAGAATTGATGCTTTTGAACTGTGGTGCTGGAGAAGACTCTTTGAGAGTCCCTTGGACTGCAAGAAGATTCAACCAGTCCATCCTAAAGGAGATCAGTCCTGGGTGTTCATTGGAAGGACTGATGTTGAAGCTGAAACTCCAATACTTTGGCCACCTCATGTGAAGAGTTGACTCATTGGAAAAGACTCTGATGCTGGGAGGGATTGGGGGCAGGAGGAGAAGGGGATGACAGAGGATGAGATGTCTGGATGGCATCACGGACTCAGTGGACATGGGTTTGGGTAGACTCCGGGAGTTGGTGATGGACAGGGAGGCCTGGTGTGCTGCGATTCATGGGGTCGCAAAGAGTCAGACACAACTGAGCAACTGAACTGAACTGATATATGTGTAATATACATTAAGTATGTATGCTGCTAAGTAGCTGCTAAGTCGCTTCAGTCGTGTCCGACTCTGTGCGACCCCAGAGACGGCAGCCCACCAGCCTCCCCTGTCCCTGGGATTCTCCAGGCAAGAACACTGGAGTGGGTTGGCATTTCCTTCTTCAAAGTATGTCTAGAAATATATAAACATAAATAAGGAATATAATACATATAATAATACATATATATTCAAATATATATATTTACAACACATATATTTACACATTATATATTAATTATATATTAATCAATAATAAATATGGATTTTATATACATAAATACATACACATGTATATATAATGTCCTATTTCTTCTGTTTCTCTGTTTCTCTGTTTCACTGACATAAAAACCCATGACTTCAACACCTATGTAGACAATTTTTAGCAGGACTGTTTTTTTGGCTAGTCTATTATAGGAATCCAGACGTGAGTTCCTAATGAAAACAACCAGAAGGGAGGAAGGCAGCAGCTTCTGGCTCGGTGGGGACCGGTGTGGGGAAGGATTTCCTAATCTTAACCTGAAAAGGGAATTTCAGGGAAGGATGGACACGTCCCAAGCCCCAGCCCGGTGTTCCATCCCCGAGAGGTTCCGCAGAAGTAAACAGTCCGGGTGGGGCGTGCAGCGTCGCCGCTCAAATCGCTGCGCGAACCGGGCTTTTCCCCCGTGCTCGGTCATGGTGGTTTGTTTAAAATTAGTCCTTGTTTGGCCTGTGGGGAAGAGGGAATTGCAGAGTCTGGGTTTAACCGAGCCTTCGCATTTCAGGTTCCGGGGCCGGATTGCTGGGCTATTTTAAAAGCGGAGAGACCATGCGCCCAGGACTGCCCGGTGACCGGACCTCCATCCTCACGCCTGGCACTGGCTGGAAGCCTCAGCTGGGTGGGAGGTCATCGCCTGGTCCGATCTTCCATCCTAAATAGAGCTCCCTGCCTCCCACGCTGAGGTGTCTCCAAGCTCCTGGGAGAGTTGTCCCTTTCAGGAATGAAGTGTCATCAGCTGTCCCACTGCAGAACAAAGCCATCATCTGCCGTGGACACACACTACCGTTTTACTTCGTCTTTAAGGGGGAACTCACACCTTCTCAAGCAGGTCACCTTGGAACAAGCTGCTGGATGGATAAGTTTGGAGGAAGGAAGGTTGAGATACTAACTGCATGCATGCATGCTCAGTCGAGTCAGATGCTTTCATGACCCCCATGGACTGTGTAGCCCACCAGGCTTCTCTGTCCATGGAATTTTCCAAAGAAAAATATTGGAACGAGTTGCCATTTCCTTCTCCAGGGGATCTCCCTGACCCAGGGATGGAACCTGCATCTCTTGCATCTCCTGCTTTGACAGGCAGATTCTTTACCACTGAGCTATGTGGTATGAAGTTATAATAAATGATTTCCACACACCTGTCATATAGATAATTGATTTCTGTTCCAAAGACAGATAACTATGTTATCTGATTCAGTTATGAAAGTTTCTATGGTTTGTGTTCAAATAGATTTGAGCAATGAAAGAAATATTGTCTAGGCATCTTTTGGTTACCACAACGGCTTGGTAGCCAATTCCTGCTGTATCTTCCCAGTAGGACCCCAATTTGGTTGAAGTTTAGGGAAACCATGTGTCAGGGAGGGTGGACCAAGAGGATGATAAGGGACAACTTCATGGATCTTAACCAGTCGTGAGATTCTTAAATTTCCCTATGCTAGGGATTGACTTAGAGGCGTGCATTCTAAACTCGGCATATGAAAGGTTACGGCAATCTGCTGCAGGTTCTGGGAAAAATGCTGTACGAAAAGATTCGTCAAAAGATTCATTCTTTTTGCTTCAACGGTTGTCGTGTAAGTCTTGACCAAATAAGTAAATAAATAATAAAAAATATTGTTTTTTTTTAAAGTAATGCCTGAAGCTGCTATCAGTTGCAATTATTAGGGAAAGCCAAAACCCTCTGAAAGAGACCAGTTATTGAGTGGCTGATTTAACCCCATCTGGAGATACCCTGCCCCATTACCTTCTGATGTGCCCTTACCATCTAAACTGCTCTTAATGAGGAGTTTTGTTCCTTGAAGCCAAAACTAACCCAATGATACACGGTGCCCTATTAAGTAAGAAGGAAAATAAACATGGGTGAGATTTAGTCGTTGTATCTTTTTTTGGTCACCGGTGAAAGGTAAAGTAGTGGACAGAACACTTATTGCACTTTTTGTGTGTGTGAGTCGCTCAGTCGTGGCCGACGCTTTGCGACCCCATGGACTGCAGCCCACCAGGCTCCTCTGTCCATGAGGTTTTTCCAGACAAGGACCCTGGAGTGGGCTGCCATTTCCTTCTCCAGGGGATCCTCCCGACCCAGGGATCGAACCTGGGCGTCCTGCACTGTAGGCAGATTCTTTACCAACTGAGCTACAAGGGAAACCCGATTTTAAAAAACTATTAATTTTTGGTTTCCCTGGGGCTTCCTGGCTGTGCGATGCTTTCTCCCGTGGCGGCCAGCGGGCGCTGCGCTGTAGTTGCGGGCACAAGCTTCTCTCGTGGTGGCTCCTCTCGCTGCAGCTCACGGGCTCCAGAGCACAGGCTCAGTAGCTGTGGTGCACAGGCTTAGCTGGTCATGTGCAGTCTTCCCAGACCAGGGATGGAACCTGTGTCTCCTGTTAAGAATCCCAGCCTGTGGATTCTTAACCACGGAACTACCAGAGAAGTCCCGATGGCATTTTTGTAGCTCTAGTAGCCTTCACCTAAGAAGAAAACAATTTGGAAAGCATGTGTACACTCGCGTGCGTGCCCACACAAATGCGAGCCTTTCTTGGGGTTGGTATACTGGAGTTTCCAGGCATTGACTGTTTTACCATGTTTTATAAATAAAAATTGATGAAGGATGCCGGGTAGCCCAGAGCTAGGATTTATAAAGCTCTTTGCTCTGATAGTTTGTAAAGTGAAGTGTCTACTAATACTAACTAACTAATATTTAGTTAGTTAGTAAAGCGTCTGCCTGCAGTGTGGGAGACCTGGGTTCAATCCCTGGGTCAGGAAGATTCCCCTGGAGAAGGAAATGGCAACCCACTCTGGTACCCTTGCCTGGAAAATCCAATGGACAGAGGAGCCTGGTACGCTATGCAGTCCATGGGGTTGCAAAGAGTCGGACAAAAACTGAGTGACTACAAAATTTTGCTATGTGTGAGGGCTTCACAGGTGGCACAGTGGTAAGAATCTGCCTGCCAATGCAGGAGACGCAAGAGATGTGGGTTCGATCCCTGGGTCAGGAAGATCCCTTGGAGGAGGAAATGACAAGAAAAGGCAGTATTCTTGCCTGGGAAATCCGATGGACAGAGGAGCCTGGCGGGCTACAGTCCGTGGGGTCGCAAAGAGCTGGACACAACAGAGCACGCACGCACACACACACACTGCTGTGTGTAAGGTGGGGATGCGTAAGTGGACAGGGGGGAAGGCCAGGGGCACGGGGACCGACTAGGGTAAAAAATGACCGGGGGAGAGCAAGGCTCATCCTTGTTGGGGTTCCCCTCTAGCCACGCCACCTCCCCAGCTCAGGCGTCACCTTTGCTAAGCGTGCTTTACAGACAGAAAATTCCAGGTGCAGAGAAGTCAGAACCTGCTCACGGGAACGGAATGGTCCCAGTTCCTAACGCGCCCAGAGACTTCACTAATGCACGTTACCTCTGGTTCACCCCCTCTTCTGCGTGGGGAAATGCACACACGCCCAGCCCTCTGGAGATCTCTGGCCTCTTTATGAGCTTGAGTAGGAAAGAGGTCAAGTCTGCTGCATCTGCTCTGCTTGAAACCATGAGCTTGTCACAAGAAAAATGGTTTTCATTTCAACTAGCCCGGCCATCTGGACGGCTCGGGCCCTAAGAGCCGAATGGAAGGAACTGCATTTGGAAGAGATTAATTTACTTTTGTAGTTTAGCGAGGGGGTCACAGGGGTCCCTCTCAGGACCGTGCCAACACCAGAGCAGCCGCTGGGGGAGATCCTAACTGCACGTGACGGGCCTGCACGTCCTGGTTCCGGGTTGCGACGGGAACACAGTTCCTGAAGATTTCCCCCGATTTCAAACCCTGCCCTGACCATCCAGCCATGAAAGCCCGGAGTCCCCATGCTGTCTGCAGGAGGCGCTAGTGAAAGCATCCACAGGTCATCACAGACATTCCTGGTCCAGCTCTCACCGAGTGATTCCTCAAGGACAAGGATGTGCATGAAAAATAGTGTCCAGAAGGGACCCAGGGGGTTCAGGTGCCACTGCAGCCTTGGTGTTGGCATTTCTCTTTTCTAAAATTTCTAGTATTGGCTTATTTGTTTATTTTTGGCTGTGCCGAGTCGTTGTTGCTGTGCGGGCTTCTCTCTCATGGCAGTGAGTGGGGGCCACCCTCTGGGGCTCGTGGGCTTCGCTGCTTGTGGCCCCTGGGCCCTAGAGCACAAGCTCACTAGCTGTGGCGTGCAGACTCAGTGGCTCCACGCACGTGCGATCATCCCAGACCAGGAATTGAACTCGTGTCTCCTGCGTGGGTGTGTACACTGTCACTTCAATTATGTCCTTCTCCGCAACCCTGTGGACTGTAGCCCGTCAGGCTCCTCTGTCCACGGGGATTCTCCAGGCAAGAGCACTGGAGTGAGTTGCCATGCCTTCCTGCAGGGGATCTTCCTGACCCAGGGATGGAACCCGCATCTCTGACGTCTCCTGCATTGGCAAGGGGGCTCTTTACCACTAGACCACCGGGGAGGCCCTGGGGTTGGCATTTCTGTTGAGCAGCAATACCAGAGAGTCAGAAACCATCACAAACAAAGCCCCTGTAATGGACTAGGGACCAGAAAATAAGAAGCTTGTGATGGAGACTAGTCTATTGGGGAGGAGACGGCAAAATCAAGCGCCTCCTACTTTCTACGGCTCACATTCTGCTTCTCTCCTGGGGGGCCCCTGGGGTGGTCACAGTCCATAGTGATGACATTCCCTCTTTCTTGGGGGAGCTGGGGGGTCTGAGGAGCCTTTTTACATCTTTTTTCAAAACCAAGACAGCCTGAAAAGTGTCAAACGTATCACTATTTTTTAAAGTAAATTTTTCTCAGAAGGAAAATTTAAAATACATGAATAATAAACAAAAAGGCCCTCCTGTAGAGCACGGGGAACTATATTCAGTATCTTGTGATAAACCATAACGGAAAAGTATATGAAAAATAATACATATGTATATACATGTATATAAAACGGAGTCATTTTGTGGCACAGAAGAAATCAGCTGCTGCTGCTACTAAGTCGCTTTAGTCGTGTTCGACTCTGCGCTATCCCATAGACGGCAGCCCACCAGGCTCCCCCGTCCCTGGGATTCTCCAGGCAAGAACACTGGAGTGGGTTGCCATTTCCTTCTCCAATGCATGAAAGTGAAAAGTGAAAGTGAAGTCGCTCAGTCGTGTCCGACTCAGCGACCCCACGGACTGCAGCCCACTAGGCTCCTCTGTCCATGGGATTTTCCAGGCAAGAGTACTGGAGTGGGTCGCCATTGCCTTCTCCAAAGAAATCAGCAGAACCTTGTAAATCAACTGTACTTCAATAAAATTGACGCATATACACCGTTGATGCTATGTGTAAAATAATTAACGAGAGCATGCCGTGCGGCACATGGAGCTCCACTCAGTGCACTGTGGGGCCCCGAATGGGAAGGGAGCCCCAAAGGCAGGAGATGTATGCATATGTGCAGCCAATTCATTTTGCTGTACAGTAGAAGTTAATGCAACATTGTAATGTAATAAAAATTAACAAAAATATATATGAATAACACGATTTGGTTGAGTCTCTGAAAATAATTCGTAGAAAACTAAAATATCACCATCTAATAGCTCATGTGACCAACAGGCTTGTGTCCTTGGGCCTCTGGCTTCCTGTTTCCACCCCATCTGGTCTGGGGCTTCTTCACTCCTTGGAGACGAGTTTGCCTAAGTGTCCTGCTCTGATTAAAGTTCCATGTGACAGGCATTTTTTTGTTTCAAATATATATATTCCTTGGCATCTGTCATCTGAGGACAGGATTGGATTTTTGAGGCAAAAACATGTTCTTTGCCTATTGATCCAGCATTTGTAACTAACATATTTTTATTTTGAATTCTCACTTTCACTGCTGTCTGGATCACTCTCCAAATAAATTTGTCCCCTTCTTCTGAGCATTTTCTGTCTTGAGTCTAAAGGAACTTGGATCAAGTGTTGCAATAAAGTCCCATTCCCCTGTGACGATATTCCACGGGACACCAATAGCCTGTAAACTGGTATTTCACGCTTCACCTAATAATACACCTCCCAGGACTCGCATTCTCAGGGAAGCACTTTGGGAGATGCTGAAGTGATGCAATATTTTGGGAAACACAGAGGCAGCATTGCCTCGGAATATTGGAGAAGGTTTCCAAGAGAGGGTGACCTTTTATCTGGATCCTGAAGTTAGAACTCTGCCAGGAACTCAGCTAGAGAAAGAGGCTGAAGGCGCACTGCTCTGGACTGAGCTAAAATATGGACAAGTCCGAGGACTTGGCATGTCTGGGGAGCTTTGGAATGTGCACCAGGGAGGGGTCTGTGAGTGAGAGGCGGAGCAGAGAGGAGGCAGGCTTGGAGCCAGAGCTTGGCCTGTCTTTACCACTGTGTTGGCTTCTTTGCTGTGTCCCTTCAGGTCACTTTCCCCCCTGTCCTCCATGTTCTTGGGAGGGTATCAGTGGATGCCTTCGCCCCCTGGGTTCTGGTTGGATTCAGCCCATGGAGAGACTTGGTAGGAGACTGGGAAAAGGGAAGAGAGGGAAGTCCGAGTTTTTGCTCCACTGACTCCCTCCATGAGAAAGGAGGGGTCCCCATCTTGGGATGGACGTTTTTCCCAGTGGAAAGTCAGGGGCCCTCTAAATCTGGTCAACTCAAAGTGTCCTGTAAAGATCAGGTGGCTGCTGCTTCTCATTATTTGGGGTCTAGAAATTCAAACCCTGGGTTTCTGCACTGTCTCCGGTGAGTCTCCTATAACCACACCTTTGTAAATGTTGCTGTGTAGACAAAGCCTTCTAAAATTGTTCTTTTTCAAATGTGCCATCTATTTCCTGCCAATGCAGGAGACGAAGTTTCTATCTCTGGGTTGGGAAGATTCCCTGGAGAAGGAAATGACAACCCACTCCAGTATTCTTGCCTGGAGAATCCCATGGACAGAGGAGCCTGGTTGGATACAGTCCATGGGGTCACAAAGAGTCAGACACAACTGAGAGACTAAACAGCAAAAACAACTTCCTCTTGTGCATAAATATGACGCTAATGACTTAGCATATAGCATAGACAGAAGAGAACAATGGGAATTTTTAGTCAGGGTATGGGTTACGTTAACAAGGAATCATTAATCATCCCAGAGTCAGATCCCGTTTATCTTGTTAAGAAAGAAGTGTGTATATCATATATCACAACTTTGTTTTCTAACTATTTGGATAACTACATTTCAATATAATTTATTTTTATAACAGTGTATATTTTAAGCTATGCCTTTAAACATACAATTCTTAGAAAAAAGTCTTCAATAAATTTCCAAGAGTTCATGGTACACACATTGTTAAGAACCTCTGCTCATTCATAGACATTCATTCAAGAAAATTTAGCAATGGGTAGATCTCAGGGACATCTCTTTCTAGAAAAAAAAGATCCCCAGTTATTAGAAAGACTGAATAGTTTCTGTATGTGGAGCTTCTGGACTGAAGTTCTTTAGTTCAATGTGCCAGAGAAGGAGATGGCACCCCACTCCAATACTCTTGCCTGGAGAATCACATGGACGGAGGAGCCTGGTAGGCTGAAGTCCATGGGGTCACACAGAGTCGGACATGACTGAAGCGACTTAGCAACAGCAGCAGCAGCAGTTCAATGTGCTGACTATATCTAACTTATCTTAAATATTTGATCTAATTCTAACTTTTTCTCTAATTCTTTGTGTGTTTCCTGAAAGTATTTCCTATTTACTGTTTGTTTCTCAAATGTTAAGAGAGAAATTTGTCATTGGTGACCTAATGTTAATTTTCATTAGGTAAACTTAGAAGAGGCTTCGCAGGTGGCACAGCAGTAAGGAACCCGCCTGCCAATGCAGCAGATGCAGGAGACCTGGGTTCCATCCCTGGGTCAGGAAGATCCCCTGGAGGAGGAAATGGCAACCCACTCCAGTACTCTTGCCTGGGAAATCCCATGGAAAGACAAGCCTGGCGGGCTACAGTCCATGGGGTTGCAGAGAGTTGGACACCACTGAGTGACTGAGCAGGCACAGACTTATAAGAAGTAACCCACAACTCGGTGTCTCACTTCTGAAACATCCAATGAGAAGCTGCCAACTTCTTCCTGATTGTTTATTTTGGTCCCAATACACTGTCCATGCTTTGGTTGAATATCTTGCCAAATTCCCTCCAATTTATTGCAAAACCAGTTGGCAGAACAATGAGGAAATATGGCTGGGCCAATTTTGGGGCAATTGATGGTACCGCCTCTTTCCCCCACCCTCACTTCCCACTAATCCCTCAAGTTTCTTCCAGATCTCACCGTTCTTGACAGGAATGGAACACCGTGGCATGACTGTAAGCGGGGAAGAAATACAGTCTTCCTCCTGCTCAGCCACCCCCTTCTGCTTCCTATCTTGCCGCAAAACCCACATCCTCCAATTTTTGCTCCTCTCGGTACACAGAAGGGTCAATGTGGCATTGCAACATCCAGAATGCGTCTCGTTTTGGAAACAGGTGATTGTTATCTTCCCAATAAAGGAAGAGGGGATTTCACCCTCTTTCCATCAAGGGGAGTCTTGCACAAAGCAGGGAACCTGGATGACTCGCTGTGTGGCTGATGGAGGTGGGAGGAGTTGTCTTGCAGAGCCTACTGAGGTCAGAACTAGGAAGTGTCTTCAGAGCCTGTCGCCATGCAAAGCCTCTGTGCAGATTTCCGTCGTTTTGTAAGACGACGATGCCTTTCTAACAGACACTGAAGCTCTTTCATATAGACTCCCTGTACGTCTCATTACATTTCTAGGACAAAGCAAGGAGCTGAGATTTTTGCTTCTATTTCTGGGCTTCCCTGGTGGCTCAGTCGGTAAAGAATCCACCTGCAATGCAGGAGATGCGGGTATGATCCCTGAATTGGGATCCCCTGGAGAAGGACATGGCAACCTACTCCAGTATTCTTCCCTGAAGAATCCCATGGACAGAGGAGTCTTGTGGGCCACGGCCCACAGGACAGCCAAGAGTCAGACATGCCTGGAGCAACTTGGCACGCACACACCTTAGCATCATGTGGGCTTCCTAGGTGGCACAGTGGTAAAGAATCTGCCTGCCAATGCAGGAGTTGCCAAAGACAAGGGTTAGATCTCTGGTTCAGGAAGAGCCCCTGGAGTAGGAAATGGCAGCCCACTTCCATATGCTTGCCTGGAAAATTTCATGGACAGAGGAGCCTGGTGGGCTACAGTCCATGGGGTCGCAGAGAGTCAGAGATGACTGAGTGACTCAGCACACACACACACACCTTAGCATCATAAATGATGTATAGGGGTTTTAGAGCTGAGGAACAATAGCTTACTACCTCACCCAGGTATGTAGGGCACATTCAGATTACCAGAGGTGCCCCGGTCACCTGAAGGGACGTTTGGTATCAGGAAGTGGCTGATTTTATGTGATGTCTTCAGGTCAGGCAGACATCGGAGTCACTGGGACTTCAGATTTCCTAGGCCCTCTCTTGTTTGTACAGTTCTGTTGCCTGGGGCAGAGAGAGCAGAGGTGGTGTGGGAAGAAGGAGATTGCAGCACCCAGAGCTGTGGGCGGTGGTTCCAGTGCCCCTTGTCCAGCCATGCGGGTACCAGAGACTGGATAGCAGCTGGGCTAATCTGCAGCTGGGAATGAGCTGGGGAGATCTATGGTTTATCCAGGAGTCATGTAGGGATGTGAGAGTTGGACCATAAAGAAGGCTGAGCCCTGAAGAATTGATGCTTTCAAACCGTGGTGCTGGAGAAAGTCCCTTGGACTGCAAGGAGATCCACCGAGTCCATCCTAAAGGAAATCAACCCTGAATGTTCATCGGAAGGACGGATGCTGAAGCTGAAACTCCAACACTTCGGCCACCTGATGGGAAGAGCCTGCTCATTGGAAAAGACCCTGATGCTGGGAAAGATTGAGGGCAGGAGAAGAACGGGCAACAGAGGATGAGATGGTTGGGTGGCATCATCTACTCAGTGGACATGAGTCTGTGCAAACTCCGGGAGATTGAAAGGGGCAGGGAAGCCTGGAGCACTGCAGTTCACGAGGTCACAGAGTTAGACAGGACTGAGTGACTGAACGTAACATAAGGTAAAACGGACAGAATGTCTGAAGGACCGCTCCAGTACCAGTAGAACCATCTGCATATTGGTCTAGAGAAATGCTCCCATCCACTTATGGCTCTGGTTTCTGAACTGTAAGGATAGAGAGGCTCTTAATAATATAAATCTACAGATGCGTGTGCTCGTCAGATGATTAGGGAGTGTCTACTCTATGCTCCCCACCATGTAGGGTCTGAGGATACAAAGATGAACCCGGTAAAGAAGAATCTGCCTCCAGGGGACTCAGGTATTAATAAGTGGGTGCTGTAGAGCATTAGAACCACTTAAAAAAAATTTCTGACCGAGTGGAAGCACAGTTGAGGGACTGGTAACTTAACTAGGATACATCAGGGACACGCATCTCTAAGTGCTGATATACGGATGGGACCTCCTCGGGCATCAGGGGGGCGGGGGCGGGGAGAGGAAGCAACATGACCACAAGCCCACAGGGATAAAGCGGCCTGGTGCACATGAGAAATCGGGAAGCAGAGCAGAGAAGCTTAGGGTCTTCATCAGAGCAGAAGTTTCAGCCTCCTTCTCTGCCATGCGTCCTACTTAGGAAGCAGCCTGACTGACTCGGGTTTCCGCCTCTCTTTCTTCCTCTGCCCTCTTCTGTTCTCCTCTGATAACAGCAGTCATCATCACAATCCCGGACAGCAACCAAAGGAAGAGGCAAACACAGATTTCAACGCCGTGGGGAGAGTCAGTTCTTGGTTAATTGAGAGCAGACAGCTCCATGAATAGTTCCAGTTTACTTATGAAGGGCAGGACCCAGGACCCTGGGCATCGGCCTGTCTTTCAGGGACCAGTTCCTATTTCCTCGTGGGTTTCCAAGGCAGAGAGGGCCTGTGGGGACTGTTGGCGTCGTTGTCACATGTGTGAGAGAGGGAGGGACCCACAGCATCTCGATAGGAGAGGCAGAGCGTGAGACGTGGGTCCTCCAAGGGACCTGGCGGCTGGAGTCCGCTGTTTCCAGGAAACCGTCCTGTGATCGAGGCCACAGGAGCAGCCTTCTCCCAGCCCCCACCTCCCCAGAACCTCTGGCTTCCACCTGACCAACCTTGACCCCCGGCGTGCAAACACTGGTCAGTGTGGGAAAGGCCTCGGGCATCGATCGCTTCCTCCTCGTCACCCCACTGCCCGGTGTCCGCGCTCCCCAAATGGGCCCTGCTTGTTTGGTTGGAGGAGGTCAGAGCCTTGGAGAAGAATGAGAGGAATTCGGCAACGATGGCAGCGGGGGGCCATGTGGGAAGGGGGAAGGTCCGGAAAGCGGGGAGGCTGGATCTCTCACAGACCACCAACCTGTCACCTCGCCTGTGCCCCCAGTCTGTCTGGGGCGTTTAGAGTGGCAGAAGGCTTGTCATCCTAAGTGCTTGGTGTTTCAAAAAACGATCTATGGAATATGCGTTTTTTTCCCGAAGAGAAAATATTTTTAAAAATATTTTTGAGAGTATTGCTGTTGTACCTCAGGAGCTAGAACCAGTGAAGCAGGGTTGACTGTAATTAGAGGCTCCTGTTTGCTCTGGTACTTTTTCCCCCCTGTATCTCTGTGAACCCCATCAGTCCATCTGAAGCTGTGAAGAGCCCACTGAACCCTAGGCTGGACTCCAGTCCTCATGCGCTTTTACATAGCTCATGACTGTCTCCAACTCGCTATTGCAAGTCAACTATGCTTCAGTTAAAAAAAAATAAAAGGAAAGAAAAAAGGCCCTGAAGAGTACAAAGAGTACACAGACTACGAGCAGGAGTGCTGAAAACGGCACACTTCCCTGGTCTCTCCTGGATGGCCCCTGGGTTTGGTGTGTATGTAATGCAAGTACGTGCTCAGATTCTTTTCCCTTACAGGTTGTACACAATACCGAGTGGAGTTCCCTGGGCTATACCTTAGGTCCTTGTTGGTAGTCTATTTTCTACAAAGTCGTGTGCATGTGTTAATCCCAGCCTCCTAATGTATCCCTCCCCCTTGCTCTCTTTTCTTCTGGACACTTCTCCCCCTCCTCTGAGCAGTATGCTGGCTAATCTAGATCCTTACCTCTATGGGAGAACACAATCAAACTGGTTATCTCGTGGTCGAATGTCAGCACCTCACCCTGCTCTCACTAGCAGCTCTGTTAGCCTTTGGAAATGGAATTCTTGAAGACAAAATACACCTTAGTACACTTTTCCAATAGAGGAGCCCTATAGGTGTGATAATGTCAGAGGCAAGAAAGTATTTTTGGCTATGCACCTCTTTCATTTCTCTTCAAATTGTTGTGTATATGCAGTCACCTACTCTAAATAGCTGGGCTTCCCTGGTGGCTCAGCAAGAAAGAATCTGCCTGCAATGCAGAAGAGGTGGGTTCGATCCTTGGGTCGGGAAGATCCCGTGGAGAAGAAGGAAATGGCAACCCACTCCAGTATTCTTGCCTGGGAAATCCCGTGGACAGAGGAGCTTGGAGGGCTACAGTCCATGGGGTTGCAAAGAGTTGTATGACTGAGCACCTAAACAACAGTAACAACTCTTGAAAGTGAAAGTCGCTCAGTCGTGTCAGACTCTTTGCGACCCCACGGACTATACAGTCCATGGAATCCTCCAGGCCAGAACACTGGAGTGGGTTGCCTTTCCCTTCTCCAAGGAATCTTCCCAACCCAGGGATCAAACTCAGGTCTCCCACATTGCAGGCGGATTCTTTACCATCTGAGCCACAGGGGAAGCCCAAGAATACTGGAGTGGGTAGCCTATCCCTTCTGCAACAGATCTTCCTGACCCAGGAATCGAACCGGAGTCTGCTGCATTGCAGGTAGACTCTTTACCAACTGAGCTATCAGAAAAGCCCACAACAACTACAGCAACTCTTAATACCTACTTTATTGATGCTTATGTTCTGAGCAAATTATTACATAAACTTCCTTGAAAACACACCAGGATATTTAACAGAATGGGGTCCTCGAGATGACATCACATTGGTCTAACTCTAAACCCTTGCATATCTTGGAAAGGATATCTCCTTTGGACTGACTTGGAATGTCCATGATGTAAAGCTGCTAAGCTGAAAACCAGTTGAGTTTCCTGGGATTAAATATGACTTGCCTTCCTGAGGTCTTATTAGCAATCTCCCAGCCCTCTTTGGTACAGAATCTCAGGCTATAGATGAAGTGAATTGCTTTCTGGCTTTGAGCCCAGCAGAAGGGAGGAAGGTAGCACCTTTCTGATTAGGGGATGAAAAGTCTAATGAGGTCCAGGAGCCTGTCTCCCCTCCCCCGACCACAATCTGTTTTCATCACACAATGAACCACAATGAACCACAACCTGTTTTCATCTCCCCAGACCTCCCCCCATCTTTTATGATTCATTTTAGACAAAGAAAACCACCCTTCGAAAGCTCTGCTCTGTCAGTTTTCCCTGCCTATCAGGTGTTAAGATGTGGTACATATACTCCGTGAAACATTTCTCAGTCCTTAAAAAGAACGGATCTGAGTCAGTTCTAGTGAGATGGATGAACCCAGAGTCCGATACACAGAGTGAAGTAAGCCAGAAAGAGAAAAACAAATCCTGTATATTAACACATATATATGGACTCTAGAAAGGTGGTACCCATTTGCAGGGAAGGAATGGAGATGCGGATGTAGAGAACGGACTTGAGGACACAGTTGGGGAGGGAGAGGGTGGGACGAATGGAGAGTGGCATCAGTATATACACAGGACCACGTGTGAAATGGAGAGGTGCTGAGAAGCTGCCGTGCGGCACAGGGAGCTTAGCTCCTTTCTCCGTGATGACCTCGAGGGGTGGGATGGGGGAGGGGCGGGAGACTCAAGGGGGAGGGGATATATGTTTAATTATGGCTGATTTGATTTGTTGTATGGCAGAAACCAACACAACACTGTAAAAATTAAAAAGACAAACAAAATCAACCCTACCAAAAAAATGTTAATAAGATTCTCTTTCTTAGGATTGTCATGTTAGGACACTGGTTAATAGAACATATGGTTAGTGAAAACTTAACCATTTTTATTTATTTTTTATTTGGACACAAATATGGTTCTAATAGTTTCCTAAGCCACCCCCAAAGTATTTTCAGCATCAGTAGAGAATGTGAGCAGGTCACACACTTTTCAGACTAAAAACACATTGAATGTCTATTTGCTGGTATTAGAGTCACACTGCTTGCTTGCTGTGAGAACACGGGAAGTATGTTTCCGGGACTGACAGCAACAGAGCAGTTACTGATGTATTGTAGACGCTTTCCAATTGTCTGTAATTTGTCCTTGTTAAAGACATGCGGCCACTTGAATTCCTTTGGTGATGGTGCTTTAGCAGAGGAGTAATGCACGTCAGAGTTTTGCACAAAAAGCACACCGTATGGGCGTCGCCGGTGGCTCCGTGGTAAAGACTCCGCCGGCCGATGCCGGAGACACGGGCTGGATCCCCGACTCGGGAAGACCACAAGCTGAGGAGCAGCTAAGCCTCCTGACAACCGCTGAGCCTCTGCTCTCGAGCCCGGGAGTTGCGACTACTGAGTTCGCGTGCTGCAACTGCGGAGCCCAGGTACCACAGCTACCGAAGCCCGGGTCCCAGAGCCCCAGCTCTGCAAGGAGCGAAGCCGCTGCCACGAGAAGCCGACGCCCCAACGACTCGAGTGCAGCCCCTGCTCACCGCGACTGGAGAAAGCCTGTGTGCTGCAAGGAAGACGGCGCACAGCCTAAAGTAAGTAAACAAGTACATAAAATTATTAAGGGCTTCCCTGGTAGCTCAGTTGGTAAGGAATCCGCCTGCAGTGCAGGAGACCCTGGTTCAATTCCTGGGTCGGGAAGATTCGCTGGAGAAGGGATAGGCTACCCACTCCAGCATTCTTGGGCTTCACTTGTGGCTCAGTAACTCAGTTGGTAAGGAATCCACCTGCAGTGCAGGAGAAGTGAAGTGAAGTCACTCAGTCGTGTCCGACTCTTTGTGACCCCATGGACTGTAGCCTACCAGGCTCCTCAGTCTGTGGGATTTTCCAGGCAAGAGGACTGGAGTGGGTTGCCATTTCCTGGTTCAATTCCTGGGTCGGAAAGATTGGGTGGAGAAGGGATAGGCTACCCATTCCAGCATTCTTGGGCTTCCCTTGTGGCTCAGTTGGTAAAGAATCTGCCCACAATGCGAGAGACCTGGGTTCGATCCCTGGGTTGGGATGATCCCCTAGAGAAGGGAAAGGCTACCCCGTCCAGTATTCTGGCCTGGAGAGTTCCATGGACTGTATATCCGTGAGGTCATAAAAATAAATAAATAAATACATTGAACTATTTTTAAAGTATATGGCAAATAAGCTGTTTCCATGTAATATTTTGTCTAATAGTTAAAGTAATTATGCTCATTATAAAAATTGGGGGAAACTTTGGAAAGTGTGAAGAAGAAAATAAATATCACTCATGATCTCACTGCCTGTTTATAACACTGCTAACTTTGAGATATACCCATGGATACATGAGTATGTATATCACATACATACGTGTAAACAAGGACAAGAGAAGAGCTTTGGTAATTTTATTGCATACGATTCTGTTTACTCCTATGAACATCATGCTCTGAGCACTGTCTCCTGTCAGTACAGAATTTTTTATAAACAGTTTTAAGGGTTTGGTGGTAAAGCACTTCGTGGGCACAGCATAATGTTTCTCTCAGGATTATACAAGAAGGCTGTTTTCAATTTTTCGCTATTATAAACAAGCTACAATGAGCATCCTTGTCCCAAGCCTGTAGAATTTGTGAGGATGAAAAGGGATGATCCATGTAAAGTTTCAAATATAAGAGTGATAAACATTCAAAACGTTATCCTTTCCAACTCTCTGGTTTCACCTACTTTTCTCCTTCTCTAATTTTAATGTATTTTCCCCCTAAGCAGTGACATTTGATTTTCTTGGGCTTCAGAATCACTGCAGATGATGACTGCAGTCATGAAATTAAAAGACACGTGCTCCTTGGAAGAAAAACTGTGACAAACATCGTGTGCGTACTTGCTAACTTGCTTTGGTTATGTCTGACTCTTTGCAACTCTATGGACTGTAACCCACCAGGCTCCTCTGCCCGTGGGATTCCCCAGGCAAGAATACTGGAGTGGGTTGCCATGCCCTCTTCCAGGGGATCTTCCTGACCCAGGGACTGAACCCACATCTTCTGTGACTCTTGCATTGCAGGTTGATTCTTTACCATTTAGCCATTAGGGGAGCCCAATATTCATGTATGCACACATATATCTGAAAGTCAACAATATTCTAAATGGCTAATAGGTTCATGAGTGATATTTATTTTCTTCTTCACACTTTTCAAGGTTTCCCCCAATTTTTACAATGAGCCTAATTACTTTATCAGGTAGTCAAAATATTTCATGGAAATAGTTTATTTACAATATGCTTTTCATGCATATCTCTGAACACCTATTCTTCCCCATTATAATGCTGTCATCAGTGGGATTCAGCAGTTCACGTAGAGATTTTTTGCTCAGTTATCCCACCCTCGTGAGCCAATCTCCTTGAGTCTGTGCGGTGTTCCAGATCTAGATGTGACTTTCCATTCATCTTTGCAGCTTTGGCCACCTCCCTGCCCAAAGCTCTGGCCCTGGGGCCAAGTCCCTCCGTCTCTTTCCAGCCCACCATTGCCAGCTCTGGCCCTGGGGCCAAGTCCCTCTGTCTCTTTCCAGCCAACCATTGCTAGCCTCCTTCCTGCATCTTTACCTGGTGCTGCTGAGTTCTTAGACTGCTCATGGCCAAGCCAGGACAAAACAACAGCCTCTGGCGTCCTTCTGGCCAGTTTGTAGCTACGAGGAGGAGCAGCAGCCGCTGGCGGAAAACATGTCAAATAGCCCTGGCTCCTATGGGAATCACAGAGGTAAGCGTTCTCACCCCTTTTAGCCACCTTTCACATTTGATTGATTTTTTTCGATTGGTTGTTTGCCTGACCTGATCAGAGAGTTTGGGCAGTTTCTGTTGACACTTTATTTCACTTTGGGTAAAGTTTAAACATGACTTATCACAACTCTGACACATCTGGAAGGCCATGTTTTGCCCTCCTCCTGTTTTTTTTACCTCTTTCAGTTATAAGAATGTACGGTAAAAAAAAAAAAAAGAAAGCATTATATATATGTAGATATTACTTTGCGTCTATTTGCAGAAAGGTCTTAGACATTCCGGGTTGTATTCACAGCTAGGTAATCCTTTTTTTTGCTCAACAGCTAAAACTTTCATATTTATTTCATTTCCCACAGGTGAAAAAGCATCCTTTTCTTGGTGAAGCACCACTGTGGGATTGCAAAGTCCCAGGACCAAGACTTTTTTAACTTTTTATTTTGTATCGGGGTATAGCCGATTCACAAACAATACTGTGATCATTTCAGGTGAATAGTGAAGGGACTCAGCCATACATATACCTGTATCCATTCTCCCCCAAACTCCCCTCCCATTCTGACTGCCTCATAACATTGAGCAGAGTTCCCTGTGCTGTACAGGAGGTCCTTGTTGGTTATCCATTTTAAATATAGCAGTGTGTACATGTCCAAGACTTTTATGTGTCTCTTTCCAGTGAAGTGGCTGAAGGTCTGGAGCTGAAGTTGCAAACGCCATAGCATCCTTGACTCTCAAGTCCAGGTTGATAAAGATCCGAAAGGCCCTCTGGGTCAGCCTTCTGCGTCATGTGGAAGTCCCTGCTACAGACCTTTGTGTGGGAGTCACAGGTCTCTGTACCTGTCTAGCAGAGCCCACTGGGGGCTTAGTCTCTAATTAAAACACCTCTCTCACACTAAATCGGAGAAGGTGATGGCACCCCACTCCAGTACTCTTGCTTGGAAAACCCATGGATGGAGGAGCCTGGTGGGCTGCAGTCTGTGGGGTCGCTAAGAGTCGGACACGACTGAGCGATTTCACTTTCACTTTTCACTTTCATGCATTGGAGAAGGAAATGGCAACCCACTCCAGTGTTCTTTCCTGGAGAATTCCAGGGACGGTGGAGCCTGGTGGGCTGCCGACTATGGGGTCACACAGAGTCGGACACGACTGAAGTGACTTAGCAGCAGCTCACACTAAATGGGATATCTCCAGTTTCTTCTTCTCCCTACTTGTTCAGCCAGGTACGCTGCCAGGCTCATGGGATGTCAAGTCAACTCAATTTCAGGATTTGTTCTTCTTTATTGTTTAACGTTTAGTGTGCATAGTATTAGTTGCTCAGTCGTGTCCGACTCTTTGTGACCCCATGGACTGTAGCCCGCCAGGCCCCTCTGTCCATGGACTTCTCAGGCAAGAATAGTGCAGTGGGCTGCCATTTCCTTCTCCAGGGGATCTTCCCAACCCAGGGATCAAACCCAGGTCTCCTGCATTGCAGGCAGATTCTTTACCATCTGAGCCACCAAGGAAGGCCCCCCCCCAATAAATAAAGAAATACATGTTTTTTATAATATTTTTTAATTGGAGGATAACTGCTTTACAACACTTCTGCGGTATAACAGCTGCGTTACTTCTGTGGTATCACACCGTGAAACAGCTCTATGTATGCCTATATCCCCTCCCTCCAGAGCCTCCCCTCCCTTCCCCCTACCCACCCCTCCCCCTTCCCATCCCCTCCCCCGATCCCCCCAGGTCGTCACAGAGCACTGAGCTGAGCTCCCCCCGTTACACAGCAGCCTCCCGCCAGCCATCTATTTTCCACAAGGTGATGTACACGTCAGTGCCATTCTCTCAGTGCGCCCCGCTCTCTCTCGGGATCTGTCTTTAGAGCGCTGAGCGGAGCAAGGGCAATGGGACAGAGCATGATGCACAACATTCCCGGGGGACGCAGGGGGACGAGGGCTCAGAGCTGCTCAGGAAGGTGAGGCAAGGCCGTGCAGGTGACGTGACCTCAGCAGAGAGCCTGCAGCGGGGTCAGACTCCATCAGGCGGAGGAAGTGGCGGGCACGTTACGCGTAGGACGGAAACAATCTTCCCAGACCAGAGGCGTCCGCGGCAAAGCACGCCGGACACGCAGCAGGGTGAAGAGGGCCGGGTGGCTCTGGGAAGGTGGGCTGGAGCAAGGTCGACGCGGACCTTGGGCGCTGTGCCGATGGGCTTGGAATTTAGGCCGCGGAGAAGAGCAGCCATTCAAGTGAGGAACGTATGGGCATTTCAGCATCACAGAAGCAGGATAACCGGCAATCTGAGTCCGCACTGAATTCAGGAAACACTTGGAGGCACGGGAACCACATTCAAAATCTGGTAGTAATCTACAATCATCTTGTGATAATCTATCATGGAAAAGAATCTGAAAAGAATACATGTATCTTCTTCATACATATAATATATAACATATAATATATTATATAACGGAATCCCTTGGCTCTACACCTGAAACTAACCTATCTGGGTGAATCAACTAGGCTTCAGTAAAAATAAATACAGAAAAAAAAAAAAAGACATATTTGGAGACAGGATCACAGAACAGAGTGCCTGCTGTACACGGAAGGTGCTGAGGACAAGGCTCCGGAGTCTGTGGCGTCCTGAGAGCATCCTTCTCCTGCTTCTGCAGGAGCCCCCTCCTATCTGGCGTTTACTCAGCTCATCACGCACCACAGGTGCTCCAGCGCCTTCACCGTCCTCATCGGCTCCTTAAAGACACAGCGGTTTGCAGGGGCCCTTGTTTTTTTAAAATTTTACATTTTATTTCTTGATTGGCCAGGCTGGGTCTCTGTTGCTGCACAGAGTTTTTCCCCTAGTCGCCGCGAGCAGCGGCTGCCCTCCGGTCTCCGGGGCTTCTCACCGCCGCGGCTTCTCTTGTTGCGGAGCACGGGCTCTAGAGTGCAGGCTCAGGAGTTGTGGTGCATGGGCTTAGCTGCCCCTCTGCATGTGGGATCTTCCTGGACCGGGAATTGCAGCCGTGTTTCCACTGGCAAGTGGATTCTCACCACCGAACTACTTAGGAAGCCCTGGTGAAGTGCCTGGTGAGGAGCTCAGTCCTATCTGACTCTTTCTGACCCCTTGGACTGTACCCCACCAGGCTCCTCTGTCCACGGGATTCTCCGGGCTCTAGAACACTGGAGTGGGTTGCCACGCCCTTCTCCAGGGGATCTTCCCAACCCAGGGACCAAACCTGGGTCTCCCACATTGCAGGCAGATTCTTTACCGTCTGAGCCGCCAGGAAAGCCCCAGGAAACCCTGGGACCCCTCTTAAACGTGGTCCCCAGAGTCAGAAAGATGCAACGCAAGATACACAACCAGCAGAGGCTATAGTCTCCTGTTACATAAACAGGAAACTTCTTCTCCTTTCAATATCGCATCTTTTCCCTCCCTCTCTACTGCTCAGGGAGAACCTTCCTCCTTAAATCTCTGTCTGTTCATTAACACAATCTGTTGAACAGAGCACACATTCGTTTAAAGGAAAAGTGGATAAAGGGATTTTTGAACATTCATTCGTCTGCTCAGTAAAAACTTATAACCTGCCAGGCATCATAAGCATTATAATTCAACACTGCGGACCAGACTCGCTGCTGGATCCATGGGGTGTAGTGATGGGTGAAGTCTGGGGTTTGCCTTTAAACCTGTCTAAATACCTACATATATATATAAAATATAAATATATCTAAGTATCCAAATACATGTGTGCACGCTCAGTTCCTCAGTCGTGTCCTATTTTCTGTGACCACGTGGACTACAGCCCGCCAGGCTCCTCTGTTTATGGAATTTTCCAGGTAAGAATACTGGAGCAGGTTGCCATTTCCTCCTCAAGGGGATCTTCTCGACCCAGGAATCGAACCTGAGTCTCTTGCAGTCCTGCACTGGCAGGACGATTCTTTACCACTGTGCCACCTGGGACGTCCCCACCTAAATATATAAAAATATTTCAAAATATATAAACATGTCTAGAACAAGTGTTCACTAACATAGAGCTTATAGTTTAGAAGGCAAAGAATGGCAGCCACCCTTTCATCTGTGTTGTGATGGTAACACGCGACATGCACTGACTGGATAGTTTCTCTGTGCAGGTACCTTCTAAGCGCTTGGCACAAATTAACTCACTTGGTCCTCATGATCACACTGTGAGGTGGAGACTGAGGCACAGCTGCTGAAGGTCACACAACTAAGAATAAGAGGGAGCTAGCATCCAAACACAAGCATTTTGTCTCCTGGGCCTGCACCCTTGACCCACGTGGTGTGGTGGTTGTTCAGTCACTAGTCGAATCCAGCTCTTTTCGACCTCATGGACTGTAGCATGCCAGGCTCCCCTGTCCTCCATTATCTCTCAGAATTTGCTCAATTTCATGTCCACTGAGCCAGTGACACCATCCAACCATCTCATCCTCTGCTTCCCCCTTCCTCCTGCCCTCAATCTTTCCCAGCATCAGGGTCTTTTTCCAAAGAGTTGGCTCTTTGCATCAGGTGGCCAAAGTATTGGAGCTTCAGCTTCAGTGTCAGTCCTTCCAATGAATATTCAGGACTGATTTTCTTTAGGATGGACTGGTTGGATCTCCTTGCTGTCCAAGGGACTCTCAAGAGTCTTCTCCAGCACCACAATTTGAGAGCATCAGTTCTTCGGCGCTCAGGCTTCTTTATGGTCCAACTTTCACATCTGTACGTGACTACAGGAAAAACCATACCTTTGACTATACAAATTTGTGTTGTGATATCTTGCAAATTACTAAAATAAAAGGCAGGGAGAGAGAGAAATGTGGTGAGAGAGAAAGTCCAGAGTCCTGTGCCTGGCAAAGGTGGCCTGTCCGGATCCCTTTGTCAATGAGTCATCCCTGGCGTGGGCTTCTCTCGGGCACACTTCCGGGTGCAGCTCTCTTAACTTACAGTGGGAGGGCTCACACCCAGCTGGACCCTGGTGTGAAAGTAATCATGCTCTAGGCGTTTTGCTTTTAGCACGTGACAATAAAAAAAAATCGATGGATTATAATTATAGGACCTTGAAGTTGAGCACTGCCCAGACTGTAATGAAAATTCATTTATGGTATGACGACCACAGGTTAACAGTTTATCTCTCCCCAAACAGCATGGTGGTTTATCATGTTGCTGTTCAGTGCCTCTTATGGAAGGGACCAGATCACGTGCTTAGGTTGCCACAGTGATTAATAGCCTGGTTTTATAATAAAGGAAAATCAATTTCATTGACTCCTCGTGTTGGCTTAATGAGGTTAGATCAGCAAACACTGAGCTTGGGAAACAGTTGTTGGTCAACAGCCTCCGAGTGCTGACAGAGGCTCTCGAAGGGTTGAACTCAGAGTGAAAACTCAGCACTTTGCCTGCAGGTGTGTGGGAAGAACCCAAGGTTTGGTCTGGGAACTGGCTTTCAAGAGGGTTTGGCAACTGGCTTTCAAGAGGGCAGGAGCTCTCAGAGACTTCCCGGGAGGTCCAGTGGTTAAGACTCCATGCTTTCAATGTGGGGAGCGAGGGTTTGATCCCTGGTTGGTGAACTAAGATCCCACATGCCACACAGCACGGCCAAAGAAAAAGCGGGCAAGAGTTCTAAAATGCAGCTGAACTTGCAGAGAGCTTTTGCACCTTAGCGGAGCAGGGAAAAATAAATGAAACAAAACAAAAACACAATTTTAAAAAAGCGTCTTTTAAAGCTGGTAGTCCCTGTCATTTCCCCATGCAGCGTTGGCTTTAAATTTTAGGAGAAGGGGTGGGCAGCAATGCACAGAAGGGAGTGGATGACCGAACACCATAGTGATCTTCCCGAGGAAAGCATCTTGCTTCCTTCCAACTGACGTGGGTTGGGGTGTGGGGAGTTGCCCTGTCACAGTGGGAGTGACTCCCTGCCTTCTGCACTCTGAGATATTGCAAGAGCCTGCTGCATTGCCTGAGCTGGGTTCATGGCCAGGGGAGAGCATTAAAAGTTCCCTCTGCCCTTGTACCCTGGTTTAACTCTGACTGAGAAGATCCCTCTGAATATCTCTCAGGCATTGGGCTTCCCTGGTGGCTTGGTGGTAAAGAATCCACCTGCCATTGCAGGAGATGCTCGTTCCATCCCTGGTCCGGGAAGTTCCCCTGGAGAAGGGAATGGCAACCCACTCCAGTATTCTTGCCTGGAGAACCGTGAAGCCTGGTGGGCTACAGTCCACGGGGTCACAAAGAGTCTGAAATGGCTTAGCGACTGAACAACAACGATCTGCCGGTGGGGACAGACCATCCGGAACTCCCTCTCCTTTGGGTGAAGCCTCGTGCCTGAGAGCCCCATGGAGCTGTTTCACCTGCCTCCCTGGATGTGCACAGTTGATGAGCATACCATGCCCTACAGACTACAGTAATCACCTGGACGGAGGTGCTGAGGCAGAGAAAAGCGGCACTGGAGAGAAGCTGCGGGTGATGTTCATTTCTTGCTTTCTCTATTTCAGAGCCAATCGTGCCTGGCCTTTTGGAATGCAGCCGTCATCCCTAAGGAAAAAATTACGGCTGAGAACTGTGAAGGCTTCCTGTCCTGGTGCGTCCATTCTGTGCTTTGTTTCGTGTTTCTAACTTTGTCCTTTGGGTTAAAAACATGTTGTCTTAACAACAACAACAACAATAAAACCCAAAGGTTTTAGTTCTCACTTCAGAAGATAGACATTTCTTGGCTTCTAAGCAGAAGGGGGACCACAGAGATAAGGAAGCGCTTTATAACAGGGGTCACAATGCCTTGCTGGCTGCACTGTATCAGTCAGGGCTGTCAGGATACGGTGACAAACAGCCCTCAGGTATTTTTTAATCTTTTAGTGTAAAACAGAAACACTAGCTGATTCACTTCATTGTACAGCAGAAACTAACATTGTATAGCAATTATGAGTGAAAAAAAGTGAAAGTGAAGTTGCTCAGTAGTGTCCGACTCTTTGCGACCCCATAGACTGTGGCCCACCAGGCTCCTCTGTCCATGGGATTCTCCAGGCAAGAGTACTGGAGTGGATTGCCATTTCCTTCTCCAGGGGATCTTCCCAACCCAGGGCTTGAACCTGGGTCTCCTGCATTGTAGACAGACGCTTTACTGTCTGATCCACCAGGGAAGTTATACTCTAGCAATATAGAGTAATTTATAGTAATTTTTTTTCTATTAGAGTATAATATAGCAATTATACTCTAATATAAAAAAAAGAACAAGCTGAGTTTCAGGAAATCAAAAAACACTGATACAGAAGCTCCCATGAAACAAATATTTATCATGTTATTATAAAGCTAACATCCTTCTAACCAGCACTCAAGTTAGGAAATGGAGCTCAGACAGACATCCCGGAAGTCCCTTCCTACGTCCTGACCTCCTTCTCTCTGCAAACTAGCCATCTTATTTGCTTTCAAAGGAATAAACCCCGAACTTTAGTGAATTAAAATAATGAACATTGACTTCTTATTCATTAGTTGTTCAGTCAGTCCAGTTCAGTCGCTCAGCTGCGTCTGACTCTTAGCGACCCCATGGACTACAGCATGCCAGGCCTCCCTGACCATCACCAACTCCCAGAGTTTACTCAAACTCATGTCCATAGAGTCGGTGATGCCATCCAACCATCTCATCCTCTGTCGTCCCCTTCTCCTCCCACCTTCAACCTTTCCCAGCATCAGGATCTTTTCCAATGAGTCAGTTCTTTGCATCAGGTGGCCAAAGTATTGGAGCTTCAGCTTCAGCATCAGTCCTTCCAATGAATATTCAAGGTTGATTTCCTTTAGGAATTCTTGGTTTGATTGCCTTGCAGTCCAAGGGACTCTCAAGAGTTTTCTCCAACACAGTAATTCAAAAGCATCAATTCTTGGGCACTCAGCTGCATGGTCCAACTCTCACATCCATACATGACTACTGGAAATCCATAGCTTTGACTACACAGACCTTTATCAGCTAAGCGATGTGTATCACTGTCACTAGAAGATGCTCCCTTGTCTTTGAACGTTTATTCTGGGACTGAGACTGACAGAACTTTCTGGAACGTTACCATGAGGGGGGCAGAGGATACAGTGCATTCAGGGGAGAGGCACATGGGCTCAGTCTGAGCCCTGTTATCTTTTTCCATAACTCACTGACCAGTGCTGGTCAGGAGGCCCTATCCAACCTGAGCCCAGGAAATGTAATCCCACCTTGCGCCCAGAAGGGGGCGCTGGGGAGGGAGCAGGACTATTTGGCAAACGCCATTGGACTCGGGGTCATTTGCTAGTTCTACCAGGGGCTAGCCGCGTGTTTCGGGGGAGCAGCTTTTTAAATTGTTGCTCATTTATCAAATGAGGGACATTTGTAAGGTTCTTGTGAGGATGAAATGAAGTAATGCTTTGAAGTCTTAAGACAGTGCCTCGCAAACATAAGCTTAACTCAGGAGCTTATTATGAAACCTGTTTAAACATCCCATGGACAGAGGAGCCTGGCGGGCTGCTGTCCACGGGGTCGCTAAAGAGTCGGACACGGCTTAGCGACTAAAGAACACTTCAGATAAGACGTTCAAGATTGAGAAAGGCTCCCTCCAGGCTCTGTCTGAGGCGGGGCGGGGGAAAGGACCGGAGGACCTTGGTGGCTTAGGTTTCTCTAACCCTGTGTGTGAACACGGAGGAACGGAGCCATGGACCGACTCTGGAAGCACCTTGGAGTCTGTCTGTCTTCTGCTTCGTGACCTGCTTGAGGCAGGGATGGAGGCAGAGGCAGAATGGAGAGACGAGACACCTCCATCTCTAGGTTCCTCTGGGGTTTCTCTTTTGTTGTTATTGCTTCAGGATGTTGATCTTTCCCCCCACTTTTTTTTTTTTGGATGACAAGCAAGTGATTCATGTTCAGGGCAGGGGGCCCATCCCCGCCTTCACTGACGGCAAAACTGTCAAAAAGCCCATCCCTGTAAACACTAAACCAGCAGAGCAGACCAAACCTCCATATGGAAAATCAAAGTGAGTTATCTGGCAGGGAGTCGCAAAGGTGGTTTGAATCAGAGGCAGAGACAGCCGTGGATATTGGGGCGGGGGGCTGTCTGCACCCTCGTGCCAAGATGGCTGGGAACCTGGGCCAGTGAATTTCCACTCGCTGGGGAAGGCAGGCCCCATCTGCCCTGGAAGCCAGATCACGGCAGGTTCTCTGGTTTAGATTCGGCTCATCGGAGGGTCCTCCGAGCTAACTGGGGGTGGGGGAAAGCCAGGCTGTCCTTTCTTTCCTGCTTAATAACAACAAGGGGAATTGCGCACAGCTCTGGACTTTATTAGCGGGGGAATTTGACATTGTTTTGTTGGACAGAGGCTCGTCCAGGGAGCTAATCTCTCACACCTGTTTGGCCTTGTTGAGGCTCCAAGGGGCCCTGGCCTGCTAGCTGTTGGTTACCGCGGAGACAGACAGGAGGGAAGGAATGGAGGGGAGCAAGGATAGGGATTTCCCTCCTCAGTCCTAATTCTAGCAGTCTAGTGCTGAAGAGGGTACACATGCCAGCCACAGAGTTAGTAGGTGGGATGTTTGCATTTGGATTAGATCCACCCAGCAGGATCCTTTCCCTAAATACTTACTGAGCACCTACACAATGGGCGAGGCTCTGTCCTGTGCTAGCAGTCAGACAGGCAGGCAGAGCGCCTGCCCTTTGGGAATTTACATGTGGGTCATCGCAATGGCACCCCACTCCAGTACTCTTGCCTGGAAACTCCCATGGATGGAGGAGCCTGGTGGGCTGCAGTTAGTCCATGGGGTCGCTAAGAGTCGGACACGACTGAGCAACTTCACTTTCACTTTTTACTTTCATGCATTGGAGAAGGAAATAGCAACCCACTCCAGTGTTCTTGCCTGGAGAATCCCAGGGACGGGGGAGCCTGGTGGGCTGCCGTCTACGGGGTTGCAGAGTTGGACACGACTGAAGCGACTTAGCAGCAGCAGCAGCACCATCTCATGAGCCTGGTGGGCTACAGTCCATGGGGGTCGCAGAGAGTCGGACATGACTGAGCCCAAGGAGCAGCCTCCCAAGAAAGACTTCCCTGGTGGCTCAGATGGTAAAGAACTTGCCTGCAATACAGGAGATGCGGGTTCGATCCCTGGGTCGGGAAGATGCCCTGGAGATGGGAATGGATACCCATGCCAGTATTCTTGCCTGGAGAATCCCATGGACAGGGGAGCCTGGTGGGCTACAGTCCATCGAGTTGCAAGAGTAGGACTTGATTGAGTGACTAAACAACAACCACCTCCCAGGAAAAAACTGGCCCAGCTCTCGTGGTTCTGGAAAAGGCACTTAGAGGTAGAAGGGGCGCCTCTGAGCATTCCCGCTGACTCCCTGCCTGTGTTTCTCTTTCACTGGAGCAGCTTCTAACATCAGAGGCTGTTTCCTAAGCCTGGAGTCCCTAGGCCTTTATCCTTGGGGGACAACTCTAGCCTTGCTAGCGGTCCTAAAATAATGGTCAACGGGACCTTTAGGAATTCTTCAGAGGATACATGTGGGCATAGATTCCTGCAGGAGAATGGCAAGTCCTTCACTGTGGGACTTGCCGAAGGAATGGGATGAACAGAGGGGAAACCCAGGGACTTTTGGTTGCCTGTCACACACATTCTGGTCTTCCCTGCTGGCTTAGAAGTAAAGAATCCACCTGCCAATGCAGGAGACACAGGAGATGCTGGTTCCATCCCTGGGTCGGGAAGATTCCCCTGGAGGAGGGCGTGGCAACCCACTCCAGTATTCTTGCCTAGAGAATCCCATGGATGGAGGAGCCTGGCAGGCTACAGTCCATGGGGTCACAGGGTCAGACATGACTGAAGTGACTGAGCATACACACACATTCCCCCTTGCTTTTTTTTTTTTTGCTTTAAAAATTGTTTATAAGCTTTTACTTGCAAATAGGGTTACATAAATAAGAACAATAATTGATAATCACTAATTCTTTTAAGAATCACTGAGTTTTTTGTTGAGTAAATAAAGCATTAGGACATTTTCTACGATGGAGGGTCAGGGTTTCTTTCCAATTTATAGGCAGAGGCTTGTCGTCTATGTTACATTCTTCTTCCAAATATGTTAATCACCCCAACCATGCAGGTGTTATTATTACAATCCCCCTTCTCATTTCAAGGGTGCTGGCAAAGGAGCCTGTTAATGCCGCTGACTGTTCCAGAGGGTAGTAAACAGATGCTGACTCTCAGGGATAGCGGAGGGAGGTGTCCACACAGTGATCAGTCTCTTGACTCGAAGTGACTGATCTGAATCTCAGCAGGGCCAGCTGAGTGGAGCCCGGGACCAACTGCAAGATGAAAATGGGAGGCCCGGACCCACAGGGGACACAAAACCTCCGTTCTAGGACATGATTCACGGCTGGATCGGTGTGTGCAGGAGGGGCCCCTCCTTCCCCCTAGATGGGATGGCTACGGCTCTCTTCTCTGGAGGAACCCAGGGTGTTCACCTGACCCTGCTCCTCCGTGCGCTTGTGCCACGTGCGTCTGCAGGACCAAAGGGCTGCCCCAGGGGATGGGCAGTGGTCAGGGGCAGGGCTGGCAAACGGGAGGACACGCAGGTCTGGAGCACCAGCGGCGGACCCATCCCGGGGGGGCAGGGGCAGGAGGCAGGAAGAGGCTGGACCACACAGAGAAGTGGCCCCAAGCCCCTGGGAAATGCTCCATCCGACCTAACTTAAAAAACATGCATTCAAAGCCAAAATTACCAAGCACTTTAAGACAGCCTCTGCAGTGCACTAAACCCCAAGCAGCGGCCCTTGGGGTCCCCTTAGGCGACTGAGCGGGTTGCATGCCTGGGAAGCCAGCGCTAACTGTTCGCTCTATCACTTCCAAGCAGTAAAAGCTTGAGAATGTTACTTGGCCTCTTGAAGCAAGAATCTCTTCATCACCGAAGTCGTGATTGATGAGAGAACTTATCTCAGAGGGAGGTTGTGAAACATTAAAAATGATAATACATTTGAAGGGCTCAGAGCAGTGTGGCACGTAGCCAGCACTCTTAGCCATTATTACGATTACAGATCCACCTGCTTGCTGTCCTATAGTATGATATGTGGTTGCTGTTTTGTTTTTTCCACCTATTTATAGTTCTACTGAAAGGTCCTTAGTCTTTCATTTGTGATTTTGTTGCCAGTGGCAACAAGATTTCATGGTATTTGATTTCAAGGTATTTAGCCAAGCTTCAGGAGACCTCCGGGCTTCCCTGGTGGCTCAATGGTAAAGAATCTGCCTGCAATGCAGGAGACCTGAAGATCCCCTGGAGAAGAAAACAGCTACCCACCCAGTATCCTTGCTTGGAAAATCCCATGGATAGAGGAGCCTGGTGGGCTACAGTCCATGGGGTCACAAAGAGTTGGACATGACTGAGTTGCGCTTCACTTTCAGGAGACCTACACGGAAGATGACAGAACCCTCTGTCCCTGACCCCACACTCTCTGATATACACACACATACACACAGCACTCACACATAGACAGAGAGTAATAGACACACACACAACACATCCCTGCTGCTGCTGCTGCTAAGTCACTTCAGTTGTGTCCGACTCTGTGCGACCCCATAGATGGCAGCCCACCAGGCCCCACCGTCTCTGGGATTCTCCAGGCAAGAACACTGGAGCGGGTTGCCATTTCCTCCTCCAATGCATGAAAGTGAAAAGTGAAAGTGAAGTCGCCCAGTCGTGTCCGACTCTTAGCAACCCCATGGACTGCAGCCCACCAGGCTCCTCCGTCCATGGGATTTTCCAGGCAAGAGGTGGGGTGCCATTGCCTTCTCTGAAACACATCCCTAGATACACACAAGTACACACACCACCCTCAGTAACATTAATTGTTAGGGTGGAGTTTTTCAAAAAGCTCTTTGAGGAGACTAGGATGATGGTTTCAGAGTCTCTGTGAGCAGACAGCTGTTCTAACCATTAAGTGGCATGCTATCCCTATAGAAGCTTGTTTTTGGGTTGGAATTATATTTTTCTATTTCAGATAGGTTTTTGCTTGAAAATAAAAAATAAAGGGGTCTGCGATTAAAAAAAAAAAAAGTGAAAACCAGAGCTCTGATGCTTGGTGCTGTAGGACCTGGACTCTGCAGCCACCTGTCTCCTCGGCCGGGTGGATTCTCCAGTCAGAGGTTGCTGACCCTGGGGAGCGGTGGCCGCTCTACGTGGGCTGACGGGCAGATCCAAAGCTGGACTCTGAGATCTCAGTTTCTTGTCTGAGGAGATGCAGAAACGAGGTGTGGCTGAGTCGACAGCAGGATTTCCAGATTCCTAAGTGCCTTCCTTTCCTGCTGCACTGCCTGGTTGCTGACACTCACCTTCAAGAGGGACGTAGCTTTGCGGCGGAGCTGCTCCAAAGTGGCTGAGGAACTCTGAGCTGGGCATCAGAAGACCTGTGTTCTTAGGGTCACATCTTAGCCACCTGCAGTTGCGTGACGTATGCGAACTACATATACCTTCTGAGCCTTGACATGCTCCTCCGCTGGGTGGGCGCCCTCTGTCTCGCCTTTTTCACAAAGCCCTTATGAGGCTCCCATGACCCGTCTGTGCCCAAGTCCTTGTGGAAACCATACGACACTCCCCAGAGGTCTGACAGTGCTAAGAGTGGGCTCTTGCGCCCTTTGTCCTCAACGAGCCTTGCGCTTGGTGGCCCCAGTGAAAGCGTAGGGTAGCTAGCAGTAACTCGTACTGGGTCATTTTTCTAGCCGTAGTTTTCTTTCACTTTTTTTCCATCTGCCTCCATTAAACCAAAGTTAACAGATATGTATGCAGACATACACATACTCACTTAAATTGATTCCTTATCATCCCATATGTCATAAAAGCTTCCCTAATGGGTCAGAGGTAGAGAATCAGCCTGCAATGCAGGAGACATGGGTTTGATCCCTGGGTCTGGAAGATCCCCTGGAGTAGGAAGTGGCAACTCTCTCCAGTATTCTGTCCTGTCCTATGGACAGAGGATCCTTGTGGGTTACAGCCTGTAGGGCCACAGAGAGTCCTACATGAACACACGTCATTTAAATTACCCCCTTACATGGAGGTATGCTATTGGATAGTAATGTACTGGTTATTTAAGCACCAGCTCTCTCAAGAAAATATATTCATGTTTATAAATACATATGTTGATTACAATTCTTATTCATATAAGGGAGGTACAACATACAATTTGCAAATACTTATAAAATATGAAATACCCTTCATCGTAAATTCCACATAACTAATTGACTCTTGAAAAACATTTCACTAAGTTCTCTTTTGCAGTTGGCAAAGGAGTATAATTCCAATAGGAACACTGGTCGATATTTTAATTTTTATTAAGGAATAAGTTGAAAGAAGATATATTTTGGAAGCTCACTTCTTAGTCAATAATGTGATTACTTCATGGGCTCAGAAGATGGTTTTTTGAGAAGAACATATCCTTGGTACATATTTGTTGGCTACTCACAAAGGAATAACTAAAGGTGTGATATATTTTTACATTTGATATGCATTATTAACCTTTCCTTCATTACTTTTAAGTCTATACAATCACAAAGCTGATTTGTAGTATTTTTAGATTTCCATGGTGTTCAAGTTCCTACCATGGCTAACTCAGCTAAAAATGTGATATCACTGAACACAGAGTCAGAGATAGATGTGTAGCAATCAGCCACTGGACAGCATTTCCACCATATGAACATGCTGTTGTTGTTCAGTGGCTAACTCATGTCTGATGCTTTGCGACCCCATGGACTGTAGCCCACCAGACTCCTCTGTCCATGGGATTTTCCAGGGAATACTGGAGTGGGTTGTCATTTCCTTCTCCAGGGGTCTTCCCAACCCAGGGATCGAACCTGTGTCTCCTGCTTTGGCAGATGGATTCTTTACCACTGAGCCACCAGGGAAACTCCAATATGGATACAAGAGATATAGATAACCTCAAGGATACAGACGAAGGAGAAACACGGCCAGGTAGTAAGGAGTGGTGAGCTTATTCGCTTTTGTTTTTGATGTAACTTATTTAATTGTAAGTCTGTAGAATTTGACTTTTAATAGCAGCTACGTTTAACAAGGGCTTCCCTGATAGCTCCATTGGTAAAGAATCTGCCTGCAACGTGGGAGACCCTGGTTCAATTCCTGGGTCAGGAAGATCCCCTGGAGAAGGGATAGGCTACCCACTCCAGTATTCTTGGGCTTCCCTTGTGGCTCAGCTGTTAAAGAATCTGCCTGTAATGCGGGAGACCTGGGTTGGGAAGATCCCCTGGAGAAAGGAAATGACAACCCACTCTAGTATTCCCTGGAAAATCCCATGGCCTGGAGAATTCCATGGACTGTATGGTTAATGGGGTCACAAAGAGCTGGACACGACTGAGTGACTTTCAATTTCATGTTCAACAACCGACTTACGGGACTCACACAGATTGAACAGTTGGTCCCCATGAGTGGGTATCGGCTGGCTCCTGCATGTGACTGCGTGTTTTTCTCTTCCTTGTGAATCTGAAATTTTTCAACATTCCAAAAGCATTACTTAAATGTACTAGATGCTAGGGATTCAGATGTACCGTCCTGTTCTAATGGAGTTTACAGTCTTCTTGAAAAAGCAAATACACAGAGGAGTGATTTAGAGCCATTTTCCAAGTGTGTACTTCTAAAAATTCTTATTATTTTTTATTTATATTGGGGAATAGTTAATTTACAATGTCGTGTTAGTGTAGAGCAAAGTGGTTCAGATATACATATACATGACTACAAGGATATTGAACCAGTCAATCCCAAAGGAAATCAACCCTGGATATTCATTGGAAGGACTGATGCTGAAGCTGAAGCTCCAGTACTTTGGCCACCTGATGCGAAGAACTGACTCATTGGAAAAGACCCTGATGCTGGGAAAGATTGAAGGCAGGAGGAGAAGGGGACGACAGAGGATGAGATGGTTGGATGGCATCACTGACTCGATGGACATGAGTTTGACTGAACTCAGGGAGACGGTGAAGGACAGGGAAGCCCGGAGTACTGCAGGCCATGGGGTCGCAGAGTCAGACACGACTTAGTGACTGAGCAAGAAAAGCCTTTTTCCATGTAGGTTATCACAGAATACTGAGTAGAGGTCCCTGTGCTATATAGTAGGTCCTTGTTGATTACCTACCTCATATGCATCTGTTAATTCCAAACTCCCTTCCCCTTTGGTAACCATAAATTTGTTTTCTTTATGAGTCTGTTTCTGTTTTGTAAACAAGTTCATTTGTATCATCTTTTTAGATTCAACATGTAAATGGTATCTTCTGTCTGATTTACTTCACTTAGTGTGATCATCTCTAGATCCACCCATGTTATTGCAAATGACATGATTCCATTCTTTTTTATGGGCAATGATTTTTTCGAATTACAGATAGAAAAATCCTGTTTGACGTGCTTATTTATCCCACTATTTTCCAGTTACGTTGTAGGCTTGGCTTTTTCTCTTTGGTCTCCAGGCTTCTGGCTAAAAATTTATTCTCTCAAAGGAGAACTTTGGGTAAGGCCCTGGAGCTAACAACCATGAGGCATTGTCTTTAAGTTGGCCTTTGAAGTCTGACTATTCCAAGCAGGGCACCGTCCCATTTAGAGGAGCGGTCCTCTTAACACCTTGTGATTTGTTTAAACTGCACGAACCCCCTTCCTTTTTATCCTCAGAACGTATCCTGAAGACTTGCACCCTCTTCCATGGGCAAATGCAAATTCTGGACCCCAACCGGAAATAAACATAGGGAGAAAAATTACACACACACAAAATTACTTCCCCTCCGTTTAGAATAGAACAGGGATCATGTTGAGAGGGCTTCCTCATTTTGTGGATTCCCTTCGAATCAGGGGCTTTCCAAGGCACAGTGGCACCTCCGCTTGTGTAAGGAGCCGAGCACTCTGGTCATTCTGCTCAGGGATGAAGGCACATACACTCACGCGCACACTCACACACGCCGAGAGACAGGCTCTCATCACACAGGAGAAGAGGCGCTTCATCCAAAACAGGGGGCAGTGAGTCCTCTGTCATCACTGGTAATAACTCCTGAAATGGCTTGGAAAACTTTCATTACGCCAGGGCTTTATTTTCAGCCCCTGTTAT
Source organism: Bos indicus x Bos taurus (assembly GCF_003369695.1). Classification (NCBI taxonomy): domain Eukaryota; kingdom Metazoa; phylum Chordata; class Mammalia; order Artiodactyla; family Bovidae; genus Bos; species Bos indicus x Bos taurus. The sequence continues at coordinate 59,991,779 of NC_040094.1, forward strand.
CTTTTGAAGTCCTGGAGGGAGGGGGAGGGGGTCACCCTGCTGCCCGGGGCTTTTTCTAAAGAGCCTTTGTCTCTCTGCCCAGGTATTAAGTTGGTGGCGCAACCTTCCTAGGTATATTCGGTTCGTTTTTCTGCCTCCCCCCGCCACCCCCCCAGCAACACCGTGCCAGGGCTGAATGTGAGCCTGTGTTCTCTGGGTCCACCGTCCCGGGTCCCACACGGGGGACTGGAAGAGAATGGGCCACAGGAATGCACCCAGAACAGAGCCAAATTGTTCAAGCCGCAGAAGAAAGAAAAAACGGATGAGGGTGGGGGTGGGGGGGTTGTTGGCTGGAAGAAGAAGAAAAGCTTTTCTTGTCGGTTCCATTTCTGCGGAGATATTGGAGGATAACACAGCTATTTGGGGGAGGGGGGCACACCAGGGGAGCAAAAAAAAAAAAACACCCGAGAGAGCCGAGGTTTATCGGCACAGTGGCCCTTACAGAAAGGTGACATTTGAGAGAACAATTGCTAGGTTGTTTGGGCACATTTGCTGTATGAATGAAGCTTAAGAAACGCTGTCTTTGGATCGCCGCGAATAGTCATCTTCATCATTGCTGTGAGCTCTCTCTCTCTCTTTCTCAGTTCCCTTATGAAATAAGGGCACACAGGTAATAAACAAAGCACTATAAAAGATCAGATCGAGGTATTCTGTGGGCTCATTCAATGTCGGGAGCGGGCGTTCGGCACACCGACGCTGGGGCTTGCGGCTCGGACCTGAGGAGGAGAAGCAGGCCTAGGTGGGACCCCCGGCTCCCTCTCCACGACCAGGCTGCGTTCATCGGGGTCGTGTCCTGGGTCGGCTAGACCGAGGGACAGGGCAGAGCATGGCCGAGTTAGATCCCCTTGGATTTTGCTCCTTCTGAGTCTGGACGTTGAACCTAATGTTTTTGGTCAATCCTCTTGCCAGATCTAGGTGAGTAGCTGCCTGGGTTTTAGAGCTGTGTCAGCCGCACGGGACTTGTTTTCCCTCTCCTCAGACAGACCATTAGGTGGTGATTCTTATTTCTATTCCTTTGGCCACGGTCTAGATACTGGTGGTGACCGCAGCCTCACAGCAGCGCCCTGTCTGGCTGGCTGTTATGGGAGAGGAAGGCCAAACCCTGCGAAGGAATTGCCTTGATGTGCATGAACGAGCGGGGTGGGCTCGTTGGATTTGGGGAGATAATGAGCAATGGCTGTGTGCACACATAACAGGGTTCTCCTCCTGGCAAGAAAGCTTTCTTGCCTTGGGTCCCTGCTGGGCCTCTGCCTCCTACCATCACCTTGTCTGTAATCCTCCCTTGCTCTGAATTTGCAAGATTCACCAGAAGTGAACAAGGGAGCCCTCGGCCCTGTCTGGTTTCAAAGAGACGTAGCTCAGGCACGCGTGAGCAGCAGGCACCAGCTGTGGATCTGGTTTCTGCCCATGAGTGGTACTCAGGGAGCATCCTTTCTGGAGAGTCCATCCACATGCAGATGCTGGTGCCCTGGGCCCCTACAGACCGGACCTCTTGGTGGACAAACAGCTCTGTGCCTCATCGGAGCCAAGCTGTGCTTTGCTCTGCTGTTTGTTCTCCTTCTGTGGGTCATCCTCACCATTCCTGAGAACTCGATCTAGTAATAAAGCAGAATGAAATGATACCAGTTCTGCAGAGCGGAGTATCAGGTTTGGATGAGTTTGTGCCTGTTTGTGGGTGGACGGGCCCCACTGAATGTGATGGACATGCTTCAGATACTCCCTTTACGAGGCCTCGAAAATGCCCATCCTGCTTATGGTCAGTGTAATAACATGAGGTGCTTGGTTCTAGGCATCCTAAGGAGAAAATTGTTTTAGCAGCTGTATCTTCCCATCTGTCTTGTCGTCAATGAATAATTCTCAAGAGTGGTGTGTATACATTCTATACGATTAGGCTCTTTTATGTTTATGCCTTTAGCCTCAGGATTTTAGGTACTTTCCAAATGACCTGTTTATTATTATTAATTATTTTTAACCTCCATTTTGCGAAGCCAATTCAGCTAGAATTTCAGTTGCATTCCAATTTTACAAAAAAGGCTTTCTGGAGTTTAACTAAAACATTAGATTTCCCATATGGGGAAGACTCGTGTGTGTGTGTGTTGTGTGTGTGTGTGTGTGTGTGTGTGTGTGTGTGTTAGCACACACTATGAATGTTACAAAGTTACATGCGAGCAGTGGTATACTGCTTGTTCTGTCCGGATGTGTGCATGTAGATAACATGCAATATAAAATAATCATTGTGACTTGGTCATTTATATCCAGACTCTATTTCTTTCAACAGAAGCTTGTCTGATAGCCTTCTGCGTGAGAAATGAGGCTGAAGCCTGTAAAGACGTGGATTCGTAGGAACGGGGTTATAGTTAACACTTTGTAAATGTATTTCATAGACATGTGCAAAGTTTAACATCTGTAGGTTTTCTCAGCAATGAACCATAGATGCCTGAAAGCTCTCTCAATTTGGCATCACATAGAAAATGTCCTCTTTTTTTGCTCTGCATTGAGAGTTTCTTTCCCAGGCCTGTGTTTTCCAGACAGTACTGATTCCTCTGGAAACAACAGGATTTTTAACATGGCTGCTCTAAGAGAAACCTGCTTAATATGGTAGGGAATCAGTAACATTTGAAGAATAAAGGAATGATGGAATTGTATCCTGGGCTGTAGGTAATGGTCACCTCTATATTTATTTACACACGGAGGCACTCTTTTGGGTAGAATATTCACAGAGTTATTGTACCAGCCGTCTGGACTCAACGGGCAAATTCTTTCAATGTCTCATTTATCAGTAACTTAAATGTAGTTAATCAGTCAATTGGTATTAGGTAATGCAGGAGACCACCTGCAAAGCAGGAGATTCGGGTTCGATCACTGGGTCGGGAAGATCCCCTGGAGCAGGGTATGGCAACCCACTCCGGTATTCCTGTCTGGAAAATCCCATGGACAGAGGAACCTGATGGGCTACAGTCCATGCTGCTGCTGCTAAGTAGCTTCAGTCGTATCCAACTCTGTGCAACCCCATAGACAGCAGCCCACCAGGCTCCTCTGTCCCTGGGATTCTCCAGGCAAGAGTACTGGAGTGGGCTGCCATTTTCTTCTCCAGCTACAGTCCATGGGGTCGCGTTAGGAGGACATGACCAAGCAATTAAACCACCGCCACGTACATATCACAAATCTTTCTATCCTCCAAACTTTCTTTGTATGTCTCTCCTAATCATCTATGTAATCAATATATATTGAGGGGGATAAAATTAAAGACTTCATTTTCTCTGTGATTACAGGTTTGAAATATGTCTGCAGTATAAGGATGTGGGTACCAAGTTTGGGAACAATTTAATTTCCCTCCTGAAACTATCCCTAACTCTTGAAAGGAGACTGGATGGGCCAGCAGAGTGATAGCACAGTGGTCAATGGTTGTTATTCACATAAGGTGCAAGGGGGAGTGGGATTTCCTGGTGGTCCAGTGGTTAAGACTTCACACTTCCACTGCAGGAGCCATGGGTTTGATCCCTGGTCAGGAAACTAAGACCCCACGTGCTGTAGCGAGCAGCCGAAAAAAAAAAGTTGCAGGGGGAGATAGCACACTATTGAGCACCACCCACGAGCTGAGCTGTAATCTACAGCAGGGTTGTAGTAAGCATTTTGCCCAAATTGGGCAAATCAATTGCCAGTGACGTCTGGCCCCAGACATCTGCCTCTAACAGACTTATGGGGGCGTGGGGACCCAGGGCTCAGACACATGCATTGTTCACTGTTTACTTCCTCTGCTTATTAGCCTTGTGGGTGAGGGCAGCATTAAGCACTGGCCCGTCGCCTTCTAGAACTACGTGGCAAAATGCAGAACACACTGTCTCGTGTTTGGGGCTTTAAGAGCCTCTGAGGTGACCTGGTGCTGGGGAGAATTTGAGAGCAGAATGGCTTATAACCATCGCTCTTGGCTAATAATTACACTAATCTTTTCGAGGGAGGTTTTGTGTGCATGCATGTTCCCCCTTTCCTCAATCCCCGAGTCGAGAACAATAGAGGAACTGTGCTTCTGCACTATTCCATGAGATAGGTCAGGGGACAGGGTGCAGAAGGTCTGCGGTGAACGACCCGCCAGGCATTTGCCCGGAGCCATCTCGAAGGAACCTGAGACTCGGGCAGTAGGCTTTGGCCAAACCAAAGGGAAAGAGTTCAGCAGCTGAGCCTTTTGAACAGCAGCTGTTTTGGCGGTCAGCAGATCCCATGCCCTTTGGGGAGACCTCAGGAGCAAGTGCAAGGCTTGCTGGAAGAGAGGAGAGGGTGTGTGTGTGTGTGTGTGTGTAAGGGGGGATGGCAAACATGCTTACCCTTAATGTCAAGTTGTCAGCTCTATGAGTTAAAATAATCTACAAGGCTATTCTTCAACGAGGACATGCCCTCTGATGTAGCAAATGTTATTTAAATATTGTGATGAGAGTACTCCTAATAATTTAGAAAGTAAGTACTAAGTAAATACTCACGCCTAGAGTTCAGAACAACAAGCCAAGGGTTATGAGACCCAAGGGCAGGTAAATCTCCCAGAACATCTTTCACAGTGTGCGGGAATGTCCCATCTTCTCCCCGAAACCGGGCACACGGTCCCGTCAAACATCTTGCATTTGCCACTTGTTTTGTGAATTTCCACAGGACGGCTGGGCATTGCAGAAGCAGGCTGCCCACGTATCAGCTGGGAGAAGCATGGAGGTTTGCTTTAAATTAATCTGTATTGGAGTATAGCTGCTTTACAACCTTGGGTTACTTTCTGCTGTACAGCAAAATGAATCAACCATTTCTTGTTGTCACTATTTAGTTGCTAAGTTGTATCTCTTTGTGACTCCATGGACTGCAGCACGCCAGGTTTCCCAGTCCTTCACAACCATATAAGTTCACATGACATGGACTGCCCTGGGGGCTCAGACAGTAAAGAATCTGCCTGCATTGCAGGAGACCTGGGTTCGATCCCTGTCTTGGGATGAGCCCCTGGAGGAGGAAATGGCAACCCACTCCAGGACTCTTGCCTAGAGAATCCCATGGACAGAGGAGCCTGGCGGGCTTGGGCTACCTCCCTGCTCAGGTTACCACGGAACTTCGGGTGGAGTTCCCTGCCCTGTACAGGATGTCCTCATTAGCTATCTATCTTACACATAGTGTCAACAGAGTGCATGGGTCAATCCCAAGTGCAGAGGATTTTAACGCTCCTCTGCCTCTCTGCCCTGGGTTTCCCAGTTACCCACTTTCGGGGGTGTTTTCATCTCTCCCCGTCTGCTCCCTGTTCGGCAGCTGCTGGGTTTAGGACCGAGGAAGCTGGTGTGGCTGGTGGGGAGAGGACGTTGCTAGTGTAACCTGGCAGGGCTGCACGCTGCTGGCGTTGAAGTGCAGTGAAAACGAGAGGCGGTGGGGAAGTTTCCACGGCGGCGGCAGGACAAGGTAACCTAGCTGGTGGCTTTGATGCGGGATGCCCTTGGGGAGCTGCTTGATCTGAATCAGACTGAGAGCCGGGCAAGGACACAGTTTCTCCTCTCTCAGACCCCGGGAGTTCTCCAGCCTACCTTTTCCGGCTCCCCACGAGCATTTCCAAATTGAAAAAAAAAAATTACAATACGTGTGGAAAGACACAGTGAAAGCGACAGCACCTTCCCCGTCTCCGGTGGCTCTGTTCTGACTTTGCGATCAGCCAAACTGCAGCCCCGGGGCTGGCTCAGTGTGTCACCGTCAATGATTAGCCGTCTCCCTGCCTCTCCTGCTGGGTGTCCCGGCTCCTGGCCCCCGGCCGGCTCGGTGACCGGCTAATCCTGTGTCCTTTCTCTCCAGCTTGCGACTCTGCCTGAAGGGCTTGGTTTCTCTTCCTGGAGTCAGGTTTGAATTCACTTCATTGTCACCTCCCAATTGATTTTTTTGCTAAGCAGTGGCTGAAACAGAAGGGTGATGGGTCAGGGCAGGAAGGGAGGACTCCAGAGTCAGCTCTCCTGTGGTCTGGAGTGCCCTGCAGAAGTCTGATGGTTTAGTACATTTCTCTGGCTTAAGGGTCAAAGCACAGAAAGGCTTGTTGTGGAACTGGGATGATACAGGGTCGAGGCTGCTGGGCAGCAGGTGGAGAGAGACTCTCATGAGTGTGTCACGTCAGCAGAGTCGGTCTCTGGGGCATCCAGCCCCCTCTCCGGGCATTTTCTCTGTTTCCCGTCCCTCCTTGGGTACCATGTACCTTCATCACGTCACCTGGGTGCTCAGAGTGTCCTTGGGCAAAAGCATGCATTCAGACCATTATCAAAGGCTTTCTTTCCCTTTGTATATTCCCAGTACCATTGTCCTTGAAGCCTTGTACTTTGGGGCCAACCGCTTCTTAATATGAAAAATTAATCCAAGTTAATTACTTCTTTGGGAGCTGATCTGCTGCATTATGGAATCTGATTTGCTGCTGCTGCTAAGTCACTTCAGTCATTTCCGACTGTGCAACCCCACAGACGGCAGCCCATCAGGCTCCCCCGTCCCTGGGATTCTCCAGGCAAGAACACTGGAGTGGGTTGCCATTTCCTTCTCTAATGCATGAAAGTGAAAAGTGAAAGTGAAGTCACTCAGTCGTGTCCAACCCTCAGCAACCCCATGGACTGCAGCCTACCAGGCTCCTCCGTCCATGGGATTTTCTAGGCAAGAGTACTGGAGTGGGGTGCCATTGCCTTCTCCGAATCTGATTTGATGGGTTACTAAAAAAGAAAAAAAAAAATGCAACTCAAAACTAATGCATCTTTTAGAAACAACTTGGATTAAAAATCCTGTTTTATTTTTGTAAAATGTCAATTGTAGTATTTTTAAATGGTAGTAAATTTACAATTTTTAATTTAAAATATTAAACTGTACATAAATATTGTGTAACAAGCTAAATGGGAAAAGATATGGAAAGGAATAGTACATGTATAATTGAATCACTTTGCTGTACACCTGAACCTCTCACAACATTGTTATCGACCATATTCCAGTATAGGTAAAAAGATTTTTTTAAAAAGTGCATACAAAAAAAAAAAAAAGTGCATACAGTGAAATCTTCCCCTCCAATAACTGGGATCCTTCTTAGTTACAGAGGCAACGGAAACCATCAGTTTGGGGCCTAATGTTCCATGGGCATGGAAGCCATTGGATCGCGCTGGCAAAAAGTCTGTTGGATTTTTCCTTTACATTGGATGGAGAAACCCGAATGAACTTTTTGGCCAGTCCAATGTGCTCTCTAACACCTTTACATTTTTACGTGTTTTATTTTAGAAACTTTAAATGGGGTTTGTGAAGCTATCACAGGGCCCCTCCATAGGCGACCACGCATTTTCTCTTTTGTTAACTTCAAATTCCTGGAGTACGCTCGTCACCGCCAAGGAAGCAACCACGTCAGCACGTGGTTAATAACCAAAACCCATAGCCTGTCAGACTCGACTGGTTTCACCCCAATGTCCTCTCTGTTCCTGGATCTCACCCAGGATACCACCTCGTCTTTAACTGTTGTATCTCCTCAGCTTCCTCTCGCCTGTGATAGTTTCTCAGACTTACCTTCTTTTGATGACTTTGACAGCTTGGAAGAGGTCAAATATTTTGTAAAATGTCCCTCATTTTGAGTTGGGTTAATATTTTTGTCATGGCTTGCCCGGGTTATGGGTTTTTGGGAGGACGACCAAAGAGATGAAGTCTGTTCTCATCATTCCATCACAGGGACATACTCTCCCCAAGACTGACCGCTGATGGTGTGAACTTGCAGTGCTTGCCAGGTCTTGACCCTGTAAAGTGACTCCTCTCCCTTCTGTACTATGACTCTTTGGAAGAATGGCACTGAATTCAACCCATACTCCACGGGTACCTCCTTGAAGCCCCTCTAATTTTTAACACTATGGCATGATATTTTACAGGCTTTCTTGTGCCTTGTCCTTTTTAAAAAACATATTTTAGAGAGTTCTATGTCGGTATTGAAAGTGTCCACATTCTTTATTAATTTGCATTTATTCTATCAATGTATTAATAACATATCAGGTGGCTCAGGGGTAAAGAATTCGCCTGCAATACAGGAGATTCAGGAGACTCGAGTTCGACCCCTGGGTCAGGAAGATCCCCTGAAGTAGGAAACTCTGGCAACTCCAGTATTCTTGCTTGGAAAAATCACATGGACAGAGGAGCCTGGCCAGCTACAGTCCATGGTGTCACAAAGAGTCAGACACAAAGACCGAACACCCACACACATTAATAGCATAACAGATTTAACTAATGCCCTTGTGATGGGCATTTAGGTCACTTTAATATTTTGGTCTCATAACAATGCTGGAATAAATAACCTGGTTCATGTTCAAATATTCCTGCAGGATAAAATCCTGAAAATTGAATTGCTACTTAAAGAGAATGTGATTTGTAATTTTTCATGCTGTTGCCAAATTACCTTCCAAAGATAGTGAACCAATTTATGCTCTTCTGGGGGGAGCCTGGTGGGCTGCCATGTATGGGGTTGCAGAGTTGGACACAACTGAAGCGACTTAGCAGCAGCAGCAGCAGCAGGAAGATATAATCAAAATGATTCACTGGAGGGAATTTCAAGTTGGTGGAGGAAATATTTTTAAGTTGGTGAAGCATTCAATGTTTCCGCAAATCTCCTTAAATCATACCAAAACAGGGGAATAAAATGTTTAGAAATCCAATTATTTCAATGCAACCTGGTCTGTGAGAAAATTTAATGAGTCTAGAGCTCAGCCTGGGGCTTCCTCCATGGTTAGCAGTAAAGAATCTGCCTGCAATGCAGGGGATGCATGTTCACTTCCTGGGTTGGGAAGATTCCCTGGAAGAAAATCGCATTGACAGAGGAGCCTGGCGGGCTACAGTCCATAAGGTCACAAAGAGTCAGACACGACTGAAGCAACTGAGCACACACAAGCACACAATAATAATAATAGTGATAACAATAGCTAACATTCACTGAGTACTTTCCATGAGCCTAGAATAGAGTTAGTACTTTAACCATACTGTTTCCTTGTAACAACTCTCTAAGGCAGGCAGCTATCGTTTTTCCCGTTTAGAAGGCAAGACCATCGAGGAAACGGTGGTTAAGTTACTTGCCTGAGATCGCACGGCTCATGATAAGCCATGCACACGTACCCCAGTGATTATGCCTTTCAGGACCGTGTTCTGTGGCAGAATAGTGCGTGGAATGGGCAACATTAGATTCTGCAGGAAGAACCTGGCAGAAACCGTCTCTGCCCTCGAGGGTTTTTATTCTGGTTGAGGCAGCAACACCTGGACGGCCGTAGGGTTGCTGCTAAAACACAGGACACCCAGTTACATTTGAGTTCCAGATAAACACCAGTCTTTTTAGTGTAATTCTCTCTCAAATGTTGCATGAGACATATTTATAACAAAACCTATCCTTTGTTTATCTAAAACTCAAATTTAGCTGGTTATATTTCCAATAAAAATGATTAAAAAAATATAATTCTGTGCAAACATGTCAGGGGACATTATCCTAAAACATGTATTTGTTACTGATCTGAAATTCAAATTTAACTGGATATCTTGCATTTTTCATTTGCTAAATCTGGCAACTTTATATGTAAAGCACTTAGAAATTATTATGCTGACACAGCATATACTCTGCACTCTTCCTTATCCTCACCCCCAGATTCCCTCCTCCCCATCTCTGTGCTCTTTATCTACATTCTTCCTGTTGAGTTCCTCTCCACCTCACAAACTCTATCCATGATCCACAGCCTTACGACACAGCAGTCAAGTTCTAGAGCTGTGGCCCGGCGCATCCAATAGTCAATACGGAGGCAATTTTTTCTTTCTGCTTGGGGTGCCCAGCCCTGGGGAGCGTTCTGCAGCTCCTCAAGCCTCCACTCTCCTCCAGGAACACCCTTGTCTCTGCCTGACTGCTCTGTCCAACCCCCTACCCCATCCCAAGGTCCCCATCCGGCCCAGTGGCGCGCATGGCTTTGCATCAGTCAGGTCACTGCACGTTCATTAATATTCACCAAAAGTGTGGGCTGGGGGCAAAGGCAACCCGGCAGCAAAGGCTTATTCTTTATCCTGTCTCTGAGATAGGCTTTCACGGGCATCGCGGCGAGCTGGTGGGGTGGGGTGGGGTGGGCGGGTGCTCCGGGCCCACTGGTTAACAGTCACTGCCTGTGTATTCTCCAGGATGGGGGCGTTCTGCCGGCTATTTTAAGGCCAGACTGGTGAATGTTGGGTTCCCCTTCGTTTACCTAGGCTCTCAATATTTTCCCTGGCATGCTCCGTAGTGGTCACAGAATGTGGGAAACCAGGCAAGGGAAAAAATTAACGCTCTGTGATGACGCCCCTGGTCGCTGCTGCTAAGTTCCATGGAAAAGACAGGGGTTGGGGGAGTGGGGGGCACCCTATCTGTGTCTATGGGTGTCCCCAAAAGCTTTCAGCTATCTTGGCACCTACTCAACTCTAGATACGGTGGAAAAAGAAAACTGGCTGCAAACGCTGTCCTAGGACCGCCTGGCAGCCCAGTCTCCACCCTCTCCGCGGAGTGCCTTCGCCCGCACTGAATGCCCCTTTATCGGCGAGCGATACTGAACTTTTCAAAAATACTGTGTAGGTCCTTGTGTCCCAGATGCCTGTGGCATGCAGGCTCTGCTTCCTTTCAAGGGTGTTGGCTGCAAAACCCACCCAGAAACCTGAGAAAAACTTCTCCACTTGGCATCTCGAGAGGCTGACACCAACCGCCTGTTTCTTAGCCCACTGGCCACAAGCTACCTAGTGGACAGTTATTATAAGGAAAGGAAGCAACTTCAGGACCGGGAATTCTGCCATGGGCAAAGCACAGTTATTTAAAAGCCCCACAGGGAGCATTCCCCTCCATCACTTAGATGCAAATGGTGAAGTTTTAGTTCACCACCTTCTATGAGCTGGAGACTGGCTCTGCAAGAACGTTCCTCTTGTCCTTCTGCAGGTTTGGCCCTCTTGGGTAGCACTGTTTCAACAGAGCTGATAGTGGAGGTTGAGTCTGAGTGTAGGTCTGAAGCTGGTATGTGCTTGGGTCAAGCGTTTGTCCACGCTGTCTACGCACCAGCCATGGGACAAATCACATGGTGTATGTCATGTCTTTCAACTGTGACAGTGACGCCACGTGGTGCGTATCACTGGACCAGATCTGCAGATGTCAGGTGAAGGGCCTGCTTGACAGGATCAGCCTTGAACGGCCCCTGGACTGCAGCTCTCCTTACACTGAATCTCAGGGAGAGAAGAAGGTTCCTCTCCAGTACTCGTCCACCCACTCGCACGCCTGTTTCGCTCTTCCTGATCACACCTGAAGTCGAGAGGCCCACTAGAAGATGTTTCAGTCATTTATCACATATTTGTAACTGAGTTCTGTTCAGATGAGAGTGATGTATCCTCACTGCTCTTTCATCAAATATGGTCACGGAGGCCACAGCCCAGAACTGGTGTCTTTCTGTCCCTACCTGGATGGGCTCTGTGGACTGGAGGACCACTTGTCTTTAACCGGTCAGAAGACAGGCTGTTAAATGAGGCTCTGGTTGACTCACATTGGACTTCAGGCTGTCACAAGCAACCTGCCTGCACGTGTGCGTGCTCAGTGGCTTCAGTCGTGTCGGACTCTTTGCGGCCCCGTGGACTGTAGCCCACCAGGCCCCAGCCCACCTTCAGAATAGCCTTATGAGACACTGCTATTGTCCCCGTTTTCCAGATCAGAATGTTTAAGCTTAACGTAACTAGCAAATTGTTGTCACCTTTGAACTCAGATTTTTCCTTTTAGGGCAAACATAGTTTTAGCCATCATTTTTTTTGCAACCAAGCACTTCATCTTATATTAAGATTTAAACACCACTTACCGAGTTCTGGTGCTGTTGGAGGCATATTTAACTATTAAATAACTATTAATAACTATTAAATATTAATAAGTGTTAAGATATTTCTAGAACCAGAGTAAATGAGATCATTTTGGTGGTTAACAGTTACTGCCACAAAACACTCTGCCTTGTTTATTACAATGAATGCTAAAAACTGGAAAAGTTTGTACCAGCTTACATTCCTATGAATCACGGTTGTGTCTCACAGAGAATGAGACACAGATTTCTTGAGATCGATATGGTTCTATAATAACTGTAGAAAATTTAGGTTTGTTCAATAGCTGGAAATTTGTTCTTTCAAATGTCAGCATGAAAGCCATTCAGCTGAAGCTGGTCCCACCCCCATTCTGGGATGAGTCTGGCTCACAGCTGGTGACTGGGTAGGGGAAGAAGATGTTATATAATGTCTACAAAAGTAACGGAAAGTTGACTTAAGTGCTCAGATAACCAACAGTTAAGATAGAGAATGAGAATCCACAGCGATTTAAGAATACGTTTTCTAAACATCATATCCAGACTTCCCCTTACATCCTCCGTTCTTTATTCCTGAACCTGATACTGGTGTGGCAGGGCATGTGGAGAAAACAGAGATCCCGCAGCCATGCTTAGAGATAGGAAAGACGTTTCTTTTCAATCATTTCTCTGTACCTAGCTTGGGTGTTCGGACTACTTTTTCTTTCCTCTGCTCTTTTTTCTTTCCTCTTCTCCATTCGTTCAACCTTTGAAAAAGAAGTCCAATTTTCCCATCTTGAGCCATAGATATTTTTATAAGGAGCACTGTACTGTGCTGAGTCATTTAGTCATGTCCGACTCTTGCTAACCCCACAGTCTGTGCCCCGCCAGGCTCCTCTGTCCATGGGGATTCTCCAGGTAAGAATACTGGAGAGGGTTGCCATTTTTCTCCTTCAGGGGATATTTCGGACCCAGGGGTTGAACCTGCATCTCCTGTGTGTCTCCTGCATTGCAGGCAGATTTTTTACTCGCTTCCCTATCCCCTATCCCGCCTCCAAACCAAAATAACATCAACTACGTCGGCATGTGGCCCCTAGGAGGTCTGGCCAAACAGCAAGAGGCAGGCACAAGACCCAGCTTCCTCTTCAAGAGCTGGGTTTTTATTCTTGATTGTATCACGAGCACACGGAGCAACACAGAGCTCCCCAGTGCCGGGAGAGAAAGTTGTTAGGACTGAGGGGAGTGGAAGCTCTCCTGAGGTGTATGGGGAGGAGGTAATGGTTTTCTCTGAATTCCTTTTTATATTTTATTTAGATTAAGTTCTGCTCAGCAGGGTGATTTCTTAATTAGAGCTGCCCAGTCAGGCAGACCTCCAGCTCAGACCCCTGTGTTGCCGTCTAAGGTTTCATGAGGGACCTTATTTCCTGAGTTCTAATATTTGAATAGTATGCAGTGGATTTCAATGGGAGGAAAAGACATGTAATTTAATCATCTTTATTAGATTTTGCCCATGGATTGGGAGAGGGGAAGGAAAGAGGAGGGACATGTGTCCTTTCTTTGTTAACTTTTTTCTTCTACTCTTCCTTTCTTCCAGTGGTTGAAGGAAGAGCAGACTCCACGGCCGTTTCTTTTTCCTTCATTTTTCAAACAAAGAAGCTAAAGGAGAACCTCAGGCCCCCCAAAAAAATCGCGTTCCTTGCAGGACTTTTCAAGACTTGGTGGACAGATTTATGTAAACAAATCACTGTTCCTCCTTTGGTAACCTCAATCCTGAGAGTGAACACGGGTCTCTCATAGATTTTTGCTCTTTCCATCACTGTAGAAGTTTCAGACTGTGCTCAGCAAGACATCACAAAATTACTCAGCCATAAAAAGAGGGAAAACATGCCACTTGCAGTGACAGGGACGGGCCTAGAGATTGTCATATCGAATGAAGTGAGTCAGGTGGAGAAAGACAAATGCTGTATGAGATCTCTTGTATGCTGCTGCTGCTGCTGCTAAGTCGCTTCAGTCGTGTCTGACTGTCTGAAGGTGAAAAGTGAAAGCGAAGTAACTCAGTCCTGTCCGACTCTGAGTGACCCCATGGACTGCAGCCTACTGGGCTCCTCCGTCCACGGGATTTTCCAGGCAAGAGTACTGGAGTGGGGTGCCATCGCCTTCTCCCGATCTCTTGTATATGGAATCTCAAAAAGTGGTGCAGACAACTTGTCTACAAAATGAAGAATCACAGGCAGGAAACAAGCTTATGATTACCAAAGGGAAAGGGAGAGGCAGGCATACACTGGGGGACTGGGACTGACACACACACACTAGTATATATAAGACAGAGTCAGCAGGAGCCTACTGCAGCATGTGGAACACTACTCGAGCTCTGTGCTGACTGAATGGAAAGGAAATCCACAAGAGCGGGGACGTGTGTGTACGCACAGCTGAACCACTCTGCTGCACCTGCACTGCTGGCAGGTTCGTTACCACCTGAGCCACCAGGGAAGCCCCAGAAAGTAACAGAACATTGTCAATCAACTACTACAACAATACAAATTAATTTTAAAAACAGACCTTCTGAGATGGAGGAAAATTAAAGAAAGAAACGATCCATGGTGTATTCCCTTACCTGCCCTAAACTGGCATCATTTTGGGCACCATCCAGGGAGGAAAATCAGCCTATAGAAAGAAAGAGACGATCTGAAGCGGATTTAAGGAAGAGAGGTCTGGGTCTGTGGGGCTGCTGTCCTCAGGATAAGACAGGACAACTGACCAGGAACAGATGAGAGCAAGTAGTCAGCATGAGCTCTTTTTAGAGGAAATGAACCTACTGGCATTTTCCAAGAAAGACAGAATTCAGCACAGCATGTCCAAAAGAAAAAGAAAAAAACAATGTGCCCACCAGTCTCCCAAATATCCAGCTAAATGCAAAGAAATGCATACCTTTCTTGTTTTGGGGATTCCCACTCCGATGGGCACATCCGATGAAAATTTGAGTACTTTCACTTATCCTCTATTTTCCCCAATCCACCCACAGGCACATGCGTGTACACACACTCACACACGCACATACATGCACGCACACACACACTCTGCAGCCCACAGCTCCCCCTCATACTCCTATCCTGTTGATCTTTCTTCACTTAAAAATTATCAGCGAAGAATTTATTCATTTGGGAGCATTCCAGGCACTACATTTACGTTTAGTTCCGAAGAAATGGGATCCAGACTTTGCGAACTGCGCTGTTTTGCAGATAAACCACCAAGGCGGGCCCTTGTTATCTGTAGATTCCGCCCTTTCTTTTCCCTCCTGCCTCTTTGTCTCTAAGCGATTTTAAGCTTGCTTGGAAAGTCTTATAACAGAGGCTGAACTTTTTTTTTTCCACCACATCTATTTCAGGAGGATTTTTAGTTAAGGATAATGAATTTATCTCTAAACAGATGGAAGAGTTTTACCAAAGCCAGAAAAGACACTTTGGCTAATATTCCCTATAGGCTGATCTTAATCCTCTCATTGTTCAGAATGCTTGGTCTCTGAGAGTCTTATTTCGGTGCCAAATGTCTTTATTAAATCATTATATTAACATATGAAAAAAAATTCCATGACAATGTGCTTCCCTGTGTGATCAAAAGTTATCCACAGCTCTGCTGATGGCCTATTTATTCTGAAATCCAAAAAGGTAAAATTCTGGTAGAGCCCAATGTTTGGCCAAGTTTCTCAAAATTCACTGTAATATGGCTGGAGGGTTACTAGGTCCTAGCCAGGAAAAGGTCTAAATTTAATCAAGTTAGTAGTCCCCAACACAAAGAAAATGAAAAATGGGCCTTCCATTCACCCACAGAAATGAATTCTTGGCCACACTGTCCTGTGGTTTGACCTGTAGAGACACAATGAGTATGTCATATCCATTTTGATTAAAAAAAAAAAAAACCCAAGTGGCAAATTCAAAGACAAATTGCCCTAGTGAATCCAGGGGTGTGGAATGGGGGAAAGAGTTTGCAAAGTCAAGAGATAAAAAGAAGTATAAAAAAGAAAAGAAGAAGAAAAAAAAAGAGAGAAAAAAAGAAAAAACTCAAGAGAAGCACTTTGGTGTATTTGGATATTGGATTTTGAAAGTAAACTAAAAATAACAGTAAGATTTTTGAATGCAAAATTAATGTATGTTCATTGTTGGGGGAGAAATCACTCACGTCTACCACTGGATGGAAATGTGTATTTGCTGTGGATTCCTAGACTTGATTTCTGCCTTCAAGCAGAAGTGAGCTTGAAAGAGTGGAGCCTCAGAACGGCGGTGCCCAAACTCCGGGATCTAACGCCTGCTGGTCTGAGGCGGAGCGGATGTAGTAGTAGTAGAAATAAAGTGCACAATAAGTGCAATGTACTCGATCATTCCGAAACCAGCCCCCAACCCCTACCCTGCCCATGGAAAAACTGTCTTCCCTGAATCCGATCCCCGGTGGCCAAAAGGTTGAGGACTGCTGGTCTAGAATCACAGGGCTTTACGGGCACTGTGCATGCTCAGTTGCTTCAGTCTTGTCTGACTCTTCGTGACCCCATGGACTGTAGCCCACCAGGCTCTTCTGTCCATGGGGATTCTCCAGGCAAGAGTACTGGAGTGGGTTGCCACGCCCTCCTCCAGGGAATCCTGCTGACCAAGGGATCGAACCTGCATCTCTTATGTCTCCTACATTGGCAGGTAGGTTCTTTACCACTAGTACCACTGAGGAAGCTCCTTATGGGCACTAAAAAAGAACCTCTAAAAGAGACCAAACTCAGAAGGTTCAAGGACTATGGCCTGTCAGGTGGAACTGGAGGGCTGGGTGGACCAAGCAAAGGATGTTGGCAGCAGGGTCCAGAGGAAGCAGTGGACACAGCGGGACATGTGTGGCTGGAGACCTTGGGAAGCAACATGACGCAGCAGAAGAGGTGGGAGGAGTGTGGCCCACGCCAGAGAGGGAAGGGGGTGGGCAACGAAGAGCCTGGCCCTGGAGATGCGTGTCAAGTCTTTAAACCTTCCAAAGATGGTTAATCCTAATGACCTTTCTTGCTTCTTCCACATGCCTTAGTAGCTCATATTATTATGAACTATCTGCCATGTTAAACATAAATGTTTCAGAGGGCTTCCCTGGTGGCTCAGTGGTAAAGAATCCACCTGCCAATGCAGGAGACACAGGTTTGATCCCTAGTCTGGGAAGACCCCACATGTCTCAGAGCAACTGAGCACCACAGCTACTGAGCCTGTGCTCCGGAGCCCAGGAGCTGCCACGGCTGAGCCCTCGGGCCCTAGAGCCTGTGCCCAGCACCGAGAGAAGCCACGGCGGTGAGAAGCCCGTGCACCGCAACCAGAGCAGCCCCGGCTCTCTGAAGCCAGAGAAAGGTCCCGAAGAGCAACGAAGACCAAGCGCAGCCAAAAACAAATGAATAAATAAATAAATAACGTTATAAACAAATTTATGTTTGGAAAGTGAGGGTGATTTTCCTCTTTTCACTTTAATTGCAACTGTAATGCACTCCTGACCTGGCACCCCGTGAGGTCTGGCTGAGGGACCCAGGCTGATTTGGTGACTGCAACTACGCTGTTGTCCAGTCGCCCAGTCGTGTCTGACTCTTTGCGACCCCATGGACTGCAGCACGCCAGGCTCCCCTGTCCTTCACCATCTCCGGGAGTTTGCTTAAACTCAAGTCCACTGAGTCAGTGATGCCATCCAACCATTTGGTCCTCTGTCGTCCCCTTCTCCCACCTTCAATCTTTCCCAGCATCAGGGTCTTTTCCAGTGAATCAGCTCTTCACATCAGATGGTCAAGGCACTGGAGTTTCAGCCTCGGCATCAGTCCCTCCAGTGAGCAGACTGCAGCGATGCCCGCTCTATGTGGGACATGCCCTTGCAGTTGTTTTTCTCCAGCAGAAGTAGTGGTTATGTTGGACATCTATATGCTCTTGCCCCAGACCCCTTAGGACACATATCGGCGAGATGACAGGCCAGGATTAGAGGTGTGACTCTGGAATTAACTTGCAAAGAGGGGGCTGATTCCACGAAAATCATAAGCATTGGAAGCTTGTGCTCTAGTCAGAGTCCCCAACCCTGCAGGTGTGTACCCGCCTCCCGCCAGAACACGTCTTCCAATAAAAAAGTGAAAGGGAAGCAACAAACCTTCTCTGCATACCAGGGCTTTTGCTCCAGGGTGTGTCCCACCAGCCACAAGCTGCAGGTAGAGGGGTGCAGGTCGCCTGAGACTCCAGGACCATCACCAGCCTTTGCTTTTCGTCTGCAAAGAGGATGTGTCACCCAGTGCAGGCAAAAACTGGAAAGTTTAAAAAACAAAAAACTGGCCATTAGAAATCTGGTGTTAAAAAAAACTCTAGAAACTTCCCTGGTGTTCCAGTGTCAGAGACTCCATGCTCCCAGTGCAGGGGCTCAGGTTCCATCTGTAGTCAGGGAACTAGATCCCACATGCCGCAACTAAAGAACACGTGTGCTGCAACAGCGACCCAGCACAGCCAAAAAAAAACCTGCAGAAGCCCCACGTTTGGGGTTTAGGTTGTCTGACCCCAGGGCAAGACCGACTATACACGAAAAACAAACCAATTCTAAATTAGTTTTAAAATATGCACGAAGAAGCCCTTTCCCCACAGTGCACAGGGATATTATTTATTCACAGAAAGAAGAATAAGCGACCTGCTATCTTTAAAGCCACCCGCTCGCTTCCAAATGCAAAAACGAATCCAGGGATGCGACTGCTTGAGTCTGTGCATTTGCGGGTGAGAGTGACCCACAGTGAAGGAAGGAGACCTCACAACAGAGCCCCAAGCCTGGCTTCCTGAGACATGGAGCAGCAGGAGGCTGGGGGCTGGGGCAGGAAGAGGAGGAAGTGAGGACGGGGGGATGCCTGGAAGGGCTCAGGCCGGTAACCAAGTCCTTCGCTGGGGGCAGGTGGAAGTCTCCAGGGTCATTATCAGGCAAACTGCGACAGCGTGGAAGGAGAGAGGCTTCCGGAAGCCTCCAGTTCTCCCTCCTGCCTGCTCCCCTCCTTCTCCTAGCAGTTGATTGCAAGGAGCAGCGGAAGGAAGGATGTATCAAACCCAAAGAAGAAAGGACCCCTGCCACTCACCCCCACCGACACCGACCCTGAATGCAGCGGCGCGTTTCGAGCAGCCAGGGCAGCAGGCAAATATGATTCCGCGAGGGCTGTTTTCTTTAGCACCAAGAGCCCAGTGCGAAGGGCCAGCTTCCATATCAAAGGCAAAGGGATCACGACTGTGCAATTCACATCAGGTCCTGGACTGGGGCTGGGGGTGTGGTCCAAGCCCCAAGATTTATGTCAAACACCAGCTGAGTTTCTAGACCTTCTGTGGCTATTCTTCTGAGCAAATATGCAAATCCAAATACAGTCTGGCTCCATCAACTACAATCCTACAGTCCGTACAGGGCAGGGCAGAGCAATGGGAAGGCGGGATGCCCTTCCTCCGCAGGTTATCTTCTAGATCTTGAAAGCTCATTTTTGCTTTATTCTACTAGTTTTCTACTTGCATAGATTCCCCCTAGGGGAGAGGTAGGTCCTTTTTTTTTTCTATCATTTCAAAGTTTTAATAGAGTTTTTTTTTATCATTTCAAAGTTTTAATAGTTTTAACTCAAGTCAACTTGAGTTGTTTTATGGTAAGTACATATATATTAACATAATCATACTATATATGATTATACATATTCATGTGGGCTTCCCAGGTGGTGCTAGTAGTAAAGAACTTGCCTGCCAATGCTGGAGACAGGGCAGATCCATCCCTGGGTCAGGAAGATCCCCTGGAGAAGGAGATGGCAACCCACTCCAGCATTCTTGCCTGGAGAATCCCACAGCCAAGAGGAGCATGGTGGGTTACAGTCCGTGGCGTCAAGGGGAGTCAGACAGGATTGAAGCAACTTAGCACAACACATTCATTTCTATTTTCTCTCGTTTTTCTTTAGAAAATAAGCAGAGGCTGGCCTCTCTCACCCATCAGAGACGTCACTGATGTTGGGAATTGTAAGACTACTTGCAGGTGAAGCTGTTCATATCATCCAGAGCATCGTTGTGAGCCTGATAAGGAAATTTTACATGTTTAATTGCCTTAAATAATTTGAAAGGTGGGTCTTAACTAGCATTGAAATGAATTTCACTCCCCAAGGGGAGAATGTGGAGAGGCCTGGGAGGAAATTCCAGGAGCCAGCTGGGCCTCCAAATTTGCATATAATAAGGGGCACCTGGCAACTCAGAGATTGCCTGCTTTTCCTTTCTAGCCCCTTTAACTAAGAAAACCTTAAAAGGCAGGGAAGGCTCTAGATTTCTGAATTTTCAGGTGGAACAAGAGAAGCCCAGGTTGAGGGAAGCGATTCACCCTCAGTAACTTAGGAAAGGAAAGGAACGTCTCTGGGTGAGGAACACCCTATCTACTTCTGTCTGTTTTTGAGAATTTCTTGGGAAGGAACTGTGAGAGAAGGTGCTGGCACTGGTCATTTCTATGTCTTGTCCTCTTCTCTGCTGATATTATTATCTCCAGACTCCAGTTCTCACAGAGATGCAATCAAGCTTTTTATCACCCTTCTAGCAACTTCCCTATTTTCTGGATCTGCATGAAGCTGTTACTATTGCTGCTTTCCCTTTTCTTTACATTTTCTGCAAAAAGAGTTAGGAGCTTTTAAGAACTGATGGCCACGAGGAAGGGGTACAGAAAAGACAAAGAGGCCTTGCTTGGGCGGGGCATCTCATTGCTTTGTAGGTTTGTTACCTGCTTTTTCGAGTCAGGCCCCAACGAGGGCCCTCCTGCCTGGTGTCCATGGAGCCAGTAGAGACTGTGTTCAGATCAGAAGCGATGGAAAGCTTTATCTCTATCAACAAGAACAGAGAGGCTGCAACTTCAGCTTTCTTTCACCAGCTCGGCGGTGCGTGGCACTGTTCACAGGGCTCCTGACCCTGGGGTAAGGGGTTCTCGTGAGTTCTCATGGGAACGGCCGCAATTCTCGCGGGAAGGGCCGGAGTTCTCGCGTGGCCAGTTGCAGCGTCTCTGCACTCGGTCCGCCGCCATCTTGACTTGGAATTTCACTCAGCCACTTTGTGCTAGAAATTTCTGGCTTTGAGGCTTTTCCATGCCGCTCCCTGTAAGTCAGTGAAAGTAGACTAAGAACAAAAGAAAAGGCAAGAAAAAAAACAACAACAAAAAAGGTAAGGTTTTGTTTTTTATTACCCAGATACTCTTTTTATTTCCTGGGGATTGTTAATGGGCTTTGTGGCAACAGTTCTCCTTTGCTCCTCTTTCGTGCGGAGGATGGGTCTGGCGAGGGGAGGCTGTTGAGGTGGAGGGCTATGAGCCTGGTGGGCTATGGTCCATATGGTCCTGAAGAGTTTGACAAGACTGAAGTGACTTTGCACAGTTGTCTGCATTTTGCTGTCTTTAATGTCTTTTAACTTTTCATTATCCGTACAAGTTTCCTGGGAAAGGCCTACCCTTTTCCCACTCACTCATTCGACAAACGTGTATTCAGCACATGCTCGGAGCGGAATAAGGCTAAACACTGTCTTGAAAATGTGTGTTTCTGTAAATGTCACTTCCCCATCCCTCAAGGCCCCACCCAGGTTTTGAGAGAGCACTTCTTAGAGAAAGGATGAGCGAGGTCTAGATCCACTCTAAGCAAGCTCTCTCTTGAATCTACACTGCTGAGCTGGAGAGTGGATAGGCCTCCTCTGAAACCCCAGGGCCGCAAACTCTTCTGAAGGAGATAGAGTGTGAATTCTGAAACTGACAGTAAAAACAGCTTCTAGAGACAGCTCATTGCGGTTCGCAGAAAGCTTTCCTGTACTTTAACCAAATGAGAGGGAACTTGGGGATTTCGAGCTCAGAGCCATCACCCTGCCTTGTTGGCCGCCGAGGTTAGTTCTGAGGATACAGATGCTCAAGGCCAGGTCCCTTGATTCCTCAGGAGCACTACCATGATTGTGGACAGCTCGGCACATGGATTGTTTCCCCTAAAAAGTTAGCAGTTGCTCTCAATTGTAATATCTGGGCCCCACCTCCCCAAATGATCAGGCCGCATAAAGGCAGCTTTGATATCTTGCTCACCTGCTCAGTTTTCCTAATCAGCTGTTCCCCCAGGAGGCGCTAGTGGTAAAAAACAACAAAAACAAACTGCCTGCCAGTGCAGGAGACTTAAGAGTCGCAGGTTCAATCCCTGGGTCAGGAAGACCCCTGGAGAAGGAAATGGCAATCCACTCCAGTATTCTTGCCTGGAGAATCCCATGGACAGAGGAGCCTGGTGGGCTATGGTCCATATGGTTGTGAAGAGTTTGACAAGACTGAAGTGACTTTGCACAGTTGGCTGCTCACCAAGTATGGTCCTTTATTCACAAAACAAAACCTAAAGCATCGAAAAAGTAAAAAAAAAAAAAAAAAAAATTCAGAAGAGGGTGGTTTTAGAAATCCAGTCTGCTTTTAGGTTTTGGGGTTGTAGATATTTCTCTGGGTGTTTTCTTGGACCCACAATAAGCATTAAACAAAAGAAAACACCCAAACTAGACCCGTCCTTAAGTTCTGACCCTTGGACTCTTTATCAGCAGAACTCATGGGATCCAAAGTTACGGAACCCAGGACCGAGCTAATCTTTAAGGGACAAATTGTGGCACATTCTCTTTTTAAGGGCTGTTTCAAATCTAAATATCTTTGTCAGTGATTTATGGTCTTCTGTGATTGTTTATTTAGTTTCCTACGTCTTGGGGGGGCGGGGGGAAAGCTTTTAGGGTCAACCTGCAGTGAACAGAGGCTGGACATCTCTCCAGTGTCAGCTCAGCCTTTGGTTTCTGCCTCGACCCAAGAGTAAGGACCAGGAAAGGGGCATGTCCCAGGGTAGTCACCATCCGGAAATGCTACCCCCTCCCTTACAAGGAGGGTTTTTTTTTTTTTGGGTGGGGGGGGGTGGTAAAGAATCAGCAAACCAGGCTGATTCAAACAGAATATCATTCTTCATGTTCAAGCATTTTGGGTTTGAGAAAACCCCGAACACTTTGAGCCCTGGGCACTTTTTCCATTAATTTTTTAAACTGATGTGTATGTCAAGGGAAATTTAATACGTAGGTTTCTGATTCATTTACACTTAACTCATCAAAATATTGTTCTGTAAGAGGCATTCGGTGTCCAAGAAATCTTAAGAGCCTTTTTATAAGCTTTTAAAGTTCTTTTAAACGTTAAGAAACAGAAGTTGCAGTCTCCCCAAAGTAAACAGGAGTGAATCCCTGGTGGTGGGGGAGGGACGGAGGGAGGGGGCAGGGGGGTGGACAGTGGGCGCCAAGACACACTGACCTCAGCCCCCAGACACCAACACAGAGTCCAGTATTTTCCAGCCCCCTCCTGCTGCTCAATGCCTCATCCACTATTGGGGAACAATCGGTGGGCCTACCTTTTAGAATTCTGAAGGCAAAGACAAGCTGTTTCAGGGGCTCTGCTGTTGGCAGAGAAATCTCCCAAGTGTTCTCTAGAGAAGCAGGATATAGACTCCAAAATTTTACTTCCAGGCAAGACCCTTTTTTTCCCCCCTTCAAAGAAAGTGCTCATAATGTATCCTTTCATTTATAATTTTATGAAGGTCTCAATTGAACATGTAAAGAAAGTGGAAAAATTCTAAGTTGCCATGGATGTTTGGCATTTTTCCCACTCTACTAAAATCTACTTTCTCCCCCAAGCAAAATGGTTTCAGAGACTCCAATAAAAAAGTGGGGAGGAGGACAGCGAAGCTGTCTGGAGTCAGAGTCTTCACGAAATACGGTTGTTGTTTAATTGTCGGAGTGTGAACTACTTAGGTTTTCGCCCTCTTTCGCCTGGCTTCCCTTGTTATTAATAAAAGGAGTCTGTCTTGCATTTCGGAATGCCTGTGACTTCTGAAAACAGGCACTAGCACATTTTATCTCATTTTACCAATTAATATGCAAAGCAGATGTCCCAGAGTCTAGCATTTCTTGATTAGGTTTGTTTGTTGTATGTTTTTGTATCTCTAAAAAGAGGAGGAAACTTGGCAATAAATGATGTCATCAATGATAAAAAAAAGTTTGCTCTGTTTTTGGATTTTTAAAAATCCATAGTTTGAGCAAATGCATAAATATTCAGAAAAGGAGCCAAGGAAAAATATTAGACAGCAGTTCTCAGATTTATTTATTAAGCTTTTTCCTTGGTGTAAGTTTCAAGTAATTTATATTAGCAATATGATTTTCTCCTGCCTCGTTTTAAACAGATTCAGGCCTGCCTTCTAAAAACTGATATTTTACTCAGACTGAAATATATTTTCTATTGTTATCTTACATTTCAGGTTCAGAGACCAAGATTTTTTTTATACACTGTAGAAATTGGTGATAACACATCAGATCAAGGGACTTCCCTGGGGGTCCAGTGATTAAGACTTCACCTTCCAATGTAGGGGTGCAGGTTTGATCCCTGCTTGGGGAGCTAAGATACAACATGCTTCCAGGCCAGAAAACCAAAACATAAAACAGAAGCAATCTTGTAACCAATGCAGTAAAGACTTTAAAAACTGTCCACACTAAAAAAAATCTAAAATAGAGCAGGACAAGAAGGGAAGTTGGAGGCTAAGGTGGGCAGGACTCTGGTCACAAAGTTCAGGGGGAATGTTTCGTGAGTTCTGTGCCTCACCTGTGGGTCCAAAGCCAGCGTAGGTGCTGCACGCTCATCCTTTGCAAGGACCTTCCCAACAGAGTTTCTTGAGACACGTATTTTTGTAACCTGGTCAAATGTTGCTGCCCTGCCAGCTTATTCGGTAAGGAATGCCTGACGCTTCTGTGGTGTCTGGTATAGATACAGAGATTTTCGAGGCACTGAATTTAGAAATCCTACCAGGAGTCCCAAAAGGAAGGTGAGAGACGTCCTTCTGAAAAACAGAGTAGACTTCTGGGTACTTTAACATACTCATCTTTCACTTATTACTTAAATTTTTTTTTAAGTAAAATGCTGTCAAATTTCAAAGAGCATTATTATCATGTTCCCAACTATGAGAAATGAAAATGTTAGTTGCTCAGTCGTGTCCGACTCTTTGTGATGCCATGGACTGAAACCCACCAGGCTCCTCTGTCCGTGGGATTCTCCAGGCAAGAATACTGAAGTGAGTAGCCGTTCCCTTCTCCAGGGGATCTTCCTGAGCCAGGGATCCAACCTGGGTCTCCTGCATTGCAGGTGAATTCTTTACTGTCTAAGCCACCAGGGAAGCCATTCCACTGTTAAATTATTTGTATTCTTTTAATTTTTCTCCTTTTGATAAAAAACGAATACAACATATCTTTATAACTGCTTTTTTTTTTAAGAACTCTCTTTGAATGTTTAATTTTACAGCACTTTCCAAAGCATAGGTGCCTCTTACTATCCAAAAATGTCAGTATTTTTTTTCTCCAGTATTGCTTCTGTGCTACTTGAATTATCAGTTGGCAAAGGAAATTCTTGTCCAGGGAAGGTAAGGCTCTACTTCTTTTCAGTAAATTTCTAATTTTTTTTATTTCTTGAAATTTCTGTAGAAACGGCTGATGTGAATACATGGACATGTATTGAATAGTTTCTTTCTGTTAGGTTTATGATCGTTCCGTTTGATTGTGACAATTGCCCCATTTTGTGACTGTGAAAATTGTCTTGAAGAAGTCACCTGATAGAGATTTTTTTTTTTTTGACTGCACTATATGTGGCACACAGGATCTTAGTTCCCCAGCCAGGGATCGAACCCATGTTCTCTGCAGTGGAAACACAGGGTCTAAACCACTGGACCACCAGGGAACTCCCATGATGCTGATACTGATTAGATGAATCGAAACGACTGCTTCAGTGCCAGGTTACTTGAGAACGGTTTCTGGACAGTTTCCTTGTGGTGATGTTTGTGTTGATGACCCAGCATCACAACAGGGACCTCTGAGTGGAGAACATGTGGCAGAGCTGGTCACATTTCTTTGACGTAATGTATTTTTTTTAAGTTCCTAGGAATAATTCTTATGCTCAGAAGCATATTTGCTCATCTGAGTTATATGTGACTGTTTCTAGTTTTTCTTGTTTCTAGTCTGTTTATAACCCATTTAATGAATACTGACTAGTGGCTGGATAAGGCTAAAAATAGAAAGATTATACACCCAAATACTTGGCTTTGGTTGTATCATCTAGTAGGGGAATTATAGAAGGAAACAGTTAGAAAACCATGTCAGAAGGTCAAATGCAGGTATTTTGCAAAACACTTAGCTTTATCTGATGACTTTCAACTTGGCCATGACGTCCTGTTTAGGAAACTAGTATCCTGCTTTACTAAGAGTACAGAAGCGCCTTCATAACTTGTACAAACACCCTGGAATTAACATCTTTTCTGCTCTGTACACCTCACCTCAGGTAGATCTTTGGATTTGTCATAAAACATCAGATTAGTCTGATGCAAACTATGATTCCTATTTCTGGAAGTAGGCAAATGATGCCAAAAGCCATGCTTCATTTTCAGTTCCCTATACTCTTAGTCATGAGGAAAGGAGAGAGGCAATTTCTAATTAATCTCTAATTGTAAAAGCTGTATTTGAACAGTAAATAAATACCTTTCGTTCCACTTAGATCTATAGTCCTAAACATCTTAGAGCAGTGATAGAAGCCCCTTCCCCAAACTGTCTTTTTCTTTATGGACCATTAAACGCACAGAAAACACTAATTAAATGATCATTAGCTTGAGGACGAATAATTATAGATTTACATGTTGCCTTTTATGTTCAAATAGCTGCGTAGGCATCAGCTAATTAATCTGTGAATGAAGAATACTTCCAGTATTACCCTGTAATTAAGACGGTCTCAGGGGGACAGGAGGATTGCCAACGGGGGAGTAAAACCGTTCTGCAAGCCTCTGTAGCGTTTCTTTCGTCATTGCTCAGGTGGAATGGCCAGACCCGGGTTCAACTGCCAACTCATCACTCTCATTTACAAGTAGACTCGTTTTTGAAAGGCCAAAGTTTATAACTGACGAGGAACTGGAAATAAAAACAAACGAATAACGAAAAGTATTGCCTTTAATCTGAACCTTTTGGGTTACTTTTTAAATGTTTATTCCCCGTGAAGAGTGAACTTGAGTCTGTTTCATGAGATGTGGTAGACTGTTCGTTTTTTCTTCCCTAGTGTAGTCTTTTGTGGAAGCTATTGCAATGTGTGTGCATGTGTGTGCCTGTGTTTGTGTGTATATGGTTAGGTGGTAGAAATTAATACTTTTTTCAGGACTTGACTTTCTGAGTGTTAAGGATTTGGTCCTAAATATAAATTGAGACACTGACAAACAGAATTTTGCAAGTGCTTTGGGGAAGCCAGTGCTTGTAATCCAAAAAAGTATTTTGTTCATTTATTGGATGTTGGAAATCTCTTTGGAGTAATGATGGATATAGTAAAGTGAAAGATGTCTTTATAAACTCATGGCCAAATTGTAACAGAATGAGGATCATTAGTTGAAACAAGAGGTTGTCCTCAGTGTTTTCATCTGTATGTAGGGTTGGAGGTTATGCTGTATTGAAATGTTCAACTCCTGTGACCAAATGACCATGTACTTTCCCTGAAATAGTTTTCTCAGCTTCACAGAATAGACGTAATAATAAGTGAATTCAAGTTTCTGGATTTGGTTGGTTTCAAATGAGCTTGTGTTGAATGCTAACTTTTCTCCAATTCAGTAACTAGCTTGTATATGAAAATTAAACATTTGGGGAAGTTTTCGGTTAATTTTGGAACTTGTAGCTCAGCACTCATTTGTATTAACTTCTCTTCCTAGCCCTACCCCCCAAACCCTTCACCTACTTGCAATAAATTAAAGTGATGATGTGCTTTTAAATTACAGTTTTGTAACTGGGTGTCTTTGGGAGTAGTAACTTAATTTTCTCACTATGAACATGCAGTTTCCAACCTGTCAAGACAAGCATAGAAGTACCAAGCCACACAGGCATTCTGATATGAAATTTGGAAAGTTGAGGTTGTTAGAAGAACTAGAAAGCACAGATTGCACTCAGTTTGGACAAAGATAAACAGAAAACATGCTTTTTTTATGAAATCAGATTAAATGAGTTGATGGAATCAAGCCTAGACATTCGCATAAGCCAGAGTGGAAAATTATAGACTAAAATACATCTGATATCAAAGAGAGTGACTCTCTCCAAAAGGCTTCACTTTTTATTGGAACCAAGGATTTTTTTTTTTATAAGCTCAGCAGCTCCTAGGATTTTAAAAAGAAAAATAAAATCCTGCAAACATTGTGGCTTTTATCCAACACTTTTGTGATTTTTTCAAATGACCAGATTTGAAACTTTAATCACCTCACACCTAGGGATTTTTTTATGTGTGTTTTAATTTGCGAGGCATATCCACAGACAAAATGACTCATGAAAAACAGAATCAGCCTAATCTCTCAGTTGGCCCTATTCCTCCATCAAATCGAGAAAGTCAGTTTTGCCTTGGGATTTCAGAGTGTCCCCAAGTAGCCTTTAAATTTATGCAGTGTTCATCTCACAGCTATGATCACTGGTTTCTTTTGAAATACACTTAAGCTCTTGCTTAAGTAAATTCATTCATGAACAATTATTTGGGAAATTGGAAAATCCTTTTCTATGTGAAACCTTTTTTCCTGGGCCTCCTCCTAACTTGAGATGGTGACTCTTGGTTCACACAGCCTGCAGATCCTACTCTGCGAGCTTGTTTTATAGAGGCAGGAGAGCCGGTGGTAATGTAACCTTGAAATACACTTGGCAAGTGTGTAAGAGCTAGGGTAATGCCTTTGGAGGGTTACTCGTGGCCACTGAAATGATAATCCACAGAAAGTCCCCGCAGGCTGAGCTCTCCTTCGTGGGGAAATAGATGGATTCTAGTGCACATTTTTCCTTAGGAAATCAAGTCTTGATTCTCTCGGAGCTGGTAATACTAATGTCACTTCCTTTTCCTCAGAGGTAGAACGAACTTGGTTAAGAAACAAAAGTCTATTCATTAACAATTGAGACTGTGCCCTAAATATCGTGGAAGCCTAATAACAGAAGGAGAATAACAGCATCAACAGTCCAGAAACACAGTCTAGGAGAATTTTGTGCTGTGCTCAGTCACGTCCGACTCGTTGTGACTGCATGGACAGTAGCCCACCAAGCTCCTCTGTCCATGGGATTCTCCAGGCAGGATTCCTGCAGTGGGTTGCCATTTCCTTCTCCAGGGGATCTTCCTGATCCAGGGATCGAACCCACGTCTCCTTTGGCAGGCAGGTTCTTTACCACTGAGCCACCAGGGAAGCCCTCTAGTAAGGGGAGCAGTAGCTATAGACAAAGCTACTGACAAGCTCTGCTGACGTGCTATAGCTTTGTCCCACAGGAAGAGGCTCATTCTAACTACTGTTTTATACCAGTTTAAGGATCCCAACTAGACTAGTTAGCTGGTCTAGCAGCGACCTTGGGAATCCTCAGACTTTAGTTCCCTCACCTGCCAAATCGGGTGGGTAGAGTCCTCGCCTTGTGTCAGCTGCCCAGCTGTCGGTCTTGCCTAGGCTTCTTCCCGTTTTAGTTGTGAAAACCTCGGGCGTTAGATAACGCCTCATTCCTGCACACACCAGTACAGTTGTCACCCTGTTCACAGGAAGCGAATCAGACAATGTGTGCAACATAAAGGACACGGTGCCTGGCGCCCCAAAGGCTTATTTTACCAATAGCCTGGAAGGGGTCGAACTTCTCCTGTTTTTCTCCCATACATTTTTGGATGTGTTTTTGTAAAATGAGGGAAAGTACAACTTTCCGTAACCAACCGTCAGATTGGGTCAGAGTCTCCCTGGGGAGATGCGTGCGCAGTTGGGACAAACTCTGGACAAAGGATATGAAGAGAACAAAAACCACAAATGCCACTTTAGAGAAACCTGGGGCAAAGCAGGGCACCACACCGCCTCCTGCACACAGCGCCGCCTAAGGGGTGGGGGCAAAACAGGGCACCACACAGCCTCCTGCACACAGCGCCGCCTAAGGGTGGGCAAACCGCCGAAGCTACCCCTACCCTCACCCCAGGTAAGGAACCAGTTCTCCCTGCTTTGGGGAGCAGGCAAGGGAACCTGTTGCTTGTTCTCCCTTCCCCTGCTGCTGCAGGGACCCTGATAAATAAAGCCTTGCCTGAAGGAAAAAGTAGCGACTGTCCTTTCCCCCCATTTCACATGTGGAGACACACACAAGTGGAGCAATGGAGAAACTAACCCGGAGTTTGAAAGTTAGTTGGGTGGAGCTGTGATGCCAGTCAGAGTGACTCTCCTCCTCCCATTCTTCTCTCCTCACCTGTAAAGCGGGCTGATAGGAACTGCTCACCTAACTTGCGGGCAGTGGACAGAATCGGATGAGTTGGGAGATGCTGAAAACACATCAGCTTCCAGGACTTCCCTGGTGGTGTGGTGGCTAAGACTCCATGCTCCCAATGCAGTGGTGTAGGTTTGATCTCTGGTTGGGGAACTAAGATCCTACATGTCGAGTGGCATGGCCAAAAAATAAAAATGATAAAATCATTTTTAAAAATGCATCCGTTTCCAAATATTAGATAAATGTGCCTTCATCGTTCTTTCATCACTTTTATCTGCTCACCTGTGCTGCACACTCTGAAACTGTAAACATTTTAAGAGGTAACAGGACTACCCTGATTAAGTAGGTCCCCTCTGTAATCAAGGACACGACGCCGTATTTCCCTGGAGTCATCCCCTTGGGGATGAAATGTAGGGCAGAGAGTTGTCCCGACTCCTCAGGTCAGTGCTGTGTCTGCCTCTACCCCACCCCTCGCCAATAGCATTGTTTCTGTGAGACACAAAACACAAAACGAGGTCGCGGGCATCACTGTCTCTCAGGACAAAAGCAAAGCGACTCGCTTTGAAGATGGGAAACAGATGATAAAATTTAGGTGAGGATCAAGTTACCATTTTGCAGCCTCTAACTGCAAGCTAATTAGAATTCAGGCTTGTTTCTAAGAAGCTGAACAAACAGTGATGTCCTTAAAAGGAGCACAGCATTTGAGCTTGGGTTTGCTTTGGATGAGAAGGCTCAGCAGAGGTGGTGTGGAGCACACAGTGCAAATTATTCACGATTCCCTGGTCCCTGTTTAGCGCACACACAGACGCACACACTCGCTCTGATTAATGGAGGGTATATATGCACAGTGACATCACCTTTGGAGCTCAGAGCGTTAGGAGCCTCACCAGGTGTGGCTAATTTATGTTCAGGTGTGGACAGGATGGTCATTAACGACAGAGCCAGGTTCGGTTTCCTACCTAAACTCAACACCTCTGCTGCCCCGCCCCTGGCAGCATGCCACACCTGCGGAGCCTGCCTTTTCCTTGTTGGGCATGCAAGCCTTTCACTCGTCAGAGGCCCAGAGTACTTGGGAAGCTTCAGATGTGTCAGTATCAGTCAACTAATGGAAGCCATGTGTTTGCAGAATGGGAAAGAAAAAACCTGGCATCTTAAGGATCTAGACATGTCTCACTGTAAATGGGTCTAAAGTAGAGACTTTTTTGAGGCCTTTTCTCGGTAGATCTTTGGCCACCCTGCTGTTTAACAGTTGATAATGCTATTCAAATAACCCTGCTCCAAAACAGGAATGGCCCTTTCTCCAAGGGCCAAGGAAGCAGCCGAGATTTATTGAGTACCGGTTTTATTGTTCAGTCGCTAAGTTGTGTCTGACTCTTTGCAATTCCATGGATTGCAGTACTCCAGGCTTCCCTGTCCTTCACTATATTGAGTTTGCTCAAACTCATATCCATTGGGGTTGGTGATGCCATCCAACAATGTCATCTTCTGTTATCCCCTTCTCCTGCCTTCAATCTTTCCCAGCATCGTGGTCTTTTCCATTGAGTCAGTTCTTTGCATCACGTGACCAAGGTATTGGCGCTTCAGCTTCAGCCTCAGTCCTTCCAGTGAATATTCAATGATTTCATTTAGGATCGACTGATCTGCTCTCCTTGCTGTCCAGGTAATCTCTGATCATCATTATAGTAAGAAATTGCAGTGCGTATTGGGTCCTGTGCAATTTCTTACTATAATGATGATCACACAGATTGCATCTGCTGTTACGAATTTAGTGCATATACCTAATAAGAGCTCTGTCTTCACTGATTTATTTAATCCTGACCCTAGGTGGGGAGGTAGGTGTTATCATCTTCATTTATGGAAAGGACACACTTCTAATTGAGTAACATTTCTGCTGGTGGAGAAGAAGTGCAGGGGAAGAATCAGTACAGTTTTATATGCTCCCTCATGGGACAGCAGATTGGAAAGATGGAGGTGATCTCCCCTGGTGGTTGTGAGTTCGATCCCTGCTCTGGGAAGATCCCACAGGCCCGGGGCAGCTATGTCTGCGCCCCGCAGCTACTGAAGCCCTCTCGCCCTGGAGCCCATGCTCCACAATAGGCCCCTGCAGTGAGAAAGCCACACACTCGAGGAAGCCCTCTCACAGCAATGAAGACCCAGCACAGCCAGAAATAAGTAAATATATACAGAAATAAAATTTTTCAAAGAAATTATGATTCTAATTTTATAGCTCAGAGAGCTGAGATTTCGAGAATTGGATTGAATTTTCCAAGGACATGTGGCTGGTTAAATGACAGTGGAGGGATCTTAGCACGACGTTTAAAATAGTCTGGTTGGTCTTCTGT
Source organism: Bos indicus x Bos taurus (assembly GCF_003369695.1). NCBI lineage: Eukaryota > Metazoa > Chordata > Mammalia > Artiodactyla > Bovidae > Bos > Bos indicus x Bos taurus. Next base: position 60,024,266 of record NC_040094.1, read on the forward strand.
GCTTTACCACAGGGCAGTTTCTGTGATGAGGAGGATTTGATGTCCTGATAGACAGATGAGACACACACTTCATGAACCCCTGTAACAGCATAGACATAAGGAGAAGGAAGGGCTTCCTGGGTGTGTAGAGGTAAAGAACTGCCTGCCAATGCAGGAGATTCAGGAGATGTGGATTTGATACCTGCGTCGGGAAGACCCCCCCAGAGAAGGAAATGGCAACCCACTCCAGTATTCTTACCTGGAAAATTCCAAGGACAGAGGAGCCTGGCAGGCTGTACAGTCCATGGGGTCACGAAGAGTTGATTGCAAATGAGCACCAACACGCGACGATAGGGAAGCAGTTTGGAAAGAATTCAGGTATTTCATGGAAATGTCAAATTACCCAAGCAGTCATTAGGGAAACAATCGGAAATCTTTTGGACTTACTATTATTTTACATTTTGTTTTGTATCTTTAGCCGAAAAACAATGTCAGAATTTCAGTGGCTGAAAGTAACAGAGGCGTATGGTTTATTTGTACTACACAGTCACCATGGGTCAGCCAGCAGGAGCAGGGGCGCCTGGAGTGGAGTAGGGGGGATTCTGGACCACTTTGTCTTCACTCGGGGTGCAGGCATAAGGCAAGAAGCAGGGCTGCTGTCCATTGGCTCTGAAAATGTGCCTTCCGCTTGAAGGGCTTTCTCCTCTGCTCTCATGTCATTGGCCAAAGCACGTCTCATGACTCAAGGAGGTAAACATGGGCGACTCCACCGTGTGTGTGGAAGGAGAAAGCCCAGGGCACCGGGAAACAAGTGGCTTGGCAATCACAATTTTATAGACAGAGAGGGGTGTAGAAGACAGTAATCTTCTCAGGGATTGGGAGCCCCAGAAGTTTTAATCCTTCCCAGAGGAAGGAGTAAAGGCCTGTAGCTCCTTGCTCAATTTGGATAAATACAATAGTAAAATTCCACAATCCCCTTTTCTTTCTCTGGGATTCCCGCCCCCCCGCCTTTTTTTTAATAATTTTTTTGTTGTTGAAGTATAGATGATATACAGTGTGCAAAGTGATTCAGTTATCCTTTTGTTTTTGGCTTACTCAATGGTGTCCGACTCTTTGCGACTCCATGGACTGTAGGCCGCCAGGCTCTTCTGTCCATGGGGATTCTCCAGGCAAGAATACTGGAGTGGGTAGCCTTTCCCTTCACCAGGGGATCTTCCCAACCCAGGGATGGAACCCAAGTCTCCCGCATTTGCAAACAGATTCTTTATACCACCTGAGCCAAGGGAAGCCCAAGAATCCACATTTATATAATCAGTTTTATTACAGATACTCTTTTTCATATTGTTTTCTGTTATAGTTTATCAGTATAAATTGTATATTTACAGTATATGAATATACTGTACAGTATTGCCACACAATATTGAATGTAGTTCCTATGCCCTACAGTAGGGCCTTCTTGTTTATCCATTCTGTATCTTACATGGGTTGCCATTTCCTTCTCCAGAGGATCTTCCCAACCCAGGGATCAAACCCAGGTCTCCCACATTGTAGGCAGATTCTTTCCCGCTTGAGCCACCAGGGATGCCCAGATATTAAAGCCTACATCTGCCACGCCCAGCCTCCCCTGTGCTGCTTCTGCTTTTCTGCTCTCACCTCAGTCCTGGCTGATGAGACTCTTCCTTCTCTCTGGAGGGGCCGGACTGATGACTTCTTCCGGCGATCATCTCCAAGCCGCTTTCTTGGGCAGTTTCGTAAGCTGCTTGACATCTGAACTGTCTCCATGTCTGAATGGAGCTAAACGGTCTTACATATGGCTGCAGGCAAGGCCTGCTGCTTTGCAGGGAGATTACCCTGGAGCTTGGCTTCCCTTTACTGAATCTCTTTCCCAGCCCTTCCTGTTGACCATCTCTTTCACATGAGTGTCTGATTTCTGAACAGTGAGATGAAGGTGACCACCTTGGGGACCAAGGGGTTCGAGCACATCCAGTTAAAAAGGCAGGTGAACCTTGGGAGTCGTCTATGGGAGTCATCTAGCCTGTGGAACTTCCTTCATATAAATAATTTTAAAAGCAAATTGCCTTGCTGAGGAGCAGCCCCCACACCCCCGGAAGTCCACCCAGCGCAGTCATCCTGCAGTGCAGTCTGGCTCCCGGCACCTAAGGCCCCTCTGTCCCTTCGCTCCACGTCACTGGCTCTTAGCAGCTTCATCCTATTTGGAGATGAAAGGCTGTGTCTGAAAGGTCAGTTCTGATGATGCTGGCTGTTTAATTAAAGTCACCTGAATTGCTCACGTCTTTATTGCAGTCATCCGAACGCCTGGTTTAGTTCTGATACACAGGTCCCAAAGGAGTAACTTTGACATTTCTTCAAAAATTGGTTGCAAACTGAGCTGCTTTCAAAAGTAAGGTCTCATTAAAAAAAAAAAAAAAAAAACACTTCCTTCTTTTTCTTTTGTGGTTCATTAGCATCTTCTAAAAAAAATTTTTTTTTTTTTCTCCCTCTTTCTATTGGGAACTAGAGGTATTTCACCCTGGCTTGCCAAATGATTTCTATCTCAGTAGAAAAAAGGACTTGCTATTTCCTGAAAATCTACCACCACTACCCTCCCCTCTCCTCTTTTTTTTTTTTTTTTTTTAATACGTTTGTGCTGGGAATCAAAGTCAAGTAACTTGATAATGAGTTAATGGAAACAAATTAATTCTGTCTGCATTTAAGAGAGAGACAGCTTGGCCTCACAAAGTTATCTTATATACTTCTCCAGACTTGACACTCTCTGGGTGTAACACTGTTAGAAAGTTTAGGTATTTAGGGGAAATAAACAAGGGTACACACCTTTCCCACTGGAGTAAGGTGATTATGTACGTGTAAATTATTCAGAAAATTTTAGGGGAGTGGGTGGGAGAAATGTCATTCCAACACATCTGGCTAATTGCATCTAAATTATCATTTTGACCCTCCTGTTCTGTGGACAATTTGCATTAAGTCCTAGGATACAGAAGAGGAATTTTAAAGAGCATTTGTGTGACAGCTGCAAAAACAGTATTTTAATCATCCTAGGTCTCTCCTCTGGGATGGGATTGTGTGTGGCAGTTGGAGAGGCATCCTGACCTTCACCTCCCCCTCCCCTGTGCTAAGCCCCTGTGCTCCCAAGGACAGAGCACACACACTAGATAACCTTTCTGGACTTGGAGGAAGACTCCCAGTTTGAGTAAATATGCATCTCAAAACTGGCAGGTTTCTGAACTCTTGTGGAGCCACTGGAAAATGTTACTCCTAAAGTGACTTGGAAAAAAGTCGTTCAGGGTCCAAGAGGCTACGCTTTGTGTTTCCAGTCGTGTCAAGTCTTTGACACAGGAAGATGGTGGTAATGCACCGGCACTGATCGCTGGCTGGCGGGTGACGGGGAATGGGGCTGGAGGTCTCAGCCTGCCAGTGTCGTTGCTTAGGGTTTGCTCTTACTCTTGCTTTCCAGAGAAGATCAGATCAGAACACAGAGCGGACGAGACGGTAATAAATGGTGCCATCCCCATAGCCTTGGGTGACTTCCTCTTGTTGACTAGCTTCGCAAGAGCCACACACAATGCTGTGAGTCACAGGCACTTTCCTTGTTTCCCAGTGCCTATAACAGCGATGTTGACACTCCTTTTTTTGTTCTTTTGTTGTTGTTTGGCCGCTAAGTCGTGTCCAACTCTTTTGTGAACCCACGGACTATAGCCTGCCAGGCTCCTGTGCCCAGGTAAGGATACTGTAGTGGGCTGCCATTACCTGCTCTGGACAAAAATAAATATTAAGACATCTTTTTTTTTTTTCCTGCTCCTCTCCCTCCATTAGCAGCTCGTTCTTTCTTTCTTTTTTTAAAATCAGTTATAATTGTGATAACCACACAATACACTTGCTTTACGTGTACAATTCAGTGATTTTGGGGTGTGTTTACAGAATTGTGTAACTATCACTGCGGGCATAGAGCTTTTTGTTTTTGTCTTGTTTTTGTTACTTGGAGTATGGGTTTTAGTTCCCCGGCCAGGAATCGAACCCATGCCCCCTGCATTAGAAGCACAGAGTCTCCTGCTGGACTGCCAGCAGCTCTTCCTAATCAACAGAGTGGATGATGTTTCAAAACGACAGTGTAGGGGGAAGTTGGAGATGTATCTGAATCTACTCCTCTTTATCCAAGACTCTTCTTTTTCTTCCTTATAAAAATCTCCAACGAGGCTATATACTTTTTTCCTTCATCAGTTTAAGAATTTGTCTTAAGCTCAGCTAGAGATTTAAGGCTCTCATAGACTGAGATGCAGTTCTTAAGCTAAAGCTTCATTATTTACAGAAATGCTCAAGTTGGACGTTTCACATCCATTTTATTTGAAGGATGTTTTCCAGATCATTTTGCTTCTTTAGGGATCTCATTCCAAAAAGTGTAGGGAGGGGCATTCCACTTTACAGTCTCAGCCAAGACGTTGCATAAACCTTTACGCCCACCTCTTTTTAGGGTTCCCTCCATGCGCTTGATTGCTTTTAGCCGGGAGGTTCATAAGCAGCTCCAGCTGAAACCACCCGAGTCTCCGAATCTCCCTCCAGCTCTGGAAGTTTTGATGAGGTGACTTGGAAAAGGGATGGGTCTGTGGCTGAGTTCTGAAACCCAGCAGACTGCAGGAGTTATTTGCCTCAGGATTCTGGGGTTTGAGGTGTTTGGCTGTTGGTCTAGAAATGACAGAAAGGGAGAAATCTGGTAGGCCAAAGTGAGGATACTGGCAATGCCAATGGCATTCAGATGGGTGGGGAGGGGTGAGGGCCAACCTCCAAATAACGCTCTTTTCAAACTCCTGGGCCTTTGCATCCTGAGTCTCCAGATTTCACTCTCAGCGTGCATGCTGAGTCATTCCGTTTTCTTCCTAGGGCTTTTCAATTGGCCTTGGAGGATAACAAGTCGATATTATCTGCTAAAGGCAAACTCAGGCTTGTTAGTGCCAGGGCTATTCAGTGTTGAGAAAGTGGCCACGAGATCTTGGGAAAAGTGCAATAGAGAATCATCGAAGCATTGATGTAGGTTATCTAAACCAAATCCTCCTCTTCCCAAGTATCTGGATACCTTTGGTTAATTTTTTTTTTTTGGTTTCAGTTATCCATGAATCAGATGAGCAGAACTGTATTTTGATGATGTTACTTGAACTGCAAATGATCCAGGTAAATGCCTATATTAATTCTCTTTACATGTACGAACACAACATACTTTCTCGTGGTCTATTAATAGTAAATGTGTTCCTTTTAAATTTTAGCCAGTTTTCATAATAAAGTAGGGAAGCAGGGAAAGGATACAGGAAACTTAGGATAAGACATTAGAAACCTTGAACTCAACTTTCCTATCAGCTATATGATCTTAGGACAGGAAACCCCCTACATACAATTGAGTTCCATTCTGAGAGCATATTTGTGAGTCCAGTTTGTTCAAAAGTCCAACATAGTTGGCCTAGGTACCCAGCTAACACAATTGGCTACATAGGACTGTACTATAATAGGTTTATAATACTTTTCACACAAATAATATATATTAAAAATCAAACACAGAAGGTAAACGTTTTCAGTCTTATAGTACAGTAGAACAGCTGGCATATGCCAGGGCTGGCATCAAGTGAACAGCCAGAAAGGGGAGGAGGAAGGGAAGCTGGGAGATGGTATAGCTGAAGGATCGTCAGCAACAGGAGTCGGAGGGCAAGGTGTGATGTCACGCGCGCACCGTGTGGCGTTGCGTTGGTTGCACAGGTTCCGGTTCCCGGATGGATTCAATACTGTCTACCCACTTGCTTCCAGACACCCTGGGCTTGAAATAAAGATAAACTGAGCCCCTCTGTGCTCTGTATGATACCGTACGGTGAAGTACACACAAGCACAGGCACTCGCAGAGGATGTACGCACGTGACGACGCACACGAGACGTGGGAACCAACTCACGCAGCTGGACGTGCAGACGCACGTTGGCGTCTTTGAAAGTGCGTTTGTAGGGGACTTACTGTAAAGCTGTTGAACTTCTCTGAGCATCAGAGATCTTCAGTTAGAAATAGCCTAAGATTCTGTGGCAAAATAGAAACACCACTGAGGGGGGCACCACCGATTTCTGTTGCCTCCATGTCACGCTTGCTTGCTTCTCTTTTTGACATTACGGAAGAGTTAACCATACTCTAGCCAGGATATTGAGGTGAGAAGCAATAGTTTCTTTTTTTTAAAATCGAAGTATAGTTAGTTTCCAGTACCGTGTTAGCTTCAGTAGAGTTGCTAAGTCACTTCAGTCGTGTCCGACTGTGCGACCCCATAGACAACAGCCCACCAGGGTCAGTAGAGTTACTTAAAAGCAATTTGAAAAAACATGTAAAGTCAGAGATGGGATTTAGGGGTACCCTTCCTGGTGTTTGCTGTTGTTGAGTTGCTCAGTCGTGTCTGACTCTTGCGGCCCCGTGGACTGTAGCCTGCCAGGCTCCTCTGTCCATGGGATTTCCCAGGTAAGAATACCTGAGTGGGTTGCCATTTCCTTCTCCAACACTACCTAGAGTTATACTTTTCTCCTCCGACACTCAGTCCCTTCTCAGGCTTTCCTGGAGCTCACTTGAGACTTCTTCATTCGGATTAATAAAATTTTTTCTCAAGAATCTTTGGCAGTTACCGGAATTAGTTTCCTAATTCTGCCAAAACGGGCTTGCCTGTTGGATCAGACGGTAAAGAATCCGCCTGTGATGTGGGAAACCCGGGTTCCATCTCTGGGTCTAGAAGATCCCCTGGTGAAGGGCATGGCAACCCCCTTCAGTATTCTTGGTTGAAGAATTCCATGGACAGAGGAGCCTGGCAGGCTATAGTCCATTGAATTGCAAAGAGATGGGTACAACTGAGTGATTAATACTTTCAACATACTTTCTGCCATAAAAAATGACTATAAATTTAGTGGTTTAAGGCAACACAAATTTCTTATCTCATAGTTCCTATAGGTTAAAATTCAACATGAGTCTCACCAGGCTAAATCCAACATGTGGGCAGGGCTGCGTTCCTTCCCTGAGGCTGTGGGGAAGAAGCCCTTTCAGGTTCAAGCGGCCAGTCTACTTCAGCTCCTTGGAGTTGCGGGACAGAGACCCCTGTCTCCTCACTGGTGGTCAGCACAGGGCCATTGGTATTCCTTGGTTCATGGCTCCCGTCCTCCTTCCTCCAAGCCAGCAACAGTGAGACAGGTCAGATTTCAAGTTCTGACCTCTCCTTTGGTCTCCTTTGTGGGGCTTACTTCTTCCACTTCATCCTTTCTGTTTGACTGGTCTACCTCATTTTTCAGGGCTCATGTGATTACATTCGGCCCATCTAAATAATGGGCTTCTCAGGCGGTACTGGAGAAGGCAATGGCCACCCACTCCAGTGTTCTTGCCTGGAGAATCCCAGGGACGGGGGAGCCTGGTGGGCTGCCGTCTGTGGGGTCGCACGGAGTCGGACTCGACTGCAGTGACTCAGCAGCAGCAGCAGGTGGTACTAGTGGTACCTACCTGCCAACAGAGCAGATGCAAGGACGGGGGTTCAATCCCTTGGTGGGGAAGATCTCTGGAAAAGGAAATGGCAACCCACTCCAGTATTCTTGCCTGGGAAATTCCATGGACAGAAGAGCCTGGCAGGCTAGTCTACGGGGTCACAAAGAGTTGTACAGGACTGAGCGACTGAGTACACAGCGCTTCGGGATAATCCAGCCTCTTTTCCCTATATTAAGTTCAGCTGATAGCAGCCTTACTTTTCTCTTCAAAGACATTTCATGGTAGTACCTAAAGTAGGGTTTGATTGAATAACTAAGGTATAGAGATCATGTGGGTGGGAAGAAAGCTGCTTTAGAATTTCTGCCTAAGAAACTGTCCTGTGTGTTAAGTCACTTTAGTCATGTCTGACTCTTTGCGACCCCATGGACTGTAGCTTGCCAGTTCCTCTGTCCATGGGATTCTCCAGGCAAGAATACTAGAGTGGGTTGCAGGACCCTTCTCCAGGGAATCTTCCCGACCCAGGGATTGAACCTGAGTCTCTCATATCTCCTGCATTGGCAGGTGGATTCTTCACCACAAGCACCACTTGGGAACCCAAGAAACTGTCCCATAGGATGACATAGAGCTATTATCAGTCATAGCACCCACTCCAGTATTCTTGTCTGGAAAATCCAGTGGACAGAGGAGCCTGGTGGGCTACACTCCATAGGGTCGCAAAGAGACAGACATGTCTGAAAAAACTGTCCTATAGGATGATACAAAGCTATTATCAGTCAACAACAGCTTTATGGAATTAGTCAAAAGGGTGGATTTCTACTGTCAGTACCAGCTGAAAGGGAGTCGAATGCTTTTTAATGCTAAATGGACATTATGCAGATTACGTCTGCATTTGAGATCAAGGATTAGAATTTTTTGGCAGAAAGCATATGAGGGCAGCAGAAATCTCAGCTCAGTGGTGTAGACAAAGAGTCACCTGTTGGAAAAATACATTAAATGAGAGAGATCACCTAGGGGGAAAATAATTTACTTAATGCTGTTCTGATATGTTTGAGGTTGAGAGGTATCTACTGACTTATAAATACAGTGTCATAAAAATATACACTGCCTTCCATTGAAGCATTGCTTTGAAAATAAATGTATTTATTTATATATTCAAAAAAATTTGAATACATATTAAAAAAATTTTGCAGATTTGCATGAGCCAAGTATGGGAGAAATTCTTCTCCTTTTTATTTTCCCTAGATCTTTAAATTGAGTCCAATTGCTGCTTAAGTCTAGCACATAAAATACATTCTTTATAGCACTATGTATAGTTTTATAAGCTTCCCTGGTAGCTCAGTGGTAAAAAATACCACTGCCAATGCAGGAGACACGGGTTCAATCCCTGAGTTGGAAAGATCTCCTGGAAAAGGAAATGACAACCCATTCCAGTATTCTTACCTGGAAAAATCCCATGGACAGAGGAGCCTAGTGGGCCACAGTCCGTGGGGTAGCAGAGTCACATAAGATTTAGTGAATAAACAACAACATAGTTTTATAGGCATGTAGTGTTTAAATATAATATATTGTTTCAAAATATCTTCAAAAGATAAGAATTCATTGCCTTCTTTGGTGATATAACACATTCTACATACGTATCTGTTTTTATATGGAGATATAAAAATATATATACAGATACAGATAGATAAGATTAAATGTAGAAATTGATAGAAATATGCTATGTTATCGTTAACAAGCCATAAACCCAAGACTTTGCATCCTCAAACAAAAGCAAATGCAAATTGCATAAGAAAAAAGGACTGTCATAGGTTTTGTATTCACCCAGATTCCATTATTACACGACTCTTTCTTTTTATAATCCTTCTTGGTGTTGATGTAGATTTCATTCAAATATTCAGACCAAATTATTCCCCAGTTGCACATCCTTTTCAGGGCAGTGGGAAATGTACTCCTTTCACATGTTCATTTTTGTGGTCATCAAGGTTTCCTGTCCACTGTCTTTCTGTGAATTCCCTTTGGGCTACTTTTGGCCTGGGTTTGCAGGAGTGACTGGAAGACAGTCTTGCTTTTGATAAAAGGCATATCATTTCATCAGGTCCTACATGTTCACAGAGCCTGGCCTACCCACAGTACCTGGGGTTTTCAAATCATACGTTAGTCCAGGTCAACTTGACTATTGTCCGGTGTTCAGTCCTTGACTGGAAGTAACAGGACTAAGGAAGAAAAGAAATCACATCCTGTCAATAAGCGCTGCAAATATTTAGTGTGGCAAGCTCCGTGTTTTCTTTCTTATGAAAAGCTGATTAATATTCAGTGGTTGAAGGTTAATACCCCATTCATTTTATTCACTTTACATCCTGCACACAGCAGTGACTGTTCCAATTTCAACTCCTAATTCATACAAATCTGGTTCCAATCAGGAGATTAGTAACTTACTGCCTAAGCAGAAACAAATCACACAATTGCTAAGCTTATCTTTCTACCCATGCACAGACACATACATGTGCTTGAAATGGACTCATTCATGGACAGAGGCAAATGCACATATACCAGCAAAGTCCAGTCACTGTGGACGTACTTAGAAAGTTTTATTTGCTTACACAAGCATGTGATAGGCATAGAAGAAACTGACACCAAGAAAGCGTCATCTAAATATATTCACATGTGCAGAGGTCTTTAACCTGAAGTCCTCTGTATTACAAGTATTTCTATATTGAATCATTTTTAGAGATACTAGAATGCATCATCATTTAAAAATCCCTATACTGTGTTCTTTTGTGGAATGTGGTATTATTTGGGCATTGTCTACCGTATCTTGGTCTCCTTTTTTTACTGATTGGCATTTATGTTTGAGAGGTTGTCATGAAGTTGACACCATGTGTCTAAGAAGGCGAAACTGTAGCAGGATGAACTTGAGGGTAGTGATCATAAAGATTTTTCTGATCATGGGAGTAGAGCTTCGAAACAGGTCACCAGAGAGGGAGGGGATTTGCATTTCCTGAAGATCTTTTGAAATTGTATCTCGTTTGTCTGGAAATGATTAAGGACGGTCCTGCAGGGGTCTGTTTTAGGCTCCTTGCAGCTTTAGTGAGTCTGTGACGTGGGGAGATGCATCTGTGGTCACTCTGTAGGAGAGATAAGTTTATGTGGACATCTGCATTCTGGACAGGAAGGAGGAGAGGGGAAGGACATCGCAATTGCATTTTCCAGATGATGGCACGCAGTGTTGGAACTGAAGAATTAAGCATCATGGGGATTGGCCATCTGATGGTGGGCATAACAGAGGCTCAAGTTTTTTTTACTTCTGTTTATTTCTGCTCAGTATGACATAACAGTTATGCTGCTGAAAGTTGATACATTGGGAGTAAGAAGAACTTTCAATACCATAAGTACTTATTTGGGAGCCTCGACTTTGGTTGTGATTTTTATTTTCTTTTTTTACCAAAAGGATATTGACCAGAGCCTTGAAGAGATAGGAGTCAGTGAGATGACATTTCAGCTTATTTGAAGACCTAGAATCCATCTGTCACCCAGAAAGATCTATGAATTTATCTTTCTTTCCTTTCCTCTTTGACACTTACATTAGGGGAAAAAGCTAAGTACAGAATTTGGGGCTAAAAAACAACTGCTCCCACAAGGAAAGGGCTTCCCTGGTAGTTCAGCAGTAAAGAATCCACCTGCCAATGTAGGAGACTTGTGTTGTATCCCTGCGGCAGGAAGATACCCTGGAAAAGGGAATGGCAACCCACTCCAGTATTCTTGGCTGGGGAATCCCATGGACAGAGGAGCCTGGCAGGCTACGATCTGTGGGGTCGCAGAAGAGTCGGACACAAGTTAACGACTAAACAAGGACAACCACGAGCAAATAAACAACCCTGTCTTAGAGTCGCGTCTCTTCCTCTTACTAGGCTTCATGGTCTTGGTCTCTCTTAATTTCGGCTGAAGATGAAATAATGGAATAGGCGAAGATGACAGTTGGTACCTTACAGGCCTTCATGGTGGCAATTGGTCAGGGGTTTGTTGTGACGACTATGTGATTTCTGTTTGTGAAAATGTGAAAATATTACGCATCATTATTATTTCTTGGTGCAGTTGTATTTTACATGGTCTGGATGTTTTTCTTTGCCTATGTCTACTTATCTGCAAGACTCGAGCTCCAGTCAGCTAAGAGCTGTGTTCTCTGAACTTTTCAGCAAAGTTGTGCACATTTTCTAGCTTGCTGCTGAAGGCCTGTGTCGGCAATATTCTGAGAAGCTGGAGGAGTTTCTATCAGCAAGAACCACATTTCTAACAAAAGTTTCAACTTGCCTGTCAAGACACTTGAGGATACAAAGGCCTAGATCTCAGATGAATATCCCTGAAAACTACATTTCATTCATGGATGCTAGCTCAGGCTCATCTGGGGAAGAACTGGAAATCTTCACTGGGACTTTTCTAACCACTTTCTGACCTGTATGGTTTCTTGTAAATTGTGGTTAAGTGCATACACTTGACATAAAATTTATCATCTTGGGACTTCCCTGGTAGTCCAGTGGCTAAGACTTCAAGCTCCCAGTGCAGTGAGGGTGGGTTCAATCCCTGGGTGAGAACTGGATCCCATATGCCGCAAGTTAAAGTTTTCATGCCCCAGCTAAAGATCCTGAGTGTTGCAACTGAATAAAGAAAGGTCCTGAACCCTACAGTGGAGATTGAAGGTCCCGCGTGCTGCGACTAGGACCCGCTGCAGCAAATGCGTAAGTGTTGCTTTAATTCACCATCGTAGCCATTTTAAAATGTGTGGTTTTTAAATGTGCAGCCATCACCCCCATCCAACTCCAGAACTCTTTTCATCTTGCAAAACTGCAGCCTTTCCCCAATGAACAGTAATAACTATTCATCCCCCTCCACCCCAAGCCCCTGGCAACACCATTCTACCACCCTTCCCTCTGAATTTGACCATAGTGAGGGACATCCTGTGAGTGGAATCGTACATGTTCATCCTTTGGTGACTGGTGTATTGCACATAACATCATGGCTTCCCAGTGGCTCAGTGGTAAAGAACCTGCCTGCCAGTGCTGGAGACTTAAGAGACACAGGTTCCATCCCTGGGTCAGGAATTCCCCCTGGAGAAGGAAATGGCAACCCACTCCAGTATCCTTGCCTGGGAAATTCCATGGACAGAGGAACCTGGTGGGCTACAGTCCATGGGGTCTCAATGAGTCAGACACGACTTAGTGACTAAAGAACGACAACAAGCACATCCTCAAGGCTCATCCGTGCGGCATGTGCCCCCCCCACCCCTTTTTGCGTGAGGCTCGAGTGGTAGTGATGACCCGCAGAGGTATTTGGGGGCAGGTACCAAGATCCCCCTGTTTGGAATCTCTATGATGTCACTGGGCACTGACAGGGCATGATAGCAACGTTAGCCTCCGTCCTAACTGGTGATGATAAACCACGATCAGCAGCTGCAGACTTTCGGGGCTTCTGAAGAGAATTCTAGGAGAGAAGGACAGCGGGCAGAGAAGCACATGCCCTCCTCGAACTGGAAGTGAAGGAGGCAGCCCCTTCACCTGGACTGGAAGGCTGGATGTGCTGGGGTTTCTCCTTGCAGAGGGGGAGTTCCATTTTCGCGCTTTCTTTTAATTTCACAGACGGCATCAGGAGGGACTCTGGCTGGTGGAAATACTATGTTCTCTTCCTGCCTTCAGTTAACTGTACAAACTTGTAAAAAAAAAAAAAAAAACCACCCAAAAAACTCAAGCTCCAGCACGGCTCCACACAGGGTGTCTAGCCAAAATGCAAAGTGTTACCACAGTGTACAAGCAGACCGTGTTTTTCAAGTGCGGGAACAGAGTGAGGTGCCTTTCAGCACCTTTTCCAGCACTTCTTTAAAAATGATTTAAATTGGAGGCAATAGCATCGAACGCTGAGCATCTGACACTCAGACAAGACTTAATGAATCGTGCACTTTAACAGCATCCTCTGCAGCCACTTCACTTGGCGTCCATGGTGGTGGTTCCCCCCACCCCCCACCGAAACATTTGTTCTGCAGACCGTTTGCTTGTCGGAGTCTGCTGGGCAGCTCTTAGTTCGTGGCAAGGAGAACTGGCCTGGGGGAGGTTGCCGAGCCCAGTTCCTCCTGCGTCCAGTCTCTCTGGATCTGAATTTCAGAGCAAAAGGACAACAGTGTTCCTTAGGAACCAGTCTCAGAACCAGTGTTAGTGTCTCCCCAGTTCGAAATCTCTTGCAAAAAATATAAGCTACACAATCCAGTGTTCATCTTAACCCTACAACATCCAGCATTGTTGTTTAACTGACTTGAATTGAAACAACAAAAATGTGAGTGATTTTGTGGGTAGGAACATTCCAGTACTGGGAAAAAGATACCCGTTCTGCGTCTTCGAGTTAGAGCAAGTCATTATCTTCATTGTCAGAAATGAAGCCTCTGCTGGTGAAGTCTGGCAGCATTGCTCACAGCTTGCCTGGCGGTTGTTAAGGACACAGGCCGAGTGGAGAGGGTCTGCGGGACTCCCCAGGGCCTCGCCTCAGTGTCTCCCCACCTTCCGGAGACTCTCTGTCCGCCGCAGCACCCTTGGCTGCAACGTATGTAAACGATTTCATCTTTCAATCCAATCTTTAATGAGATACTTAATACAGACCTGCTGTTAACATGATGTACATGAATTTACTGGCAGGCAGAGCTGGATTTACATCACTCTGAAAATCAGATGTTCTTTGTATCAGGAAAAACCTTTAAAGATGGAAAGGTTTTCCTTCTGAATGGCAGGTGCATCCTTAAGTGCGCACACCCTGTGCACCGTTGGGGGTCAGCCTCTCTCAGATGCCAGATTCCACTGTGTGATCGTTTCTTTGCAGGCTGCTCCATGGAACAGGAGTTAGGTTCTAAACCAGTGGCCAGCACAGTAAAGTCTGTGGGCCAAACTGGGCCCACTGTCTTTGTTTCTTTTAATGGCCATAGTGCAGGGCTATAACTGATATGGGCTTCCCTGGTAGCTCAGCAGGTAAAGAATCCGCCTGCAATGCACGAGACCCTGGTTCAATTCCTGGGTGGGAAAGATCCCCTGGAAAAGGGCTAGGCTACCCACTTCAGTATTCTTGGGCTTCCCTGGTGGCTCAGACAGTAAAGAATCCACCTGCAATGCGGGAGACCTGGGTTCGATCCCTTTGTTGGTAAGATGCCCTGGAGAAGGGAACATGTATCTGCTCCAGTGTTCTTGCCTGGAAACTTCCATGGACAGAGGAACCTGGCAGGCTGTAGTCTATGGGGTTGCAAAAAGTTGGACGTGACTGGGCGACTTCCACTTATAACTGATATATGAAAAAAATAGCACGTTTTTCAGCTCATTTTCCTGAGCTTTGCTTTATACTTCTTCACTGATATTTCGTTTTTTTACGAATTGTAGAACTACAGCAGACTTCCCTGATGGTCTAGTGGTTAAGAGTCCGTGCTTCCTGTGCAGAGGGTGAAGGTTCAGTCCCTGGTCTGCAAACTAAGACCTTGCATGCCTCATGGTGTGGCCAGAAAAAAATAAAGCCACCTTGTAAAAATTAGGCCTTATATATTTTTTAAAAAAGAATATCTGACCTACTCCCATAATTTACATTTTAAGATAACACTGTCCTCAGGCATGAGGTCTTTACAACCTCCAGACATTCTTTGGATTCACTGGAGAGTATATAACTTCATTGTTAACACTAGCAAGCGGGTACTCTTTCTGCCCCCTTCGGATGCCTATGTCAGAAGCTTTCTCTGTCTCCTTTATACTTCAATAAAACTTTATTACACACACACACACACACACAAAAAGAATATCTGTAGCTACCCCAAGTGAAGCAAGTCTATTGGTGCCATTTTTTTCCAACAGCATTTGCTTCCTTCGTGTCTCTGGGTATCCCGTTTTGTTAATTCTTATGATGTTGCAAACACACCACCAGCAAAGACAACTCCCTTGAAGGCTCAGATAATGGTTAGCATGTTTTAACAATAAAGTATCTTTTAAGGAAGGCATATGTATTGTTTTTATAAATATAGTGTGATTGTACACTTAATATAAGGCTACAAGTATATGGTAAAGAATCCACCTGCCAGTGCAGGAAATGCAGGTTCGATCCCTCAGTTGGGAAGATCCCCTGGAGAAGGGAATGCACTCCACTCCAGTATTCTTGCCAGGAGAATCCCATGGACAGAGGAGCCTGGTGGGCTACAGTTCATGGCATTGCAAAGGAGTCGGACACAACTTAGCCACTAAACAACAATAAAACAGCAAAATATGTAGTGTTAAAATCTTTTTTATATCCATTGGGAAAAACAAAAAAATGCCTATGACTCATTATTTTGGAATTTTCCTTACTACAGTGTCCTGGAGCCAAACTTGCAGTGTCTTCAAGGTCTGCCTGTGTACAGTAAGAAGTGTTTGGACATTCACCACTATCAAGGTAACAGATACATGAATCCCTTCCAAATATTTCCTTGTGTCCCCCCACCTTTTTTTTGGGTGGGGGGGTGTTGTTGCTGTTTTTGGTGTTTTGTTTTTGTGTTTGTATTTTGACAGTAAGAACAACTAATATGAGTTCTGTCCTTTTAATAGATATTTAAACAAAGTGGTTCAATTGATACAGAATTTTGGATACACAAGATAAATGTTATAGAGATCTTTTGTACGACAGAGAGTCTTTAGGTAACAATATCCTATTTTTCCACAGCTGGCTTTTTGTTTTTCTTTTGGTAAGGCCCACAAGCTAAGAATGATTTTTACATTTTATGTGGTTGAAAAGAAAAATGATATTTTATGATGTGAAAATTATAGAATTAAAATTACAATTGCTGTGAATAAAGTTTTATTGGAACACAGTCACCAATGCCCATTCATTTATGTGCCGTCTGTGGCTGCTTTTGTGATCGAATAGGAGAGCTGAATAGTTACGATTGACATTAAGACTCACAGAGCCTAAAACATTTACTCTTTGGCTCTTTACAGAAGAGCCTTGGCTTACCTTGCCCTAGAAAGTTCATAAGCACCGATCATGCTGATTATGATGATGATGATAGTGACTAGGGATTGCTGATGGCTTCTTTGCAACAGGTATATATGCGTATTGACTGCCTTTTTATTAATAGCGTGTGGCCTGTAGTATATTAATTTTCACATAAAATTATATTTGCTAAGCATTTATGGGATTCTCACCCATGTGGACTCTGTCTACTCCTCTAAATGTGAACTTTTTACATGTCAATGATTACTTGGAAGGATTATTTTTTTTAATCTTTCAGATTTTATTATATTCCTATGTTCAGTGTTTTATAAATTAGGTAAACACATCACAAAACTGGTCAATCATCAGTATTATCAGGGAAACCTAAAAGGTGTCCTGGGTTAACGAAGCAGGGTCTCGGAATGGGGATGGAACCCAGAACGTCTGCTTGTTGGTTTTCATTTTTAAATTCTACGGGTGAAGCTAAAACTCAGCCTGACTTGGGAACAATTGGCCAAGATAATTATTTTTATACTTTTCAAAGGGATATTATTGTAGATACTACCTGACTTGGAACTCTTTGACAATGAAACTGAGTTCCCTATTTTAATCTTTTATCTTCAAGCCCCGCCCCCCACCAAAGTCCCCCATCTCCACTGTTGTCATGGTAACAGGACTTTGTACCCAGGGAAATGCCCAAACCTAGTTGCTTGACTAAGTAGATGGCACAGTTCCTGATAACACGTATTGACTTCCTTCTGCTCCTTAGGAAAGAATTTCCCTATGAAAATAAAATTGCAGCCACAGAGCATTGAATTCTTATTTTTTTTTTTTTAAATTGGAGTGTAGTTGCTTTACATTCTTGTGTTAGTTTCTACTGTACAGCAGAGTGAATCAGCCACACATACACATATATCCACACATATCCCCTCTTCCTTGGAATTTCTTCCCGGTTAGGTCACCGCAGACCACTGAGTAGAGTTCCCTGTGCTATACAGTCGGTTCTTATTAGTTATCTATTTTTTATGAACGTTGAATTCTTATATGAAACCATTTAGAGCAGTCTGGGGCTGGCCCCAGTTAAAGCAAGCATTTTGTTTCTGGCCAAATTTTCACAAAAGAGTGAGATTGACCTTCATTGGAACCGAAAATTTCCACCTGGCCTAAATGTAACCTCCCAGATAGATGAGGAGATGTTATCAGCAGATTTAATGTCTGTACTTTTATGTTAGTGTTCTAATTCTTTTTTCCTTCAAGCTTTTAGGATTAATTTCCCTAGTTTATAGGCTGAATGGAAATGTCTCAAGGTCCCTTCGGCTCCTTTGGATGAAATAATTAGCTGCACATGCTATCCAACAGCCTCTATACCTGGGCCCCTCGTTAGTTTCAAATCTCAATTTAATTTCCAGGAGAAATAGTTCAGGGTTTCCTCAGACTTAGCAATTGAATCTGACCAACTGCAGGGGGTCTCATGCTCAGACTGCCTTTTTCCTGGCCCCCAGTCCACCTCTTACCCCACGCCCCCCAGTCTGATCTCTGTAAGATTCAACTTTGCTCCCTCTGTGTTTGTAAATGGGACAGACCAGAAATTGTTTCCTGAAAACCAAGGCTTTCATTTGCTCTCTTCCTAATTTGCTCCCGGAGTTTGATTTAAAACAAGTAAGCCCAATTTGAGGATTATAACCCTGGAAGAGCATCTCAGAAAGCTCTCGTATGTACGTGTAAAACATCTGAAACTAAAATTGCATCGCAAGTCAGCGGTTGCTGTTGTTCAGTTGCTAAGCTGTCTCTGACTCTGTGACTCCATGGACTGCAATGTGCCAGGCTCCCCTGCCCCTCCACCATCTCCTGGAGTTTGCTCAAATTCATGTCCATTGAGTCAGTAGTGCTCTTCCCCATCTCACCCTCTGTCGCCCTCTTCTCCTGCCCTCAGTCTTTCCCAGCATCAGGGTCCTTTCCAGTGAGTCAGCTCTTCGCATCAGGTGGCCAGAGTGTTGGAGCTTCAGCTTCAGCATCAGTCCTTCCAATGAATATTCAGGGTTGATTTCCTTTAGGAGTGGCTGGTTTGATCTTCTTGCAGTCCAAGGGACCCTCAAGAGTCTTCTCCAACACCACAATTTGAAAATCAACTATACTTAAAGTTATAATTAACTTGAAAAACAAATGTAGTGTATAGATTATACAATAAAATTTTTTAGTACAACAATTAAAAAATGAAAAAATTAGCTTATTTTGAAGAATACATCTTTATGGCATACATACTAAAATATTATGTAGGCATATAATCTGTTAAACATGTGATATTTTACATTAGTTTCCTAATTTAAAGTGTCCAAAATTCACTGCACTCCATAAATTTTTTATCAGACTTGCTTGAGTAGTCTACATTTATTTATTTATTTGGGGCTTCCCTCGTGCCTCAGCAGTAAAGGATCTGCCTGAAAAAATGATGTCTTTCAAACACATGGCTAACAAACACATGAAAAGATGCTCAGTATCACTCATTATTAGAGAAATGCAAATCAGAAATACAATGAGACATCATCTCATACCTGTCAGAATGGCCATCATCAAAAAGTCTACAAACAATGAATTCTGGAAAGGGTGTGGAGAAAAGGGAACCCTCTTACACTGTTGGTGGGAATGTAAATTGATACAGCCACTATGGAAGATGGTATGGAGATTTCCTTAAAAAACTAGGAATAAAACCACCATATGACACAGAAATCCCACTCCTAGGCATATACCCTGAGGAAAGCAAAATTGAAAAATACATATGTACCACAATGTTCATTGCAGCGCTATTTACAATAGCTAGAACATGGAAGCAACCTAGATGTCCGTTGACAGATGAATGGATAAAGAAGTTGTGGTACCTATATGCACAATGGAATATTACTCAGCCACAAAAAGGAATTCACTTGAGTCAGTTCTAATGAGGTGAATGAATCTAGAGTCTGTTATACAGAGTGAAGTAAGTCAGAGAAAGATAAATATCATATACTAACACATATATACAGAATCTAGAAAGATGGTACTGAAGAATTTATTTGCAGGGCAGCAGTGGAGAAATGGACATAGAGAACAGACTTATGGACACGGGGAGAGGGGAGGAGAGGGTGAGATGTGTGGAGGGAGTAACGTGGAAACTTGCATCACCATATAGTAAAACACATAGCCAATGGGAATTAGCTGTATGTCTCAGGGAAGTCAGACAGGGGCTCTGTATCAACCTAGTAGGATGGGATTGGGAGGGAGATGTGAGGGAGGTTCAAGACGGAGGGGACATATGTATACCTATGGCTGATTCGTGTTAAAGTTGGACAGAAAACAACGAAATTCTGTAAAGCAACTATCCTTCAATTAAAAAATAAATAAAATTTAAAAAATGATGTCTTTGAGCCCTCATCTCCCACATTTAATCCAGCAGCAGCAGGACTGTGTAAAGTTAGTGTTAAAACAGTCCCTATGCCTAAGCCATGGGCTTCCCTGGTGGCTCAGATGGTGAAGAATCCACCTGCAATGCAGAAGACCTGTGTTCAATTCTTGGATTGGGAAGATCCCCTGGGGGAGGAAATGACAACCCACTCTAGTATTCTTGCCTGGGAAATCCTATGGACAGAGGAGCCTGGCATGCTGCAGTCCATGGGGTCACAAAGAGTTGGACACAGCTTAGCAACTAAATAACGACAGAATCGTGTGTTGGTCTTGTTCTTCTATTGCTTGTTTCACAACTAACTTTTCAGCTTACTTTAGATTATATTAGCTGAGAATAAATGATCCTGATTTTTAAAATGCAATTATTTTCCATGAAGGTCGTCAGGGTGATTATTTCTCACTATCAGGCTGATTTTTGAACTGGAGCTTGGCTTTTTGCATGTGAGAGTGCCGTCTAGATGCTCCAGAATCTTGAACCTACTCTTGGCCCACTGATGAAATGGCTTCAGGATTAAAGCCCGTTCTTGCCTAATAACCTGTGGGTTATGATGCAGACTGGGGCATGTTAACTTGGTGGAATATCCCCAAATAAACAAAATATTTCAGGGGTGATATCACACCTGGTTTTCAATTCACATGGCAACCCAGATTCTTTTCCCTACAGATAGTATTCCCCAGTGTCTTTCTTCATCTCAGTCTCCTGCAATCCTGAATCAATGATCACCTTAGAAATGGAAAAAAAAAAAAAAAAAAAAAACAACAAAGAGTTGTGTTGGGGTCTCTTTGGGTTCAGGAAAAAGAAAGTTATGACACAGCTGTCTTAATAAGAAAGCTTTATAAAGTCATGTACTAAAATGTCCTGTGATAGAGAAACGCAGGTTTGATAATTGTTCTGCCCAGGGATGGTCTTCAAGGGTTTGGGTTCTTTCTGACTGCTTTATCACCCTTACTTTATTATCTTTGTTGCATCTGAAAGATGGCTGTGATAGTGTCAGGGGTCACAGATGGATATATCACCAGGCTGCAGAAAGGGATGACCTTTGCAGAATGGTGGCAAGTAAGTCTTTCCCTGAAGCCCTTCCCTTTGTAGACTTCTCTTCCATCTTGTTGGTAAAAGCCGGGGTGTGTGCTTTGTGTGCCTGTTCAGTTGCTCAGTTGTCTGAGTCTTTGTAACCCCATAGACTGCATTCCACCAGGCTCCTCTGTCCGTGGGATTTCCCAGGCAAGAATACTGGAGTGGGTTGCCTTTTCCTCCTGCAGGGGATTTTCCTGACCCAAGGATCAAATCCAAGTCTCCTGAGGCTCCTGCATTGGCAGGTGGATTCTTTCTTTACCCCTGAAAGAACTGGGTCGCATGTCCTTTTTCAAAGCAATCACTCTTACAGAGAAAAAGGATTACCATGACCGAGTAGGAATGATCAGTGTTCATCCCCTTTGAGTCACAGGTTGGAGGAATGACCAGTTGAATCACTTAGGGCTGTGAATGGGTGGGTTTGTGGGTAAGAGAATGAGGACAGTACTTGTCCTGCAAATCACTGAGCCACATGAGGGGCTTATAGAATGTTTCTTGTGATAAGGCATGAACAGTTCTGCTAAGAGATGACAAAGTCTCATTGGCTTTTTGAAGTCAATTGATCCTTCCTGACATACTCAAGATCATGTGTTCAGAAGAGTGAAATTCCATATTATTTGATTGCCTTTGTCTCTCTCTTAGAAGACTATGACATTGGTTCCCTGGGTCGTGTTATAGGCGGTGACGTTGGATTCTTGCTCTCTAGTCATTGCCAGAGCCTATTGTGGCAAGTCAACTTTCTTTCATGTTTTTTCTGGATGTCTATGCTAACCCAAAGGACTTCCCTGGTGGTTCAGTGGTAAAGAATTCGCCTACCAATATAGGAGACTAGTTTCGATCCCTGGGTCAGGAAGATCCCCTGGAGGAGGAAATGGCAACCTACTCCAGTATTCTTGCCTGGAGAATCCCATGGACAGAGGAGCCTGGTGGGGGTCCCAGAGAGTTGAATGTGACCTAGGACTACACGGCAACAGCAACACTAACGTGAACAACAGTAGCAGTAGTATGCAAGACCTGCTTTTAAGACTGGAGTTTGATTTGATGCCAAATACATCAGAAGAGAAAGGAAAAAACTTGGAATTAGGGGAAACAAAGATAATCAGAAGTTCAGACCTCATATTGAGTTGTTTTTATTGGCTGGCATAAGACATGGATTGTTTTCCTCTTCAGGGAACAAAACATGATACCACATTTCCTTACAATTAAATTAAGGCTCAAGAACAACAAGGACATAGTAGTCCCTGTGATGTGTTGGAAAGATATTGTCTGTGCTCCACGTGAACAGAGGGTAGAATGCTTTGTTGCTTTATGAAATGCCAGGTTTTCAGGGCAAATCCTATTAAGGGGTTTTAGTTCCTGCCTGACATTTTACTTTCTTCTCTGCCAGCTGCTCCTGCAAGGAGATGCCTCGGGATTGTTCAGACTGGGGTCAGACTTGATTTAGAAATTACAACTCCCAAATTGGGGAAATGTGTTCATTGATTCATTCTCTCATCTATTTATCCATCTGGTATCCATCAGATCTGTAAGAAACTTATTATTGTTGTTGTTCAGTCGCTAAGTTGATTTCCTTTAGGACTGACTGATTTGATCTCCTTGCTCTCCAAGGGACTCTCAAGAGTCTTCTCCAGCACCACACTTTGAAATCATCAATTCCTCAGTGCTCAGCCTTCTTTATGGTCTAACTCTCGGATCCATACATGACTACTGGAAAAACCATAGCTTTGACTAGAGGGACCTTTGTCAGCAAAATGATGTCTCTGTTTTTTAAAACGTGGAAATAATGACAGATTTTATTTTCTTGGGCTCCAAAATCACTCTGGATGGTGACTGCAGCCACGAAATTAAAAGATGGCTTGCATCTTGGAAGAAAAGCTATGACAAACCTGGACAGCATATTAAGAAAGAACCTTATTATAATTGTCTGCTTACTTGTCATTTCCCTCCACTAGTCTGTAGGCATCTGGTGAAACTGGTTCCCAGGTATATCTTCAATGCCTGATGTATTTACTGAGTGAACAGTAAACATTTATTTAGTGCTTGAACTCTCAGAGAGCTTTTAGTCTAGGAAAGAAGATAAGATGGAGACTTAAAGAGAATATGTTGAGTGGGTATTGGGGGCAGGGGGAGATGTTGCCACAGGAGTTTTTTTTTTGAATTTCAAATTTCAATCTTCTATTTCTCCATTTTTAAAAAAAAAGTAGTTCTTGAATTTTCAATTTATTCTTTTTCTTTTGCTATAGCTATTTTCTGTTTTTTTCTGGGACTTCCCTGGTGGTCCAGTGGTTAAGACTTTGTACTTCCCCTGCAGGGGCCCGCCTTGGCTCCCTGGTCTCAGAGCTAAGATCCCACAGCCATGTAGCACGCCCCGCCCCCCCCCCCCACCTGAAAAAAGACTGTATTTTCCTTTAAATTCTTGAACAGATATTTCATATCTCTTTGCAAGTTCTTGTCTGCTGTTTCCAGCATCTGAGTCATCTTGGGATCTTTGCTATTGTTTGCTTTTATTTCTTTTTCTTGATTTTGGGTCATGTTTTTCTACTTTGCTTATCATATTTCATAATCATCTGATGAATATTAAGATAATACATTGTAAGGAGCCTAGATTATATTGTCTTTCTTTAAAGCATGTTAGGTTGTATTCTGGCAGGCAAATACGATACTAAAGGTTCTCCTTGATCTGCTTGGAGCTTGGATTTAGGCTTTCATAGTGCAGTCTAGAGTAGTCCTTACTCTGCTGCTGCTAAAGTCGCTTCAGTCATGTCTGACTCTGTGCGACCCCATAGAAGGCAGCCCACCAGGCTCCCCTGTCCCTGGGATTCTCCAGGCAAGAATACTGGAGTAGGTTGCCATTTCCTTCTCCAATGCATAAAGTGAAAAGTCAAAGTGAAGTCACTCAGTTGTGTCCGACTCTTAGCAACCCCATGGACTGCAGCCTACCAGGCTCCTCCGTCCATGGGATTTTCCAGGCAAGAGTACTGGAGTGGGGTGCCATTGCCTTCTCCGCTGCAGAGGTTTGCAGTTTTCCTGGAAAGTCAGATAATACCTATTTTAGGCACATGATTTATAGTGTCTCTGTTGCAACTATTCAACTCTGTTGTTGTAGCAAGAAAGTAGCCATAAAAATACGTAACAAATCGACATGACTGTGTTTCAATAAAATTTTCTTTACAAAAATATACGTTCTGGGGGTGGGGAGGTGCTTCCCAGGTGGTGAAGTGGTAAAGAATCCACCTGCCAATGCAGGAGACAAAAGAGACAAGGGTTAGATCCCTGGGTTGGGAAGATACCCTGGAGGAGGAAATGGCAGCCCACTCCAGTTTCCCTGCCTGGGAAATCCCATGGACAGAGAAGCTTGATGGGCTACAGTCAGGGGGTTGCAGAGAGTCAGACACAACTTAGCACACACAGAGATGAACATACACAATCAGGAGACTTCCCTGGGGGAGTCCAGTGGTTAAAATTCTGCCCTTCCACTGCAGCAGGGTGTGGGTTAAAATACCTGGTTGGGAAACGAAGATCTTGCATGCCACTCCACGTGGCTAAATAAATAATTTAAAAAGGGACTTTCCTGGTGGTCCAGTGCTAAGACTTCACGCTCCCAATGCCAAGGGTCGGGGTTTGATCCCTGGTTGGGAAGCTAGATCCCTATGCCGCAACTAAGTCCCAGCACAGCCAAATAAATTAATTAAAAAAAATTTATATATATATATATATATATATAAATAAATCAGTCCATGGGCCATAGTTTGTTGATCCTTCTCTAGAGCACAGGCCTTACTTCTCAGGAACGAACCCAGTGGTGTCCAGCTGCATGCCTGAGATGGGATAAGAATCCAGTGTCTCCACATACTGTGTGACCTCTAGAGTCTCCATTCTCACCCCTAAAGCAGTTTCTCTGTAGAAGGCCTCTTGGAGTCTCATCACTCATCACACACGTCAGCAGCCCAGCCCTTGGCTCAGGTCTTGCAGAGAGCCCTGCACAGACCTCTCACACTGTAAGGAGCAGGACCCCAAGGGGCGCTGGGGTGGGGACAGGCCTTCCCCCATATCCTCTGCTTTAGCTCCTCTCTGAAGTATCTAGATAATAGCATTTGATGCACATTTCTTGAGTTTGGCAGATGTAAAAAATCCCTTCCTCTTCGACGAGAAAATGTTGACTACTTGTTGACCATGAACATCTGGCCCCACGCTTCCTGGAGCCTCAGGACTGATGGGCGGAACCCCTGTGACACCCCCTGCTCCCTCGTCAGCCGATCAGAGGACTGTGCACAAGGTGATCACACACCCTGCGACCCCCCCAAGCCTGACCCTGCATCCCTCACCTGGTTATTAAAAGTGCTTTGCCAAACTATTCTGAGAGTTCAAGGCTTTTTAGAGTATCAGCCACCTCATCTCCTTGCATGGCCCTGTTTCTCTGTTTCAGACTCCCATGGTTCCCTTTCTCTGTTACAAACTCCTGACGGTTTAGTTCGCTTGGCCTCACTGTGTGCCGAATGCATGAACTTCTGTTAACAACACCACCCCTCATTCCCTGCAGACTCTTGTACTCCCACCTTTCCCAGTTCCTGCCCTGGGATTGGGCCTTGTGTTAGGTTTGCTAATGTCTGATCCCTGCCTCCTCAGCTCAGCAGGACGGTCATACTCGCTGGGTTCTACCTGCCTGTGCCGTGGTTGGGAAAGGTTCTCTGGCAGAAAGAGCATTGGAGCATCTCCAATACTAGCTTCTCCGTCAGGGCTTGAGGCAGAAGTTGCCTCTCATTTTTGAAAAGCAAGAAGTGCATGAATGGCTATGTTGTATAAGGAACTAGAAAAAGGCATCCCATTCAAATGTTATTTCATGATAGTGAATGTGAGGAAGGCTCAGATCCAGTGGGGCTTGGGTGTGGCCCCCTCTATCACATTCTGCAGTGATTACTGGAGCCCTCTGCACATTACCAGCCTCAAACAGATGCTCTTCTGGGAGTTGTCATCTTTTCAGCATTCAATAATGGCTCCTCATCAGAAGCCACATGTCAACAAGAAATTCCAGAGGATTAGAGTTGATTAAAACTCACCACAAAAATGTGCTCCCATGGGGATTCTCCAGGCAAGAGTACTGGAGTGAGTTGCCATTCCCTTCTACAGGGGATCTTCCTGACCCAAGGATCGAACCTGGGTCTCCTGCACTGCAGGCAGATTCTTTACCATTTGAGCCACCAGGGAAGTGAAAAATCCTATAAAGCAGGCGTTCCCAACCTTTAGAATTATTGAACAATAAATGTAATGCACTTGAATCATCTTGAACCACCCCCCTCCCTGCCTCCCCCCCACCCCACACCCTGGTCCATGGAAAAATTGTCCAAGAAGCCTGTCCATAGTGCCAAAAAGGTTGGGGACTCTGCAAATGGAGGCAAGATTAAATGCGGTGCACCTTGGTGTGTCTGGACAAGTTGGAAAATGCTTGAGCTAGGCCTTTGCTGCTTAGAGTCCACTTGTAACACAGTAAGTCCAGGCATGTGTAATGGGCAATTTTAGGCAAATCAGAGCAGCTGTTGACAGCCACTGGGTGGTGGCGGGAGGGTGTGTGCTTTATGCTTGATGTTAACAAGTAAGAGATGGTAGGAAAAGAGGTTGGCCTGGCCCTCAGGACCCAGTGATGAAATATCTTCCAGAACATAATAGGGAGTTCACATCTTATTCCTAGAAAATGAGAAGCCATTGGAGAACTGGGAAGGGAAGTGATCAAACTTAGGTTCTAGAGCAATCTGGGGGCTAAATTGGCTTCCAAGGTGGCTCGATGGTAGAGAATCTGCCTGCCAATGCAGGAGATTTAGGTTTGATCCCTGAGTTGAAAAGATCCCCTGGAGAAGGAAGTGGCAACCCACTCTGGTGTTCTTGCCTAGGAAATCCTATGAAGAGAGGAACCAGTTGGGCTACAGTCCATGGGGCTGCAAAGGGTCAGACATGACTTTGTGACTAAACAAGAACGACAACAAGGGGGTAAACGGGAAAGATCCCCTTGGGGAGGGGTATTCAGTCAGAAGGTAATGGTTTCGAACAAAGACAAACCCTCTACCCCATCAGTGACCTGGAGGCAGTGAGGAGGGGCCAGGCCTGAGAAATATTTCAGAAGGTAATTTACTTTTCTTTGGCAGGAGGGATTTTAATCTCTTAAAATGAGATTAAGAAGGAGGGAAGGTTCTAGGTGATCCTGTCTGGTCTGAGTAATTAGGTGAAAGGCAGTGATGTTTGCAGGAAGAAAAAAAGATGAAAAGAACAGGTCTTGGGGTGATGACTCACGGTGCCAGTTATTCAGCGAGCACTTAGAGAATTCCCAGTATGTGTTGGATGCTGTTTCAGGGGAGTCATGACTGAGACAGGCAGAGTTCCTGCTCACGTGGCGAACAGAAGGAAAAATGTAAAGAAGGAATAAGAAGTTTCAATGATAAAGACCAAAATGAAGGATCCAGGGAGTGATAGAGAATGAAAATGAGAAAGAAGGAACATTCTAGGTCAGAGAAGTCCTCTTGGAGGACACACCATGTGAGCTGAGATGTGTACGGTTATCAGCTCTTCTGTGCTCGGTCGCTTGTGTGTGCTGTGCTTAGTCGCATCAGTTGTGTCTGACTCTGTGTGACCCTGTGGACTGTAGCCCGCCAGACTCCTCTGTCTATGGAATTTCCCAGGCAAAGATACTAGAGCGGGCTGCCCTTTCCCTCTCCAGGGGATCTACCTGATCAGGGATTGAACCCGTGTCTCCCTCCTGCATCTCCTGCATTGGCAGATGGATTCTTTACCACTAGCACCACCTGGGAAGCCCTTATCAGGTCTTAGATGTGCAGAAATTAGAGAAGTATCTAGAAAGAGTGCATTGCAGGTGAGAAGCCCTTGTTGCTGAAGTCAGCAGCAGAAAGGCCCACGTGGCCTGGAATGTGAAGAGCAGGGGAGGAAAGCAGACCTATCGCAGCATGGCTGGGGAGGGTAGAGAGCTGGGCGTTTTTCAGACAGCAGACTTTCCCTTAATATGTACATCATGGAGCCCTCATTTCTCTTGTTCTGAGGCAGCTTTCATTTTGGCTTTACAGATAATGATTCAGAGATGCTTGTCAGACACCTAAATGGAGATGTGTACCAGACGGTCAGGTGTGGTCCTGGAACTCTGCAGAGAAACAAGACTGGAAAAGTAGATTTGAGAGTTTTAAAAAAGGCAGTGAGGGGTTGAAGTATCATTCTTAGTTGCAGCATAACCAACCAGGAGCCTTTTTTTACACCTGGCTTGCTCTACACATTTCAAAACAGTATCATCTGTAGGTCCTCTAATTTTCTTTTCTAGCATGGTGTGGCGTGCATACTCATTTGTGTCTGACTTTTTGTGACCCTATGGACTGTAGCCCACCAGGCTCCTCCATCCATGGGATTCTCCAGGCAAGAGTACTGGAGTGGGTTGCCATTCCCTTCTCCAGGGGATCTTCCCGACCCAGGGATCGAACCAGCGTCTCTTATGTCTCCTGATTGGCAGGTGGGTTCTTTACCACTGTTGCCACCTGGGAAGTATCTTTGTTGTCTTTTTAAGACTTTAGTCAAGTTGATAAACTTCTGTAAAGCCGTCTTTTATTTATCTTCAATGTCTCATCTCTCTGGAGTACTAGTTAATTTGCATCATTATAGAAATCTCCTTTATTGTGTAAAAATTATCAGAATAGCCCCAAATCAGATATTTTAGATTTTGGAATTATAAAAAATTGCAGATTATTTTAAAAAGTTCTATTCAGGGTTATCTCTTCATGTCTTTCTGCCAGTGTGGCGATGATTTACTGTAAGCTGAAATGGCAAAGCCAGTCTATGACTCCACTCACTTGGGAGGACCTGGAAGGCTGGCTGGTTCCTTCCTCAACCCTCTGATTGATTTTTTTTCTGCGATTCATTCCATGCTTCTCATCCATTAAATTGATGTAACATACCAAATTAAATCAAGCTTTTCCTTGTTTTCAAACTTGCTTAGAATTCTGCAACAGTGATATTTTGGTTTCCATGCACTTTTGTGAAGACTGGATATCAAGAAAAAGTAAATAGAGACAGTAGAATCTCAACAAATAAACACTGTTAACTGGGTTTCCCTGGTGGCTCAGAGGGTAACGAATCCGGCTGCAATGTGGGAGACCTGGGTTCAATCCCTGAGTTGGGGAGATCCCCTGGAGGCGGGCATGGCAACCCACTCCAGTATTCCTGCCTGGGAACTCCCATGGACAGAGGAGCCTTGTGGGATACAGTTCATGGAGTTGCAGAGAATTGGACACGACTGAGCGACTAAGCACACAGCACTGGAAGAGGATGTTTATTTAAAGAGAGTATTTCACACAGGGCTATGGACTGGAGAGACGGATTCCTCAATCTTACAGTGACAAGTGAGAGAATTAATGGAAGCATCATGCCATTGGGGCGGCAGGTTCGGGCTGATGGCAGAAGAGCATCTCTAGGGTCCTTTGTGGCTATCCACAGCATCTTTCTGCAAGGAGCAGGCTGAGAGAGCAGTCTGTAGGAAACCCTGAGTTTCCCACTGGGAGCTCTGTTACGATTGGTCCTGGCCCTTCGGCAAATTCCAGTGGCCTCTCTGGGTCCCCAAGTTTAAGAACAGCATTCCTGCATGAACTCTAACTGCCTGAGGCTGTGACACACCCTTTGGCAGAGGTCTTCAACAGTTTCAGTATGGAAATGTGATGGGTCATCCCCAGAACGTTGGCAGGGCCGGCGGCGGGTGTGCGGTACTGTGATAAGACAGTTCCCTGCAACTTTGAAAAGTGAGAGTGGGGGCTTCCTGGTGGCTCAATGGTAAAGAATCCGTCTGCCAATGCAGGAGAAACAGGTTAGATCCCTGGTTTGGGAAGATCCGACATGCCTCAGAGCAACTAACCCCGTGCACCCAAACCACTGAGCCTGCACTCCAGAGCCCGGGAGCCAAGACCACTGAGCCCACGTGCCCTCGAGCCTGAGCTCTGCAACAAGAGAAGCCAGCGCGATGAGAAGCCCACACACGGCAACTGGAGAGCAGCCCCTGCTCGCCGCAGCCAGAGAAAGCCTGTGCAGCAACAAAGACCCAGCACAGCCAAAAGTAAATACATTTTTAAAATTATTTGAAAAAAACAATAAAAACCCAGAGTGGGCTTGGAGAGAGAGGAAGGTTGCCTTAGTTTTGTGGAGACAGAAGACAGAGGAATTACTAATGTACCGTGGGGAAAATGTTAGACAAAATCTGGCTTTGCACACAATAGGTTATCAGCATGTGTTATTTATGATATGAGGATTTGAACATGGGTGGGAATTACTCTGCCAGTCCAAGACCACTTTTCCCTCTAAAACCCATGCCTTAGCTCATAGAGTCAGTGTAGCTGTGTCTGTATAGAAATGCCTTCCCTTAGCACACGATGTTGTCGGTCATGGGGGCTCCACCTGTAAAACCAGCTGGCGGAAAGTTCAGGGAGGACTCCTTAGTGAGTCCTGGACAATAGAGGTGTCCAGTAGAAAAGCCATATTGGATCAGTGAGAGCTGGCACCTTTAAATGACTTCTGTGAAGGATAGGGAATTAGATGGGGAAACAGTGGAAACAGCGTCAGACTTAATTTTTTTGGGCTCCAAAATCACTGCAGATGGTGATTGCAGCCATGAAATTAAAAGACGCTTACTTCTTGGAAGGAAAGTTATGACCAACCTAGACAGCATATTAAAAAGCAGAGACGTTACTTTGTCCACAAAGGTCCATCTAGTCAAGGCTATGGTTTTCCAGTGGTCATGTATGGATGTGAGAGTTGGACTATAGAGAAAGCTGAGCACCGAAGAATTGATGCTTTTGAACTGTGGTGTTGGAGAAGACTCTTGAGAGTCCCTTGGACTGCAAGGAGATCCAACCAATCCATCCTAAAGGAGATCAGCCCTGGGTGTTCATTGGAAGGACTGATGCTGAAACTGAAACTCCAATACTTTGGCCACCTCGTGTGAAGAGTTGACTCATTGGGAAAGACCCTGATTCTGGGAGGGATTGGGGGCAGGAGGAGAAGGGGACAACAGAGGATGGGATGGCTGGATGGCGTCACTGACTCGATGGACATGAGTTTGGGTAAACTCTGGGAGTTGGTGATGGACAGGGAGGCCTGACGTGCTGCGATTCATGGGGTCACAAAGAGTCGGACGTGACTGAGCAACTAAACTGAACTGAACTGAAGGATTTTTAGGAGTTCAACCCGAGATAGAATCGGCAAAGAAGACTCGAGTAGGGAAGTCAGTGAGAAATGTCAAGTGGCTAACTGCTGCTTTGTGACCTGCAGGTATAGGTGATCCTAATATTTAAAGCCAGGGTTACAGTTCTGCAACAAGAAGAGAATTAGAGCCCGTCTACTGGGGGAGACAGTGTTGTGCAGTCGCTGTGTTGTGTCGACTCTTTGCGACTCCAGTGGACTGCCCCATACCAGTCTGCTCTGCCCTCCACTGTGTCCTGGCGTTTGCTCAGATTCGCACCCACTGAGCCGCTGATGCTGTCTTGTCTTCTGCCGTCCTCTTCTCTGGTTCTCAGTCTTTCCCAGCGTCAAGGTCTTTCCAATGCGTCAGCTCTTCGCATCAGGTAACCAGTGTATTGGAGCTTCAACTTCCGCATCAATCCTTCCAATAAATATTCAGGGTTGATTTCCCTTAGGATTGACTGGTATGATCCCCTTGTTGTCCAAGGGACTCTGAAGAGTCTTCTCCAGTACCACAGTTCTTCAGCACTCAGCCTTCTTTATGGTCCATCTCTCATATCTGTATATGACTACTGGAAAAACCATAACTTTGTGGACCTTTGTCAGCAGAGTGATGTCTCTGCTTTTAATACACTATCTAGGTTACAGTAAGGTAAGGTAAGGTAAGTCACTTCAGTCATGTCCGACTCTTTGCCACCCCGTGGACTGCAGCCCACCAGGCTCCTCTGTCCATGGGATTTTCCAGGCAAGGACACTGGAGTGGGTTGCCATTTCCTTCTCCAATGCATGAAAGTGAAAAGTGAAAGTGAAGATGCTCAGTTGTGTTCAACCCTTAGTGACCCCCTGGACTGCAGCACACCAGGCTCCTCCGTCCATGGGATTTTCCAGGCAAGAGTGCTGGAGTGGGGTGCCATTGCCCTCTCTGTAGGTTACAATGGAGGATGCTAAATATATCCCCATTATTCCCACCACTGCACAGTCCTCCTGATGGGCATTTGGATTCACAAGGCTTGGCCAAGAAGGCGCCTCATGGGTGGAGTGATACCCAGCCACACCTCTGGAATGCTGAGACACCCCAAGGAGAATGTGGAGAAGGTGCCACTCCCTGAGTTGGCTTCCCTCCATGTTGTGAGAAAATCAGAGCCTCTAGAAAGCAGTCCTGCTTTCCCAGAGTTTGCCACGACCTGGGAAATAATGAAGAGGAAGATGAACGACACATGGGGATATCATCCTGGGAAGTTCAAACCCTTGTTCTCCTGAGATATTTAGCTTTAAAAAGACCAAGTGGCTCAGATCTCATGGAACCTTGACGACATTGGCCTGTGGAGCTTGGGCAGTAACGTGTTGGTTGTTTGCATGAGGAGCTCCTGAACTGCTCTGAAAATGAGATGTTTGCAGTGTTCTCTCCCTCCGTCCTGTCCCTCTCTCCTCCCCCTGCCTCGGCCATTCTCTTCTCACATGTGAAGTTCCTTGCTTTGACAGAAGAACATTCACTTTACTTTCTATCCCGTGGAGAATCTAATAAGGTGAAGGACTAACATTTGTGAGCCACTTGATATCTAAGGCACATTGGTTAGCACTTTACAAACCATAAACATATCTTAATCTCTTTGCTAAGGCAGCAAGGCAGATGCTGCAATTTTCTCTACTTGATATCCAAGGAATTTGATAGACTGTCAGAGATTTGGGCTTCCCCAAATGGCTCAGTAGGAAAAGAATCTGCCTGCCAGTGCAAGAGACTCAAGAGAGGTGGGTTCAATCCCTTGGTCTGGAAGATCCCCTAGAGGAGGAAAAAAGCAACCCACTCCAGTATTTTTGCCTGAAAAATCTCATGGACAGAGGAGCCTGGAGAGCTACTATCCATGGGGTCACAAAGAGCCAGAAATGACTTGAGTGACTAAGCATGAAAAGAGGTTCAGAGAGTTGCTCATGATCATTCAGTTAACAAGAGAATATATCTGTGAAAATAATCAAGCTTGTGCCATGTTTATCAGAAACCTCAAAGTCCACCAAATAGCTTAAATTTCATGGTTTAAAGCAGCAAATGTTTATTCCTCATGTGTACTCTAGCTGCTTATGATCACTCAGAGACCTAGACTGGAGGAGGGGTCACCATCTTGAGACATCGTCATCCGGGACATTGCCTCCCGATTGCCATGGCAGCCAAGAGGATGCTGAAGGGTCTCTCAACAGCAGTTCTGTTCTGGAAATGACACACATCCCTTCTGCCCTCAGCCCATTGGCCAGCACTAGTCACATGACCCTTCCTAGTGAGAAGCTGGCGAGCTGATCCTCCTCCCAAGTCCTTGAGGAAGAGGTGAACAAAGATGGATGAAGACTGGAACTCACCACCTGAGAGGTAGACTGAGTTCTTCCCCACAGCGTGATCCTGCCCCTCAGAAGAATGATTTAACGCAAGATAAGGGGATCAAGGAGATCCAACCAGTCCATCCTAAAGGAAATCAACCCTGAACATTCACTGGAAGGACTGATGCTGAAGCTGAAATTCTGATACTTCGGTCACCTGATGCGAAGAACTGACTACTTGGAAAAGACCCTGATGCTGGGAAAGATTGAAGGCAGGAGGAGAAGGGGGCGGCAGAGGATGAGATGGTTCAGTAGCATCACTGACTTGATGGACATGAGTTTGCCCAAGCTCCGGGAGATGGTGGAGGACAGAGGACAGTGTGGCAGTCCATGGGGTCACAGAGGGTCAGACACAGTGTAGCAACTGAACAGCAACACAAGAGAATCAAAGCAGTGCTTCATCATTCCTTCTCTGCCGTCTGCCTTAACCTTCCCGTGCCTGTCACTGGGTTCTGAAGAGCCACGTCAGGGCCTCCTCTCAGGGGTCCTGTGGCATCTCCCCAGCCCCTGTGCTGTTCAGATAGTCCTCAGTGTCCTGTGGCCTGTGTCTAACCTTGAGATTCACGTGATCATTTCTCACACACCTGGGAATCATTGAGTCACAGGCTGAGTCTCTGCTTGCATTGTTTGTGCTTGGAAACAAGATTTGATGTGGGGCACAGTATCTGCCTCCCACGGTTCTGGCAGGCTCCTGTTGCTGTGAGAGTTCCTGCTGCAAAGCCTTGTGGAACTTACCTTTGGCATCTCAGGGACGTGCTTAACAGATGCCGCCATCCCCATCTGAGACATGGAGGTCTCAGCTGTGAACATCCTGGCGGGACTCGCCATCTTGTTTCAGGATATCATGGGGTTTGAGAAATGCATTCATTGGACTTCTCCTTTAGAATGCATTGAGTTATGGATTCATTTACTTTTTCAGCTTATCCTCTGGGTAAAATATAGTTTCAATCAGCAGAAAGCAAATAGCAGGAGAGACTAAGAAGAGTCCAAATGTACAAGCTGTTTACAAACATTCCTTTCGGATAAAAGTCTCCTTCCAGAGGACAAGTAGAGAGAGAAATCAACCTCTTACCCATGAGAGAGAAAAAAAAAAAAAAAAATCAAAGAAAGCAGAACTTTATTCTAAAAGCTAAAAGGAAAGCATGTCTCTGAAAATTACATTCTGTAGGAAGAGGAATTAAAAGAAGCAAATGAAACCAATATTTTATTCCTCCATCTTTTCACCTTAACCTGTTCTCTCCTCTTGGCTCTTTTTCCCTTTCTTTTTCATTGCATCCAAGCATTTTTGCACCCTTTGAATAAAACAAAGTCAATGAACAGAAAATATAAAGGATATTGAAGAGAAATAGAATTACTACAAAGAAACAGAACTTGTAATGTTGAAAAAACGTCTATCCTAGAGACGGTAGGAAGCTCATTTGATGCTCTAGGAAATAAGATTGATGATGTAGAACAAACTTAAGAAACTCCAGGAGTGAAGAGAAAATAAAGAGAGTGAGAAAAGCCAAAAAGTAAGATGGCTGATATGGAGGAGAGAAAACAAAGACTTATTAAAGAATTGTACTTTTTATAGAAGAAAACTCACAAATGATTATTGATGTAAAAATCACACATGAAAATGCTAGTAAACTGCTAATAGAACATCAATTCAGTAAAAGTATTTTCAAGATTCTCAATTCAAATAAGACATTAAGAATTTTTTTGACCCTAATTAGGGAGAAGGCAATGGCACCCCACTCCAGTACTCTTGCCTGGAAAATCCCAGGGACGGGGAGCCTGGTGGGCTGCTGTCTATGGGGTTCGCACATAGTCGGACACTACTGAAGCGACTTAGCAGCAGCAGCAGCAGCAGGATAGATACTAAACATTTCCTTAAAAGATACACAATAATGTTTGGATAGCTGTTCCTGGTCAGAAGATCAGATAGTATAAAGATACACATTCTTCTGATACTATATTATGATATAAATGATTTTAATAAAAACCCTAATAATATAGGCTAAAAGACCTCTGAAAAAGTGAATCTAACATTCATCTGGAAACAGAAATGGTGCAAGTAGCCAAGACATTTTTTTAAAAGAGCTATTATAATTGTAATCAAAACAGCATGGTGGTTGTAGAAGAAATGATAGAGAATGCACAGAGAAAGATGTCCCAGCTTTATTTCATGATTCTTTCTCCTATAATTTTGAATGCCAAATTTAATCATAAGCTCACTCTTCTATATATACCAAAGTCTATTTTGGGGGTAAGTGGTTAACTATTTGAAATAAAGTTGGCATCATTTCTCAGTGCGCACACCACAATCCAAAGACCAAAAGGATGAAATTGTCACATGAACAAAAAGAAGCCAAAATAAAACAGAGATGGATAGATCTCTGATCTTGAGCTTGGTTTCATTTGTCTGAGTATAATGAGATGGGGAAAATTGTATTCACCACAGTTCCGCTTACGAGTGGAACTCGGTTATTGGAGAAAGTTCAGGAAGCACGAAGGGAGGCAGAAAAGGGGATTGAGTAAGAAACAGTGCTCCATGGGAGACAAAAGAATTTCCCTGATTCCCCAACAAGCAAGGGAGAAGGCAGATCCAGAGAGAAGCTAAAGGAAGTAAAACAAAGGAAGACAGCCCCGTGTGTGTGGAGAGAAGAGGAAAAGGAGCATCTAGAGGAGCAAGATTGTGAACCCTGCTAACTGCCAAAATGGGGTGGGCTTTCCGCAGCCTCTGTGGGCTCCCCTGGCGGCTTATAAGGTAAAGAATCCGCCTGCAATGCAGGAGACCTGGGTTTGATCCCTGGGTCAGGAAGATGCCGTGGAGAAGGGAATGGCTACCCACTCCAGTACTGCCTGGAGAATCCCATGGACTGAGGAGTATGGCAGGCTCCCATCCATGGGATCACAAAGAGTCAAGCAGGAATGAGTGACTAACACTTGCACTTTCATTAGGACATTATAAAAAGAGCAAAGGTTACACCTTTGATCCAGAATTTCCACTTCTGAGAAGCTATCTTGTGAAACTGTTTGCAGATACAAATACACAAAGGTGAGAACATTCTGTGAATAAGTAAGATCCCATGGGAAAATCCAAATAAACATATTGGCCAACCCAGTAGTATTCCTGGCTGTATTCCTTACTAGCTGGGATGTTTTTTGTGCAGGACATCAAACCTCACTAAGCCTCAGTTTCTTCATCTATGAAACAGGAAATAAATGTAGTACCCAACTAATTGTTATGGCTTTTGTGAAGATTCAACCTGAGGGTACGTGGAAGTGTTTATAAAGACTGTTAACATAGTAATAACACGTACCAAAGCTGAAATACTTTTAAAAAGTGAAATAATAGGGACATAGTTAATTAATACTGGTAGGACCTTACAAAGGGATATTATCGGTCGTTAATAAGTTTAAGGCATATTCATACAGAAGTTAATAGTGAAAAGAATATTCTGTATTAGTCCAATGATGAATGGAAAATACATAAATGTATGCATATGCATATAAAAGGACTAGAAACAAATACATCAAATATTAAAATTAGTCTCCAACTGGCAGGAGTAAAGCTGGTTTTATGAATTTAAAAAATTATTCTAGGTATTTTTCATAATCAACCAACAAAATAAACATTTTCTAATGTAAATTAGAATCAGTAGTGAATGACTAGAAAATGCGTAAGTAGAGGCAAAAAACACAAATACAAACGTATGTTGACTTTTAAAAAAGTATTTCTTTGGCTGCACTGAGTGTTAGCTGTGGCACGTGGGATCTAGTTCCCTGACCAGGGATCGAACCCAGGCTCCCTGCATTGGGAGCATGGAGTCTTAGCCACTGAGTCAGCAGGGAAATCCCTTGATTCTTTTAACTAGGAAAGAATTGATGTGAAACACAGGGTTCGGGGAAGTTTGTGTCTTGTCTAATTTCGAGCCACTCTCCTATGTGTAAGTTCTGGTTGAGGAGTGAAAAAGGTGGGCGGCGGGGTCTGTGCTGATCCTGATTCTCTCACGTTATGAACTTCCCATCCTTTATTGCAGAATCCGGGCCCCAGCCTATCCATCCTGTTAATCTCCACCAGAGTCCTGTCGTTCCTCTGGTGCCCTCCCAGGTGGATTTCCCTGTTTCCCGAGCCCCTTACTCCATTCTTCTCCTGGGCACACCTTGAGCCTGGTGCACCCTCCACTCGGGCTCACCAGCCTCCTCATCTTTCATCAGTGGGACACGTCCTCCAGTCTCATCCTTCCCAGGCTGATTCACCAAATTAATAACTTGGATCGAGGTTTCTGTCTACTAAACAGCCACACTCTTCCTCTGGATTACCACTGAACTGCAGTGATAGATTATCTACATTTAGGACTGCATGGACTCTGCTGGAGTTCAGCAGCTCAGCTCCCATCACTGAAGTCTGCAAAATCCTTCAAATTTGAATTAACCTCCTAACCCTCACCTACGAGGATTTTCTGATCTCTGGCCCTTGCTAATCCGGACTCCTCCTGGCCTTTCAGAGGCATCAAGCCTCAGCAGTTTTATTCCTTCTGCTTGGACTGCTCCTTCCTTTCCATCTAATTGTCACATGGCACCTTAAAGGGGCTGTCTGTGTTCTCCCAGCCTAGGCGAGGTGCCCAAAGAGTACAGAGACACTGACCAGGTTAAACTGGCTTTGCCTCCTTAGATAGGTTGTTCTTGCAAACCCGGAGTTATTTTACAGAAACAGCTCTGCAGGTGTTCAAGACAGAAACCCTCCGTCTCCAGGATGAGCCTGGCACCAAGCATCTTCAGTTTAAAGACCTTAAAGAGTAGGAATGTTTGCACTGTATCTTTAACGGAGGGAGAAGCCCTTCAACAAGGAAAAGCTGGCTTTCAGAAGCCCAAGGGTAGCTCAGTGACAGATTTGCCGCTGGTCCTGGAAGTCTGCCCCAACCCCTTAAGTTTCACTGTGAACTCTGGATTGGGGAGTCAGGTCTATGAGCCTTGCTGCTTGTCTCCTTGCTAGGCCCACCTTGTGATGAACTCTCTTTCTCAAAGCTGGCACCATGGTATTGCTTCTTTGTGGGTCGGGCAGTGAGTCCCTGCTCCGCCACAGTACCCCACCCCCCCCGTCACCCAATTTTCTTTCCCCCAGAGCACTCAGGATGTTATTCTTGTGTCCACGTTTAGCCAATGTGTTCTTCCGTGAGGGTCTAAACTGGGGAGAGGCTCTGTCTGCCTTCTGCCCATACCCAAGGACCCAGCCCGAAGTAGCACTTAACAAACATTCGCCAACTGACTTATCGTCATTATTTCTAATGACTTCAGTTTGCTTGAAGAAGTACTTCCATGTAAGAGGGGGAACAGTTAGCACCGGAAAATAGAACACATTTAATGATACACCAAAAATGTTTTTCCAGATACTGCAGCAGTGCCATTCACAGCCTGGGGTAAAGAGGAATCACCGTATGTTGAACATGGGGAAAAGGAAAACTGAGTCTTGACAGCTTGGCCAGACCATGGAGATCATTGGGTCCTGCCTTGTCATTTCACGGAGGAGAAGCCAGGGCCCAGAGGAGGCCTCACGGGTGTCCGAGCCCAGCCAGACATGGAACTGAGCTGATGGCAGAGCTTCCCTGAAGAGGCCACACCAGCTCCAGAACCTTCAGGAAGCCCTTCCCACCTGCTCACTTCTTCCTGCCTGTGGTGGGCCTGGGAGAGTCCAGGACATGGGCAGAAGAAGTCTATAGAGGCTCTGTTCCTGTTGTGTGGGTGTGGGTCCAGTTGGAGTCATCACTTCCCCCAGGGAGAAGGTTTATTGGACAAGTAGACACGACAGAATGGAATGTCTGCTCCCGGCCTGGCCACGGATTTGGCTCTTTGCCCCCTAGAAATTGGTTTCACCTAAGCCAAGACACTGGTTATCAGATGGGAGTGGCATTTTGTCATCACAGCCTTGGGTCACTGGAAGCCTAGAGGTGAATGTCTTTGGGACATATTTCCCAGATGAGAGCATCAGGGCACCCTTTGGATGTGAATGTGTGGAGGGAAGGAATGTGTTCTGGGGACCCCGTGAACTGATCGATTCCCAGCAGGACGTTGGACATGAGGATGCAGGTACACGAACACCAATGACACTTCAGTCAAGAAAGGATACTCAGTGAAGAGCCTCCCAAATGCCATCCATGGGACATGGAGGGAACAGTCTGGAGAAACTGCAAACTGCCAGGGCTGCGTTATTTGTAAACTGAAAGTGGGAACCGGTTTGTGTCACTGATGCCAGTTGAGTTCAGTCACTCAGTCGTGTCCAACTCTTTGTGACCCCATGAATCACAGCACACCAGGCCTCCCTGTCCATCACCATCTCCAGGAGTTCACTCAGACTCACGTCCATCGAGTCAGTGATGCCATCCAGCCATCTCATCCTCTGTCGTCCCCTTCTCCTCCTGCCCCCAATCCCTCCCAGCATCAGAGTCTCTTCCAATGAGTCAACTCTTCGCATTAGGTGGCCAAAGTACTGGAGTTTCAGCTTTAGCATTATTCCTTCCAAAGAATGCCCAGGGCTGATCTCCTTCAGAATGGACTGGTTGGATCTCCTTGCAGTCCAAGGGACTCTCAAGAGTCTTCTCCAACACCACAGTTCAAAAGCATCAAGTCTTCAGCACTCAGCCTTCTTCACAGTCCAACTCTCACATCCATACATGACCATTGGAAAAACCATAGCCTTGACTAGACGGACCTTTGTTGGCAAAGTAATGTCTCTGCTTTTTAATATGCTATCTATGACAAGGACAGAATAAAAACAAGTGAGCTTGAGAAGATCAGAAGGAGACAACAACCGAGGGAGACTGCTCTATCTCTCACTGTAGACTTTATTTTTTCATTATAGATTTTAAAAACATAATAGTTTCTGCCATTTTAGGAAGTATTTAGTTATGGTAATATTTGGAAGCAGAAGCTTAGTGACAGAATAAAAACAAGTGAGCTTGAGAAGATCAGAAGGAGACAACAACCGAGGGAGACTGCTCTATCTCTCACTGTAGACTTTATTTTTTCATTATAGATTTTAAAAACATAATAGTTTCTGCCATTTTAGGAAGTATTTAGTTATGGTAATATTTGGAAGCAGAAGCTTAGTTCCCAGTTGGGGGATTAGGATCAATATGGATAATATCTCTTAATCTGATGTAGTGAAGAAGGGGTAACTATTTATTGATTACTTATAATGTGCTACTCATTTTTCATTGTTATTTTTATTGCAGTGTAGTTACTTTACAGTGTGTTAGTTTCTGTGGTACAGCAGAGTGAACCAGCTATACGTATAGGTGCATCCCCGCTTATTTAGATTTTCTTCCCATTTAGGTCACCACAGATCCCTGAGCAGAGTTCTCCATGCTAAACAGTATGTTTTCATTAGTTACCTAGATTATACTAGCAGTGTATATATGTCAGTTCCAGTCATTTTTCACCCATTGGCTCATTTAGTCTTCCTATAACCACCCTGTGAGGTTGCTATCATCATCTCTCATTTTCAACCCTGATTTTGGATGTGCCCGCCCTTCAGAAGTGTGGGAAGGGTTTGTTAAGTCACGTGGTGTATGGTAATCTGTTAGAGAGGCCTGAGCTAAGACACGATGCAAGGTGCATGCCAAGCTGCCGCTGTCATGTTCAACTCAACGACCCCGTGGACTGCAGCCCACCAGGCTCCTCTGTCCATGGGATTCTCCAGGCAAGGACACTGGAGTGGGTCACCATGCCCTCCTCCAGGGATCTTCCCAACCCAGGGGTTGAACCTGCATCTCCTGCCTTGGCAGGTGGATACTTTACCACTGAGCCACAAGGGAACCTCCAATTAATGAGCAAGAGACAGCAAAAAGAGAGAAAGGAGGAATAAGAATGAGGACTGTGAGGACTTCCCTGGTGGTCCAGTGGCTGGGACTCTGCGCTCCCAATGCAGGGGCTCTGTGTTCCATCCCTGGTCAGGGAGCGGGGTCCTGCGTGCTGCAGCCAGGAGTCCCATGCCACAGCTGAAGGTCCTACTTGCTGCAGCTAAGGCTTTCTCATGCCACGTGAAGATTGAAGATCCTGCATGTTACATCTGAGACTCAGCACAGCCAAATAATTTTTTTTTAAAGAATAAAGAATAAGTGGGAGGTGGTGATGAAAGGGGAGTTGCTCAGTCGTGTCCAACTCTTTGCATCCCTACAGTCTTTGGACTGTAGCTTGCCAGGCTCCTCTGTCCATGGAATTCTCTAGGCCTGAATACTGGAGTGGGTAGCCTATCCCTTCACCAGGGGATCTTCCTGATCCAGGAATTGAACTGGAGTCTCCTGCGTTGCAGGGAGATTCTTTACCCACTGAGCTACCAGGGGAGCTCAGGTGGCAGAGCCCTTCTGAACTGCCTCAAGTAGAAGGGGCTTCATTTTCACTCTTTTGGCTCCACTCGGGGCCCTTCCTGGCAGAGAGGAGGGACAGTACTGGGAACCTGTGAGTCCTCAGGCATAGACCACGAGGACCAGGGACCACCCTCATGCCTAATCCCTCGTGGTACAGAGGAAGCCACCTTCCCTCCAATACCCTTGTCCCCAGGTCAGCTTTGTTCAAAGAGCCCTGGTCTTTGGGGCATCCGGGTGAAGCCAGCTCCCTCCCTGGCTGTCTTCCTGCCGTGCATTCACTGGTCTCCAGTTCACTGAACACGATGTCTGACCCTCAAGTGTGTGGACGGTGCAGGAATAACATGTAGACCGACAGCGCGGAAGAAGGCCAAGGGAACAGGGGAGCACGTTTCAGTTGCCGGTGGAGGTGGATGGCTTTTCCACTCTGAGCCGCTCGGCAGTGTTCCGGGGGGTTTGGCTCTGACTCGGCCCCGCTGCCC
Source organism: Bos indicus x Bos taurus (assembly GCF_003369695.1). Classification (NCBI taxonomy): domain Eukaryota; kingdom Metazoa; phylum Chordata; class Mammalia; order Artiodactyla; family Bovidae; genus Bos; species Bos indicus x Bos taurus. The sequence goes on from NC_040094.1 coordinate 60,066,629, forward strand.
ATGCTGCCAGGGCTCGTAGGGAGAATCTGGGCAGCCTCCAGAGGAAAACGCTGAGCACGCAGAGGGCAGGTTCGACTGCCTTGTGCTGGTACCCCAAAGCTGCTCCAGCCACCTTTTGAGAATTGAAAATCCGAAAGCAAGTACTCAGGGCTCCTTGGACTGCTCTCCTTGGCTCCCGCCCTCTCTCCTGGCTCCAGCCTCTCCCCGGAGCTGGGCAGTGGCCGCTCCTGGCCTGGGAGGAGGAACGTCCTCTGAGTCAGGGCTCAGTGAGTAGCTGTTGCTTCACCCCCAGTCCCCGAGGGCTTGGAGAGCCGACCCGCTTTCTCCACAGGAAACTGTAGAGCTGGGGCCAGTGCAGCGGACTAGTTTGATGTGAATTAGCCAAAAAACAACAACAGCAGCAACCCACAAGTCCAGACTGGACTTGTTTGAAAACAACCCATACTCCCAACCAGCCCTCTCTCGTCTGGGCAGCACTGTGCCCAGTGTCTGCCTCTGTGTCAGGGGAGGAAGCAGAGGCTGGTCCCCCAAACCTAGACATGGGGGCTTGGCTCCCAGCAGCCCGCAACGACGGATCCGTAGAAAGACGTGGGCTGCAGCACCAGCCCTGAAGTGAATCCCCCGCTGAAAGGAGAACAAACAGAGAGCTGGGCCAAGGCTGGATGTGGGAGGGAGCCTCTGGGCCCTCCTGCCCCCGTGGACACCCATGCTGGAGTCCAGAAAGGGGAGCGAGGGAGCTTCCCTTCTAAACATGGCAAAGCATCTCCGAGGAGGGAAAGGGCTCTTGCAGACATGCCAGGAAGGCAGCGTTTGGAGCTACTGCTGGCAGGGCCAGGGAGTGGGCTGGGGCTGTCTACTCCCCCACCCTCTGGCTCACTGGGAACCCCGTGTGTCTCTGACATCATGGATGAAAATCAGGCCGGGCTTTCCAATATTGGGGCCGTCCCGCCCCACTCAGCCCCGCCAGCTGGACCCTCCCAAAACGGGATCTCTTTTGTCAGCTGCCTTTTATAGAACTATAAAAACCAAAAGTTCAAGTAAGAAGCTTTAGACCAGTCTTCAAAGCAGGCAGGCTCTGTCTCCCATGCTCTTCCTGCCTATTTTCTTACCTCGAGGCTCCCCATTCAAGGCTGCTCAGTTGCTGGCTTCCGTCTCAGGCTCATAAAGATCCTACAACCCCAAAGTCACGTTAATCTGCTGAGGAGGGGTTTTGGATATAGGGGAAAGGATATCTTCCCAGGTGGTGCTAGTGGTGAAGAACCCGCCTGCCAGTGCAAGAAATGCAAGAGATGCAGGGTTCGATCCCTGCCTGCGTCAGGAAAATCCCCCAGCGGAGGAAATGGAAACTCACTCCAGTATTACTGCCTGGGAAATTCCATGGACAGAGGAGCCTGGTGGGCTGCAGTCCATGGGGTTGCAAAGAGTTGGACACAGCTGAGTGAGCACACAAGGGAAGAAGAGTTAGGCTGCATGACTTGGAAGGGAAGGAAGGTACCTCTTTCACACAGAGAAGTAGGACACAGAACTGGAAAATGAAAGAGGAAACACAGGACCACAGTCAGTGGGCGTGAGACTTCTGCCAAATAACCGTGATCTTTGCTAGTTTGGATGACCTCTCTTTTGGCCTCTGAATCCTTTGGCCAAAGAATAAGTGAATAGGATAGTGGGACACCAGGTGACTTATTCTTAGTTGAGTTTTGAAAGGAGGGAATATGAAGGCTGAGTGCTGAAGTATTGAAACTTTCAAGTTGTAGTGTTAGAGAAGACTCTTAGAGAGTCCCTTGGACGGCCAGGAGATCAAACCAGTCAATCCTAAAGGAAATCAACTCTTAAATATTTATTGCAAGGACTGATGCTGAAGCTGAAGCACCAATACTCTGGCCACCTGATCCAGAGAGCCAACTCATGGGAAAAGACCCTGATGCTGGGAAAGATCGAAGGCAGGAAGAGAAGGGAGGGACAGAGAATGAGATGGCTAGAGAATATCACCAACTCAACGGACATGAGTTGAAATAAACTCGGGGAGACAGTGAATGACAGAGGAGCCTCGCATGCAGAGATCCCTGGGGTCACAAAGAGTCAGACATGACTGAGCAACTGAACAACAACCACAAAGAGCTTGAAAAAGGAGTTGAATTCCTGACTTCTTAGGAGAAGACCTGGGCCGTAGATGGCCCTAACTTAATAATGGCTGCAGAAAGAAGGAAATGGATGAAATGAGTTCTCATCAACTTAACAAATAATTAGAGTTTGACTAAGATCAGTCGATAAAGATCTTGGTGATTCTTGGGGCAATGAGACTGCTTCTACAGTTTAGGAAGCCCTAGTCATATCGTTTAAACATGTGAGAAGAAAAATAAAAATGCAGTGGAACTCACCCAAAGGTGCAAGATGAACTGAGTCAGTACAACTGCATCTGTGGACCATGTTGTTCTGGCTTTTCCTTTTAAGCACACGGTCTAGCCACAACTTAAAGGATTAATGTGAAATGGAAGAAAAGGTGTCGGTAAAACTCTCCTTTGATTTGCCTTGAAAATGAACAAATCATTCTGTTGTTTTTGAGACTGCATCCAAGTACTGCGTTTTGGACTCTTGTTGACTGTGAGTGAAAGTCGCTCAGTCGTGTCTGACTCTTTGTGACCCCATGGACTATACAGTCCCTGGAATTCTCCAGGCCAGAATCCTGGAGTGCGTAGCTGTTTGCTTCTCCAGGGGTTCTTCCCAACCCAGGGATCAAACCCAGGTCTCCCTCCTTGTAGGTGGATTTTTTTAACAGCTAAGTCACCAGGGAAGCCCTGTTGACTATAAGGGCTACTCCATTTCTTCTAATGGATTCTCACTCACTCAGTAGATATAATGGTCATCTGAATTAAATTCGCCCATTCCCGTTCATTTTAGTTCAGTTCAGTCAGTTCAGTTGCTCAGTCGTGTCCAACTCTTTGCGACCCCACGAATCTCAGCATGCCAGGCCTCCCTGTCCATCACCAACCAACTCCCGGAGTTCACTCAGACTCATGTCCATCGAGTTGGTGATGCCATCCAGCCATCTCATCCTCTGTCGTCCCCTTCTCCTCCTGCCCCCAATCCCTCCCAGCATCAGAGTCTTTTCCAATGAGTCAGCTCTTCCCATGAGGGGGCCAAAGTACTAGAGTTTCAGCTTCAGCATCATTCCGTCCAAGGAATGATTTTAGTTCACTGATTCCTAAAATGTCCTCCCTCTTGGAGGAGGTAGCCATCAGCCCCACCATAGAGCCAAGAGCAGACAACCCACAAGCTACAGAGCAATTATACCAAAGATATTATCTCACTGTTAAGAAAGTTCTAGGACCTACAACAGATTTCCCAACCTGGGGATCTGGCAAAGGGACTGAGAACCCCTAGGGAATTTGACTTTGGAGGCCAGTGGGGTTTGATTACAGAACTTCCACAGGACTGGGGAAATGGACTCTGGAGGGCACAAACAGAGCCTTGTGTACACCAGGACCCAGGAGAAAGGAACAGTGTCCCCATAAGAGACGGAGCCAGACTTGGCTGTGAGTGTCTAGGTGTCTCTGGTGGAAGCGTGGGTCCACAGTGGCCTGCTGCAGGGTCAGGGGCACTGAATACAACAGTGCATGCAGAAGTCCTTTTGAAGGAGGTTGCCATTACCTTCATTACCACTTCCATAGTTTGGCCTCAGCCAAACAACAGGGAGGGAACACAGCCCCACCCATCAACAGAAAAAACTGGATTAAAGATTTACTGAGCATGGCCCCACCCATCAGAACAAAACCCAGTTTCCCTCACAGTCAGTTCCTCCCATCAGGAAGATTCCATAAGCCTCTAATCCTTATCCATCCAAGGGCAGACAGAATGAAAACCACAATTACAGAAAACTAACCAAATAGATCACATGCACCACAGCCTTGTCTAACTCAGTGAAACGATGAGCCATGCCATGTAGAGCCACCCAAGAGAGATGGGTCATTGTGGAGAGTTCTGACAACATGGGGTCCACTGGAAAAGAGAATGCCAAATCAATTCAGTATTCTTGCCTTGAGAACCCCATGAAGAGTATGAAAAGGCAAAAAGATATGACACTGAAAGGTGAGCTCCCAGCTTGGTAGGTGCCCAGTATGCTGCTGGAGATCAGTGGAGAAATAACTCCAGAAAGAATGAAGAGACAGAGCCAAAGAAGAAACAGTGCCAAGTTGTGGATGTGACGGGTGATGAAAGTGAAGTCCGAGGCTGTAAAGAGCCATACTGCATAGGAGCCTGGAATGTCAGGTCCATGAATCAAGGCAAATTGGGAGTGCTCAAACAGGAGATGGCAAGAGGGAATATCGACATTGTAGGAACCAGTGAACTAAGATGGACTGGAATGGGTGAATTTAATTCAGATGACCATTATATCTACTACTGTTGGCAAGAATCCCTTGGAAGAAATGGAGTAGCCCTCATAGTCAGCAGAAGAGTCTGACCAGAGGACCAGAGAAGGTCAGTTTTCATTCCAATCCCAAAGAAAGGCAATGCCAAAGAATGTTCAAACTACTGCACAATTGCACTCATTTCACACATTAGCAAAGTAATGCTCAAAATTCTCCAAGCCAGGCTTTAACAGTATGTGAACCGAGAGCTTCCAGATAATCAAGCTGGATTTAGAAAAGGCAGAGGAACCAGAGATCAAATTGCCAGCATCTGCTGGATCATTGAAAAAGCAAGAGAATCTCAGAAAAATATTTACTTCTGCTTCATTGACTATGCCAAAGCCTTTGCGGTGGATCACACAAACTGGAAAATTCTTCAGGAGAGGAATAGCAGACCCCTTACCTGCCTCCTGAGAAATCTGTATGTAGGTCAAGAAACAACAGTTAGAACCTGACTTGGAACAATGGACTGGTTCCAAATTGGGGAAGGAGTATGTCAAAGCTATATATTGTCACCCTGCTTATTTAACTTATATGCAGAGTACATTATGTGAAATGCCAGGCTGGATGAAGCAGAAGCTGGAATCAAGATTGCCAGGAGAAATATCAATAACCTCAGATAATGCAGAAGACACTATCCTTATGGCAGAAAGTGAAGAGGAACTAAAGAGTCTCTTGATGAAAGTGAAAGAGGAGAGTGAAAAATTCGGCTTAAAACTTATGGCATCTGGTCCCATCACTTCATGGCAAATAGATGGGAAAACAATGGAAACAGTGACAGACTTTATTTTCTTGGGGCTCCAAAATCACTGCAGATGGTGACTGTAGCCATGAAGTTAAAAGACCCTTGCTCCTTGGAAGAAAAGTTATGCCCAACCTAAACAGCATGTTAAAAAGCATAGACGTTACTTTGCTGACAAAGGCCCATCTAGTCAAAGCTATGGCTTTTCCAGTAGTCATGTATGGATGTGAAAGTTGGACTATAAAGAAAGCCAAGTAGTGAAGGGTTGATGCTTTTGAACTGTGGTGTTGAAGTCTCTTGAGAGTCCTTGGACTGTAGGGAGATCAAACCAGTTAATCCTAAGGGAAATCAGTCCTGAATGTTCATTGGAAGGACTGATGCTGAAGCTGAAGTTCCAGTGCTTTGCTACCTGATGTGAAGAACTGACTCATTTGAAAAGACCCTGATTCTGGGAAAGATTGAAGGCAGGAGGAGAAGGGGATGACAGAGGATGAGATGGTTGGATGACATCACCGACTCGATGGGCATGAGTTTGGGTAAGCTCTGGAAATTGGTGATGGACAGGGAAGCTTGGTGTGCTGCAGTCCATGGGGTTGCGAAGAGTTGGACACAACTGAGTGACTGAACTGATGTCTCTTCATTTTAGTTCACTGATTCCTAAAATGTCCAAGTTCACTTGGACACATCTTGCTCCCTTCTTTGCTCACATGAGATCACTTATCTTGACTTGATAAAGAGATTTTTTTCCCCCAAGGGATATATTCTCCTGGCCTCAAGGATATGTTGAATATTAACATTCCTGTGAGTCTCTGAGATTATATCAGGCTGTTATACAACTGGCATCATAAGTGGAAAGGATCTTAAAGATAAGATGTAGGTCAAAGTCTTTAATGTGTGAATGAAGTTGAGGGAGCTTAAATGACTTCTGTTCACCTCTACACTGATCATTGATGATATACTATTATTACTATTGCTCTTCTTGTTTTTGCTGCTGCTGTTCTTATTTAGGACCCTCACAGAGTAAACCTTGTTCTGCATACTGGGGACTCATTGGTGAACAAAAGGGGACCAAAATATTCTTGTTTTATTGAAGCCTGCAGACTGTTTGGGAAGCTTACCATTAAAAGAAGTGATACATGAGAAGATCATATTTTTTTCAGAAAATGATGAAACAGTGATGGTACTTTACGTATGATGGCCAGGGAGGGCTTCTTTAAGCAGGTGGCCTCTGAGATGAGCTGTCAGTGATGATAACAGTCGGCCGTAGAAGCTCTGAGATAAGAGTTTCCAGGTGGGCCTTCCCTAGTGGTACAGTGGTTAAGATCTCATCTTCCAGTGCGGGGGCGTGGGTTCAGTCCCTGTTTGGGGAGCTAGGATCCCACATGCCCCAAGAGCAAAATGTAAAACAAACAATCTTGTAACAGATTCAGTAAAGACTTTCAAATTTGTCCACATGCAAAAAAAATATTTCAGTTTTCCAGGTAACAGGATGGCAAGTGCAAAAGCTCTGAGGCTGGAACATTATTAGTATGTTTTGGAGACAGAGATAGATCACTGAAGCTGAAATACAGTAGGGAGAGTAAATAGGGAGACTGCATGTCTGCTCAGTCATGTCCAGCTCTTTGGTACCCATGCAAAGAGGGTTCACAACTCCTTGAAACCCATGGGATTTCCCAGGCAAGAATACTGGAGTGGGTTGCCATATCCTCCTCCAGGGCATATTCCCAACTCAGGGGTCAAACCCATGTCTCTTCCATCTCATGCATTGGCAGGCAGATTTTTTTTTATCCCTGAGCCACCTGGGGGGGTCTAGATGAGATCCACAGCCTCTTCCATCTGACAGGGTTCCTTCAGTCTTTCACACCCTTCATTCCCTTCTTCCCATCTGTATCATCACCACCTTGCAAAAAGGCTCAGCCCCCCTCTCTTCCTCCAGCTGGTTGGCCTGGAGGAACATCTCTTCCTCTGCTTCCGCCTCACTTTCCACAGACTCTGAGCCTGCACCAGAGTATTTGAATCTGGCAGGAGGGGAACGCAAAGCAGAGCTACCTGATCGTGTATTTGTTTTTGACCACAAATCTCCCCCAGGCCCTGGCAATCACACTCCACCTCCTGGTCAAGTCCCAAGCCCACTCTCTAAGGCCACATGTCACAGCTCCTCTCTTCTTGCTTTCACGCACTCACTGTCAGGGGTTGAACGCATCTTTTATTCACTGAGAAAACAGAAGCAGGCAGAAGAGAACTTCCTCTTCCGCATATAAATGTATGACCTGCCTCATCCTTCAGGACCACATATTATGCATTCCGTGGAGACTGCAGCCCGCTCCCCTCTGAGATGGACTGCATTGCTGGGGCACCAGGTTCCATCTTGAATTACCTACATGGAGCCTTTGCTCCATGGCAGTCTAGCCATCTCTTAATATGATCTTTTCTCTCCAGTGTCTCAGTCACATGAGCCTGCAAATGCTCTGAAATCTCCCCCATTCCAGACAACCTCCACCTTCCTCAGTAGCGCCTTCGACCTATCGAAGGCGCTACTTTTTGTCATATAATAAAGCTCCTTGAGACAGTTACCTATAATCGGCCTCTGCTTCTTTGTTGTTCAGTCACTCAGTTGTGTCCAACTCTGCGGCCCCGTGGACTGCAGCACGCCAGGCTCCTCTCCTTCACTGCCTCCCAGAGTTTGCTCAAACTGGTGTCCATTGTGCCAGTGGCGCCATCCAACCGTCGCCTCCTCTGTCATCCTTGAACCCTTTCTTTTCCTCCTACTGCACAGACAAATCCACTAGCACACTTCTATGCAGTTCATTAAAAAAATTGTTTTTAAATAATGTTTTATCTTTTGGCCTCACCTTGTAGCACCTGGAATATAAGTTACCTGACCAGGGATCGAACCTGCATCCTATGCATTGGTAGATGGATTCCTAACCATTGGACCACCAGGGAAGCTCTCACAATTTTACTGTATGTGTCCTGAGCAGACATACCCACTGGCTCCCATGCTTCCTGATACATCATTGTTTTGCCTGCCCTCAAGGAAATGGTGAGAGCCTGATGACCAATATCTTTGTGTGTAAACAGTGAGACAGAGAAACTTAGTCCTAATTCTAAGTTTTATGTGTGACGTTGGGAAAAACATCCCATTAGGAAAGAGTAAAAGAGGGAGACCAAGAAGAACTGATGCTTTCGAATTGTGGTGCTAGAGAAAACTCTTTGAGAGTCCCTTGGACAGCAAGGAGATCAAACCAGTCAATCCTAAAGGAAATCAACCCTGAATACTCAATGGAAGGACTGATGCTGAAGCTGAAGCTCTAATACTTTGGCCCATCTGAAGCGAGGAGCCTATTTATTGGAAAAAGACGTGATGCTGGGAAAGATTGAGGGCAGGATGAGAAGGGGCTGACAGAGGATGAGATGGTTGGATGGCATCACCGATTCAATGGACTTGAGTTTGAACAAACTCCAGGAGATAGTTAGTGGAGGACAGAGGAAGCCTGGCATACTGCAGTCCATGGGGTCGCAAAGAGGACTTAGCAACTGAACAACAACCAAGAGCATGAAAAAAATAGCCATTTAAGAAATGGTGTAGGTGTCACCAAATACGTGAATATCTAGAATTTTCCCAAGGACAGCAACTGAGGAATACAGAGTATCAAGAAAAGGAACAGGACACTTCATACCCCGCTGAGCATGAGCTGAAGTTGCGGAGGGAGACCCCAAGGGCAGCCCCGTGTGCCCAGCAGCTCGCTGTTCCGCCTGCCCCGCGCCAGGCTGGGGCGCCACCCCCTCGCTGGGAACAGCCTGTGCTGGGCCAGGCAGTGGAGCACTCTCTGTGCAGCAATAAAGTGCACACTTATAATGCTGGGCTGAGTGACAAGAACAACATGAAATAACACTCTACCCACCCACTGAGAAAGCCGAGTGTGTCACACTCCTCTGTGTCATGCCTGTAAAAATATCTCCACGGACGGTCCAAGTCTCAGGTTGGGTTGGAGGGGTGTTTAGTGCCTGACTGTGCCAGGTGGAAATGTTTTCATCAGAACCCCAGGCCCCGGGTGATGGACGCCGGCTGGCTTCTGCCTGGATGTGTGCGCATGAATGCATGTTTCAGAAAGATGGGGGTGGGTGGCTAGTTCTTCACTCCTTTTTTTTCCTTTCTTTCTTTTTTAATTGCATGTTCCTGACAAAGAGGTGTGGTCCCTGGCACCGCAGCCCAGACTCTCCTCCACCTCTAACCACACGAGGAGAAGGCTACAGAGGGCTTCTCAGCTCTCAGCATGATCCACAGCATCAGTGGAAACATAAGCCCGGGGGTGGCAGAGAGCGAAGGCTCCTTGAGAATGAGGGGTTCAGAAGCACAGTGCATGTCTGGGGAGGCAGGCTGGCTCTTCCAAACGGTCCATCCCCCAGTTTCCCCCGACTCTGCTTGCTTGATTAGGAAGACCACGGCCAAGCACGATCTACTGGAATTTCTTCTCCGAGTAGGGGGTTTCGAACAGCAGGGTGAGCCTTTTAACCTCCTTGTGGTTTATTCATGTTTACTTTGGAATCTCCCACGCTTACCAGCAGGGCAGCTCTGGCAAGCTGTCTAACCTTTAAGCCTAAGTTTCCTGACTTGTAAAAAGGGATAATAACAGCGCCTGCGTCTTAAGGTCATAGAGAAGAGTAACCGGTGTGATGGCAGGCAAGCGCTGGACGGGACCTGCCACACAGCAGGCGGTCAAGAAACGTTAGCTGTGTGTGCGGCTCCGGAGTTTTACAGGTGATGGGCACGTGGAAATCAAGTCCTTCCCTTGAATGTCACAGAGGGAAAATGTACATGATGCCTCATGGGCTCTGGTCCCCACTGGACTCTGACCTTGGACACTGGCTCGTTTTGCTCCACTGACCTCCTGGCATTTCTTCCTACACGTTCAGCATCCAAACCTTCATGTTTGGTGTCTCTTCTGCTGGGATAGTCTGCTGTTGAATAGCCTCGTGACCTACTCCATCAGGACATATTCTGAGCCTTGCTCAAATTTTGTCTGTTGGAGAGAGGACTTGGTTTTCCATCCATCTGAAGTGGTACCCTCACCACCATGCGAGTCACTTGTCTTATCCCTCTTTCCCATATTACTTGCCTTTTTATCACTACCTGTGTGTTATGTATTAACTGAAATAAATTTATTATCTGGCTCCTCTACGAGAATGTAAGACCCATGAAAGTGGAAGTTTTGTCTTTTCTTGTTGCTGTTCATTGCAACTCTTCTGACGTCTTAATTGGTGCCCAAAATACAAAAGTGAAAGTGTTAAGCAAAAGTGTTAGTCACTCAGTCATGTCCCACTCTTGCGACCCCACGGACTGCAGCCCGCCAGGCTCCTCTGTCCGTGGGGTTTTCCAGGCAAGAATACTGGAGTGGGTAGCCATTCCCTTCTCCAGGGGATTAAATATCAATTAAATGAATGAACAAATGAAACATGTATATGTAATTCCCATTTTACGGAGGAAGACTTGCAGGGTCACAGAGTCAATAAGTTGCTGAATCAAAACTCTTGTCTGGGGACTTCCGTGGTGGTCCAGAGGTCAAGACCTCACCTTCCAATGCAGGGGGTGTGATCCATCCCTCATTGGGGAGCTGAGCTCGCACATGTGGAAACAAAAAATGAAACATAAACAACGGAAGCAATATTGTAACAAATTCAACAAAGACTTTAAAAATGGCCCATGTTAAAAAAATGTAAAATAAGCTCACACAGGAATCTCCATTTTGTCTCTGGTTTATCCCCAAAATGAGGAAGAGTGAAAGCATTGTCAGGAATACTCTGGGCCTTGACCTTCCCTTTATAACTTTTGACATGAGGTAACTTTCAACTTAAATCTATAAAATTTGTATCTGAATGATTGCCATCTTTCTTATCTGGGAGTTTCTCAGCCCATGTGATATTAATTTGATTGGAGATATTCCACATGTATGTATAAGGAAGACATTAGGGATTTTCTCTTTCTTTTTTTTTGACATTTGTTTATTTGGTTGTGGCTGGTCTACGTTGTGGCAGGAAGGCTCTTCAATCTTCACTGCGGCATGTGAGTGGTTGGTTGTGGCATATGAGATCTAGTCCCCTGACCAGGGCTGGAACCGGGCCCCTGCATTGAGAGCTTGGAGTCTTAGCCACTGGATCACCAGGGAAGTCCCTAGGGCTTTTTTTTTTTTTTAATTTCTATTCTTCTCGAGATTTATATACTTCCTCAAAGTCTTGTGACTTTCACAAAGCTCCTGGTAATAAAGGTTTGCCCCTGTTCCCTCAGTCTTCCTGTGGTTCCCCTTGCCGGAAATAGAAGAAGGTCTCCTGTCTATGACTAGGTGTTTGTACCGTTCCCTTCACCCTAGAGGGAAGATGCCTCTCCCATCTAGGCGGTGCGGCATCTCCCAAGTTGCATGCTGAAATAGTCTTCGTGGTCTTCTAGGATTTCTGTGTAATGTAGAAATCCATGTCAGTCTTGGAAACTGCATTTGAGTGAACCCGTTAAAGTTGTCGACTTATTGGAAGAGACTGATGATGGGTAAGATTGAAAGCAGAAGGAGAAGAGGGCGACAGAGGATGAGATGGCTGGTTGGCGTCACCGATTCAGTGGACACGAACTTGGGCGAACTCGGGAAGACAGTGAGGGATGGAGAGGCCGGGTGTGCTGCAGTCCATGGGGTCACGGAAAGCTGGACACGACTGAATGACTGAACGACAACAACAGTGAAAGTTGTCAGGCGAGATACTGAGAGAGCAGACAAGTGAATGAAGCATCTGCCTAACGTTCTGAAGACGCAGATTATTATCCTCCTGGGTTTTTGTCGCTACTCTGTTTGAGGAAGCTGAGTTGGCTAAGTGTGACTCTCACTACCACCACATTCTGAAACATAAAACTCCAAGGCCATCAGTGGAAAAACCCAACAGGAAATTGGCCAAATGCTCACCTGTCCACTGGCCAATACCCACTTACACTGTGGAGAGCAGAGCGTAGCTCTGGTCCTTGCCAAAGACTCACCTAGCTTAGAAGGCTCCTGATGTGATCCGTTCTCACACATCCCTGCTGAGGGTCAGGTACACAAGAATATCTTCTTGTTTTTCAGTTCAGAAGAGGAGCTCGCCTCGCTGCTCAGGGCCCCAGTGTCCTCTGGACTTCTGGGACTAGTGAATTCAAGACATGATTTTGCTGCCTGTTGCATTCCATTTTGGACACAGTAAGTCATGTTCTCTTTATATCTGGAACAGAAGCCTGATTGTTTTATTTCCGGGCAATGGGTCTTAGGATCCATCAGCAGCTTGGCTCTTGAAAAATGACCTGTGGGCATTTTCCTCTGCCACTTAACTCAGACATGGAAGGAGACAAGCCTAGTCCATATCTCTTCCTGCTGCTGAAAGAGTTCAGAATGTGTGTGTTGTATTTTTGGTAGTTATTTATTCGGCTATGCTGAGTCTTTGCTGTGGCATGTGGGATCTTTAGTTGCAGCCTGTGGGATCTTAGTTCCCTAACCAGGGTTGAGCCTGGGCCCCTGTCGTGGGAGCGTGGGGTCTTAGCCACTGGACCACCAGGGAAGTCCCATCAGAAGATACTGAGTTCAAGAAGACGAAGCAGCCGTCTTGGCTCCAAAACCCAAAGACTCCTGTAGGGAACGCCCCTAAAGGCATGTTTGTCCCACAGATTCTCCCCACCTTCATCTATCTCCCAAATTTCCTAGCCAATTTGCACTAAGCCCTCGTAGCCGAGACTCTCCAAGGAGACCTCCCTCCAGCGATGATGGTCGTGCAAGGGGCTGCCGCTGGTGACGTCAGACCCATTGGCAGGAACCACAGTGGCGCTTCTGACAATATGCCAAGAGCCCTAGGAGCCAGGCATGAGGTGGGGAGTCCAAATAACCGTTCCTGCCCACGCTGCCCTCTACTGGGACAACTACCACTAATTAAAGGCCATCTGTGGAGACCATACAGGCTGTCCTGCCAGAAACAGCCAGATGTCAGCACATGATTCCAGCCTATGACCTCTCCTACGATATTAACGTGGATTATTTATGGGTGGGCTGAGGTGGTTTCCCTGTATGAGCCTCCTTCCTGGTGCATGGCTTACGAAGTTATTATATATAACTTTATGACGCTACCATTAATTTTGAGTCTTGCCAAGTTCCAGACCTATATGCTCTGTCGTGGGTTTCTGGGCCTGATTCAACAATAACAGTTAGTAAAAACACTCCAATGTCTCATTTCTCCATGTTTTCCATGGGTTCTACATGAGTATAGATATGAATATTCTCTTCATGGGGATTCGCTGGCCTGTAGTTCTGCCAACTGTCTGTGAACTACCCTCTCCTTCAATTTTAGAGGGGTGCCAAATGAGGGCCTTTTTAAGACTTGAAAGAGAATTGCATGTCATCGTTTTTGATGGTGTTCTCTGTGCTCTTCTAAGTTGTGAGTTGTAATGCTTTCTATCCAAAGCAACTGCTGGGCCAATTAGTTTACCTCACGAGGGACAGGAAGCTGGGTGGATACAGAATGAAGAGTCGTAAAAGGTGAGCTCCTGTCCCAGCTCCGCTGTCTCCATGTCATGGGGTCTTGGGCAACCGCCCGCTCTTGGAGGCTGCAGGCTGTTCTTTCATACATCTCTACTCTGTGTGTCTTACACATCATGGTGTGGACAGTTACCTCTGAAACAAACATGGATAGGTTTAATAGAAACATCTATATAGATCAACTGATAACCAGCCTTCACGCTGAATCTGCATTTTGTGAAATATAAAATTTATAAAATTTAAAAACACTATTGGGTTGGCCAAAAAGTTCATCTGGGTTTTTCTGTGATCCTGACATTATTCTCTTTTGTCTTACCTTAAAGGAACATCACAAAGAGAAAGCGAGATACATGAGCAATTCTGATTTGACACGTTTGAAAGGATTCTTTATGTAGACAAGGTCATATTTTTCATCTTTGAATAATTTTTCCTCTTGCTTCTCACCCTTCCAACCAATAGCTAAGGGATAAAAACTCCATTTCTACAATACCTCACCCTTACACCTTGTATCTAATTATTTTTAGATTCTTCAGTGCCTGTCAACTCAGTATAAAGTATTTATCCTCCAAGTTTAAAACAATCTTTAGAAGAAAAAAAAAGATTTCAAATTTGGACTGAAATTTCTCTGTAAAAATTAGCCGTAAGGTCTCCTTCTGGCCTCTGTCTCCCGGTTGTTCTCTGTCTCACTTCTTGTCCATACCCTTTAACACGTTTCCAACACTGGCTCTGCAAGGAAAGCGTTGCCCTGGAGTCCCACCCTGGAGGCTCTCTGAATGCCTCACATGGTGTCCCTCACATCTGCTCTCGTACTTACTTAATTCTCCTTAGCACTTGAGAAGCACCTTGGTAGCAGAGACTCCAGAATCTTCACTAGTGCCTTGTTGTTTAAAAGTGTTCAGTAAATAGTTATACAGTTGGGTTGAATGGTAACACTAACCCCAGGTGTCAGCCGTGAGACTGTTTTTGGATGGAGCAGCTCGTGCTGCGACTTCTCTTCAGAAGCCCGCAATGGGCGTCTGTTGCAGCAGGCGCTGCTGTTTTCCGTGGTTAGCGTCCAGCGTGTCTGCTTTCTTGGTAAAAAGGAGAGACGTCAGCCCACTTTGTTCCTGTGTCCTCCCTTCCTCCCTCTAGAGGACATTCGGGTCAGTCAGTCAGGGGGCTCCCTGGTGGCTCAGTGGTAAAGAATCTGCCTGCCAGTGCCAGAGACCCAGGTTCAATCCCTGAGGAAGACCATGGCAACGCACTCCAGGATTCATGCCTGGAGAATCCAATGGACAGAAGGGCCTGGTAGGTTACAGTCCACGGGGTCACAAAAAGTTGGATAGGACTTAGCCACTGAGAAATGACAGCAGCAAAGTCTGTCAGGACTACAGTTGCTGGATAAAAATATGAGAAACTCAATTAAATTTAAATTTTAGATAAACAACACATAACTTTTTAGAGTAAGTACATCTCCCATATGGTAGGACCTATCTTTGCTCAGGTAGACCAAGAGGAAAACTTGTATTTTGTGTCTTGGAGAGAGCCTTTTCTTTCTTGTGTTAGATCTGAGCAAAGGAGCATACAGCTACCTGCAGCCATCCTGTGACCCAGTCTGAGGCGATAGCAGACGCTCGCTGTGGAAAAACTGTCTTCCATCAGGAGCTCGGCGTTCTAGGTGGCTTCAGTGTCCTGACATCCCCATGCCAGCTAGTGCTTTGTTTTTTTCTATTATCACAGCCGAGGAAGAGAACATAGAGAATTTCTTACCATTTAAAAGCACACAAGTATCTTCTTTCTTTTTTCCACACAAGTAACTTCTGCTCAAAGCTTCCTGGACGAAGTTAGTCAAATAGCTTTCCTTAATTCAAGGGGACACCAAGGAAATATTACTCTATATATTCCGCAAAATAGAACAGAAGAAGGTATTGATGAATAATACTGATGATGTCTGCTCTCCGCCAGCTTAAAAAAAAAACCTGGAAATAACTTACCCCCTTGACTTAAGATCAATGATATGTTTGTTGTTATTCAGTGGCTCAGTCATATCTGACTCGTTGTGACCCCGTGGACTGCAGCGTGCCAGGCTTCCCTGTCTTCACTATCTCCCGGAGATTGTTCAAACTCATGTCCATTGACTCAATGATACATTGAGACAGTGCTGTAAGCTTTACAGGGCTAATACAGGGGACATTTAAAGCCTTCCTTAGTAGTAGCCATTTAAACATTAAAAATTTTTCCAGTTATTTTTATGTACATTTTTATATACATTCATAGAATGTAAAATCAACATTTGAAAGCAGCATTGATTACATTAAAATGTGCAGTTACCACCTTTCCTTGGTCTCAAAGGGGTAGGTTGGGCCAGGTACCACAGCATCTGTTAGGTAAGGCTGGTATTACCATGGTTACCATTTTCAGAGGAGGAGAATAAGACTCAGTAGTTTAATTGCCTGTCCAAGGCCCGCAGCAGTGAGCGGTAGAGTTAGTACCAAAACACGAGTCTTGTGGCTCCAGCCAGGTTGCCTTTCAGCTGTATTATTGTCCCTCAAAATGTGCAGCAGTGCCATTTCATCTCAAGAAAGTAGTTAGAGCAGCTGAACTTCAGCCAGTTACATTTCACAACTCTTACCTGGGAATCCCCTTTTTTCTTCCAAAATATACAATTCAGTTCTCAACTTGCCCAAGTCAAGGGATTCTTCTGTACCTCCAGTCCTAACAGCCAGGTGGTTTTCTGTCGCCACAAACACAAGCACTTATGTATACTCCGAAAGCAGCATATAGGATGGAAGCAGAATGTTACTGGGATTATTAAATTAATAGAGTAACACAGCATCCAAGGATGTATGCTATTTTTAGGCTAGTGTCTATGCTGTGCTATTTCCAGGAATAACACCGTATCCAGACATCTATGCTATTATTAAATTAAGGAAATAAAAGAGCATCCAGACAACTGTGCTATTTTCAGATTTCAGTATAGGAAAAAAAAAAAGATTAACAAAGAGAATATGTGCGAAGATCAGGGGAGGGATGTGCACAAAATGGCCCAAACGTCATCTGAGACGAGAAATAATGAACTTGAAAGCCAGAGGGTGGGACCCTTTCCAGGCAATGCTCCCTTTGTTTCCAGTACGCTGCCCTGAGAACTTAGAAGCTAGGCAAGCCTCTGCGTCCAAGGGCCTGCAAGCCAGTTACTAATGGCTTGAGTTGGGGCCATATTGGGATTCAGAGACAGACGCATTGTAACTGCCATCAGCATCGAAACTGATGGAAGAAAGTGGGGATGGTGCTTAAGGATCTTTCCTCTACCACTGGGGATAAAGATTTAATCACTTTAAGAAGCTAAATAGATTCCTTGTCTATATGGTTGTTGTTGCTCAGTCATGTCTGACTTTTTGTGACCCCATGTACTGCAGCATACCAGGCTTCCCTGTCCTTCACTGTCTCCCGGAGTTTGCTCAAAGTCATGTCCATTGAGTCAGTGATCCAACCATCTCCTACTCTGCTGTCCCTTTCTTCTCCCACCCTTCGTCTTTCCCAGCATCAGGTGTTTTCCAGTGAGTCGGCCCTTCGCGTTGGGTGAACAAAGTATTATCTTCATGGTAGAACATGTTAACAGTTTCATAGGAATGGTGTGTGATGAAATTAAGTGAGATACTATGTATAAATCTCCTAGTGCTGAGCACTTATGAATGAATAATTTCAGCTGCTGTTAGCTCTTAGATTATGGATTATTTACTTATGTGTGTGTGCTTAGTCACTCAGTGGTGTCTGACTCTCTATGACCCCGTGGACTGCAGCCTGCCAGGCTCCTCTGTCCATGGGAATTCTCCAGGCAGGAATACCAGAGTGGATTGCCACGCCCTCCTCCAGGGAATCTTCCTGACCCAGGGATCAAACCCAGGTCTCCTGCACTGCAGGCAGATTATTTACTGTCTGAGCCACCAGGGAAGCCCAAGAATACTGGAGTGGGTAGCCTATCCCTTCTCCAGGGCATCTTCCCAACCCAGGAATTGAACCGGGGTCTCCTGCAGTTGCAGGTGGATTCTTTACCAGCTGAGCTTCCAGGGTGTGTATGTATGCGTAAATTGAGCCTAAGAAGACTGGAAGGTATTAAAATAGTTTTACAGCGCAGGGCTGTCAACAGAACTTCCTGTGGCTTGGGGATGTTCTGTGCCTCTGCTGTCCACTGGGCATATGTGAGTATTGAATACTGTAGCTAGTGCAACTGAGGAATTGGATTTTAATTTAATTAATCTGTAAATTTAGATAGCCGCTTGTGGATTGGAGCTGCCATCAGGGACTGCAAGGTTATGTCAAGATGGAAGATACTTTAGATGTTATCTGATCTAAACCAATTGTTACAGGGGATAATATACATAATTCAGAGAGA
The DNA here is from genome assembly GCF_003369695.1 of Bos indicus x Bos taurus. Classification (NCBI taxonomy): domain Eukaryota; kingdom Metazoa; phylum Chordata; class Mammalia; order Artiodactyla; family Bovidae; genus Bos; species Bos indicus x Bos taurus. Next base: position 60,084,686 of record NC_040094.1, read on the forward strand.
TGTAAAATGACATGCGCAGGGTTTCACAACCGCTAAGGGGGCTGAACCAACATTTTGATCAGGCTCCAGTTATCCAAATCAAGGCATCATATTGCCACATGGCATAACAAAATTAAGACCTAAGACAAGGGTAGATTAACAAAAAATATAGGGCCAGATCTTCCTGACTCTAAAGTGTTAGTCACTCAGTCGTGTCTGACTCTTTGCAACCCTGTAGACTGTAGCCTGCCAGGCTCCTCTGTCCATGGGATTCACCAGGCAAGAATACAGGAGTGGGTTGCCATTCCCTTCTCCAGGGGATCTTCCTGACCCAGGGATTGAACACGGGTCTCCTGCATTGCGGGCAGGTTCTTTACCATGTGAACCACCAGGAAAGCCCTCCAAACTCCAAAAGTTATTGTTGTTATCAGTACCATAAATCTCATTACCTTCCAATTTCTGAGCACCTACTCTTTGCTTGGCAGAGAATAGCAAAGGACTTTTTTTTTTTTTAACTTCAAACTTCTTTATTTTTTATTGGGGTTTAGCCTATTAACAATGTGATAGTTTCAGGTGAACAGCAAGGGACTCAGCCATAGGTAAACATGTATCCATTTTCCCCCAACACCCCTCCCAACCAGGCAGATCCATAGCACTGAGTTCCATGTGCTGTACAGTAAGTGCTTGTTGATTATCCATTTTAAATACAGCAGTGTGCACACGTCCATCCCAAAGTCCCTAACTGTTTCTTCCTTCTCCCACCCAAGCCCCCTGGCAACCATAAGTTCGTTCTTTAAGTATGAGTGTCTTTCTGTTTTGTTCAGTTCAATTCATTCAGTCACGTCCAACTCTTTGTGACCCTATCCATCACCCATTCCTGGAGCTTGCTCAAATTCATGTCCATGGAGTCAGTGATGATGTCTGTTACTTCTGTTTTGTAGGTGAGTTCATTTGTATCATTTCTTTTTAGATTTCGCATATAAGGGATGGAAAGGACTGTTCTTTTGACCTCTGTGCTGAAATGCCTCCCTGCCGGACCATAAAACTACTGAAAACCCCTGTATCTTTTAAAAAATATTTATGAATTTATCTGGCTGTGTCGGGTCTTAGCTGTGGCATCATGTGGGATCTTTCACTGTGGCACATGACTCTGGTTGTGGCACGTGGGTTTAGCTGCTCCAAGGCATGTGGGATCTTAGTTTCCCAGCCAGGGGTGGAGCCTGCATCCCTTGGATTGCATGGTGGACTCTTAAGCACTGGGCCACCAGGGAAGTCCCATAACCCCTGTATCTTTGTAGGATTTATCGTACATGCTTTGGAGCGTACGTGTCTTACAAAGGCCTCCAATGTGCTAGTCATCTCATGGCTCTTCTGATGGACTGATGGGCACCATGCCATCGATCTAAGTAGACTAGTGTACTGTTCTGTGGAATGTCTAGATGGTCCAGGTCTCTGCAGACAGTATTTTGGCAAAGGATGAAAGGCTTCCAGGTGGTGCTAGTGGTAAAGAACCCGCCTGCCAGTGCAGCAGCCGCAGGTTCCATCCCCGGGTCGGGAAGACCCCCTGGAGCAGGGCACGGCAACCCACTCCAGGATTCTTGCCTGGAGAATCCCATGGACAGAGGAGCCTGGCAGGCTACAGTCCGTGGGGTCACAAAGAGCTGGAGACAAACTTATAAACTAAACTATGACATCCAGTTAAGCATCTAAAACTTAACTATTTAAAAACATAAACCCAAGGGGCTTGCCCGGTAGTCCAGTTGTTATGGGTCCACGCTCCCATTGCCTGCACGGGGAACTAAGATTCTGCATGCCACGTGGCAGCCAAATATGTACATAGAAATATAAATCTGTCCTTAGCTCATAGCCACTCAGGGAAGACCAGAGTGATCTACAGTTTGCTGATCTCTGATTTAACCCTTAAAATTTTTAAGGGTGGCATTAACGTCTGCCATCTTTTCAAGATGAAATATTGATATTGACTTACTGTCTCATCCAGGAGAGGGGATAGTTCAGAGCTCCCACTTGCCCTCTGCTTTGATAGCTCTCACCCTACCGGCCAAGGACCAATCACGTACGTTTAGTCGCTTGTGTCTGACTCCTTGTGACCCCATGGACTGCAGCACGCCAGGCTTCCCTGTCCTTCACTCTCTCCCAGAGATTGCTCAAACTCATGTCCTTTGAGTCAATAATACCATCCAACCGTCTCAATCCTCTGTCCCCCCTTCTCCTCCTGTCCTCAATCTTCCCCATATTCAGGGTCTTTTCCCTTGAGTCAGCTGTTCACGTCCACTGTGGGACATTCCATCCATATGTGCAGGGACAAGAGAAAGGACCACTCAGGGATGCTGAGGAAGGTCTGGGCGGCGCATCATAGCATTCACCTTCCACGATTGGGAGACTTTACCATGTTTCATTTTTTAATAAAGCTATGTACATAGAGCTTAGCTCAATCCATAATTTGAGCTTTGACAAGCACCATCAGAAGCAAACACTGCCTGAAAGAAAATAAGCATTTTGAGCAAAAAAAAAAAAAGCCAACATGTTGACAGAACTAGGGTAGGACGCGGAAACCCTTTTGTCTACCAGACAAAGAAGGAGCGGCATGAAGAGGAGGTGGACTGAGAGGTGGGGGGGGGGGGGTCTAGCCTAGCAAACCACTAGAAAGAAAGCTTTTTTACAGCAGCCCCAGGAATCTTATTGAGACCTCATAAAATAACGCAAACCAGGAAAACAACACTCTATGCTAAGTGTCTCTTTCGCTGTTTTACAGACTGGGGTAAGATTTTATGAGCTATTTGGTTTTCCCTTTGGACGCCTCTTTAGAAGTTCCTGGTTCTTCAGCCAGTTAGTTTAACTTTGGGCTAGAGAGAGAGAGGACTCCAAAATGGGATAGTAACCGTTCAGGCTTTCTGACGGCAGTCCCTAGATGTTGACCCCAGCAGGGGCTTAGTGAACTCATAGATGCGTTTGCCAACAGGATATCTACACCTCGGTCCCTCGGTTAGAAAGATCAAGTCTGTTGCCTATGGGAGTATGACGCTGCGGTGGGGGGGCAGTCCCTCAAGGTCTTCAGTGAGTTCCGGCAAGGAACAAGCCGTCAGATACTAGTTATATGTTTCCTGGGTGCTGAGCCAGCCACAAAAATATGGAGTTTTAAGTTCTAACAACTTAAAATATCCTCTCCTTTCAAGATGATTTGACTATCAAAATGGAAAGGAAATGGAAAGGAAATGGAAGCCAACCTCCATTCACTGTCTACATAGGAAAAAAACAAAAACAGCAACCTCTTCCTGGGTAGTTCTTTGGTCAAACTCTCGGGCTGACAGTGATCCACAGAACACTGGTCATTAGTTTAAACAAACAAGAACTCACCCTGGTCTTCAGTGTGCTTCTCCAGTTATTTAAGGGATTTCAGAGCCCATGAGGGGACTTCCCTGGTGGTCTAGCAGTTAAGAGTCTGCCTGCTAATTCAGGGGACTTGGGTTCCATTCCCTGGTCCGGGAAGATCCCCCATGCAGCAGGGCAGTTAAGCCCATGTGACACAACTACTGAGCCCAAGCACCTAGAGCCCGTGCTTCTCAACAAGAGAAGCCACCACAGCGAGCAGCCCGCACACCCCAACCGGAGAGTAGCCCCACCTGGAGAAAGCCTGCACGCAGCATTGAAGACACGGTTCTGCCAAATATATAAATAAATAAAATGTAGCAACCATTTAAAAAAGGTACACGCATCAGCCATCTCGTAGATGGTGATTTCCAATGAAAGCATCGAGCTAGAGGGCGTACCAGCACTCCGAGTTGCAGATGGACCCTAGACCCGTTTGGACCCTCTCGTTAAGTCAGTTCCATTCTTAGGTAGACTTTCTGCTTCAGGTGGTAAATAAAGGCATCTGTTGAGTGTTCACCCTGTTCACTGAGATACCACATGATCTCCTCGGCTGAAGAGACATGAACTGCATAAAAACTGACCTCAATCCTCTTCTCACTCAGAGACTCTGAGTTGATTTCTGGGTCTAGGAAGGCAGTCTTTTGTTGACCTTGGGCAAATAGAGCTTGGCAGTTGCGAGAATGGTAGGAAATTTTCAATATTGTCCAAAAGGCTCCTGTGTAACCTGATGAAAGGGCCTGTGAGCAGACTCTGTTCCCATCACGAAACTTTTCTAAGCCTCCCTTTTCTACATGACTTCTTAAGTTGGAACAATACTTTTTTCATGATCAACATCATGAGACTTTTCTGTGTGTGAGAAGTACTTTTGATGATACTAAGTGAAAGAGTTAGTTGCTCAGTTTTGTCTGACTCTTTGCAACCCTCATGAACTGTAGCCTGCCAGGTTCCTCTGTCCATGGAATTCTCCAGGCAGGAATTCTGGAATGGATAGCCATTGCCCTTCGCCATGGGATCTTCTGCACCTGCGATCAAACCAGGGCCTCCTGCATCGCAGGCAGTCTTTACCATCTGAGCCAGGGAAGTGGCGTGTTAACATGAGATCTAGTTTTTATTATTACAATCATTTAATTCAGTACTGGCTTTCAAGTTGCAAAACATCAATTTATATTCCATATATATGTATTCATATGTGAAATTTGTGTTTCTTTTTCTGAGTTACTTCATTCTGACAGACTCTGATGCTGGGAGGGATTGGGGGCAGGAGGAGAAGGGGACAACAGAGGATGAGATGGCTGGATGGCATCACTGACTCAATGGACGTGAGTCTGAGTGAACTCTGGCAGCTGGAGATGGACAGGGAGGCCTGGCGTGCTGCGATTCACGGGGTCGCAGAGAGTCGGACACACTGAGCGACTGAACTGAACTGAACAGGCTCTAAGTTCATCCACCTCACTAGAACTGACGCAAATGCATTCCTTTTTATAGCTGAATAATATTCCGTTGTATTTATGTACCACACGTTCTTTACCCATTCTTCTGTCGATGGACATCTAGGTTGCTTTTCTGTGCAGCTGTTGTAAATACTTCCTCAAGGCAGGAATAGAGACGCACACATAGAGGACAGACTTTGGACACAGCAGAGGAAGGAGAGGGTGGAAAGAATCGGGACAGTAGCGTTGACGTCTGTACACGACTGTGTGCAAAGTCGATGACCCGTGTGAGGCCACTGCACAGGCACAGGCAGCTCAGCCCAGCGCCCTTGGTGACCTAGAGGGGTGGGGGATTGGGGAGAGGTTCAAGAGGGGAGGGTGTATACGACTGATTCGTGTTGTTGGATGGCAGAAATCAAACACAATATTGAAAACAGATTATCCTCCAATTAAAAGAAAAGTTTCAAGTTATATGAGGTGGGGGGGAGAGAAAATGAATGAGTGAGGGAGAAAGAGAGGAGAGAGAGATGACTTTAACAAAAGTCAACAAGATGTTTAACGAGGCTCAATGTGATTTCATTACACTCCTTGATGGCTTTATACTCATAAAGCATGACACCCACTGTATGCTCGATTGTGTATATTGCTGTGCTCAGCTCTCTACAGGACCACGGGTTGCTTGCTCAGGACTGTAATCTATAAGGAGATGATATCTACATAACTTTCCCTGTATAAGATCATTCACAAACCGATTTTGGAAGAACATCAATAAATGCTTTTGAGCTTTGTTTAAAGTGGAATCAGTTGTATATGTGATTTTAGTTCAAACCTTGGAGGGAGAAAGTGCTATTCTAAATAGCCCAGGTTTATTAAATTAGAAACACAAAGACATGACTTGCAACAGGATAATAAAGTTGGAGAGGAACTTTAATATTATTTAATTTTTTTGAGAAGTAAAGCATCTGAGGGCTGTTAAAATTAATTAACTGTTTAGTAGCAAAACAGACAGGGGCTCTGCGTGCCTTGCTCACTGCTGTGTTCCTCCCTCCAGGAGCACTGGTCCTCAGCCAGGGGGTATTTTGTCCCCCCATAAATGCCCCAGGGGACATTTAACAAGGTCTGGAGACGTTTTTGGTTGTTACAAGTGGGAATGGGGGATAAAAGTGTTACTGGCATCTAGAGGCCAGAAATTATGCTAACCATGCTACCCTGCTCAGGACTGCCCCTGAGGCAAAAAGGATGACTTGGCCCAAAGGTCAAGGGTTCAGAGGTTAAGCCCTGCCCTAGAGAGAAAAAAATTTAGTGGGCAGATCACTGCATTCCCAAGGTCTAAGAAGCAGGTACTGGCTGGCATATGCAAACTCAACAGGAATGGTGTCAGTACCCAGGGGTGAAAACTGGTTCTTTCAGGGCCAGGGAAAAGAAAAGAAAAAAAAAAAAAAAAAAAGGAAGGAAAAGGGAAGGAAGAACGAGAAAGAGAGAGAGAGACAGAAAGAAAATTCATTCTTTTAAATATATTGGGCTGGCCAAAAAGTTTATTCAAGAAAGAAAGAAAGGAAAGAAGAAAAGAAAGAAATTCTTTTAAATATATTTGGCTGGCCAAAAAGTTTGTTCAAGAAAGGAAGGAAGGAAGAAAAGAAAGAAAAAAATTCTTTTAAATATATTGGACTGTCCATAATGTTCGTTTGAGAAAGAAAGAAACTCATTCTTTTATATATATCGGGCTAGCCAAAAAGTTTGTTCAGGAAAGAAGGAAGAAAAGCCAGACAGAAAGAAAGACAGAAAGCATATTTTAAAAAGTACATTGGGCTGACCAAAAATTTCATTTGAGAAAGGAAGGAAAGAAGGAAGAAAGAAAGAAGAAAAAAACCCTCATTCTTCTTTTAAATATATTGGGTTGGCCAAAAAGTTTGGATGTTTTTCCATTAGATCTTATGGAAAACCCAAAGGAAATTTTTGGCCAACCCAATAATAAAGCACAGATACACATACAATATGTAAATGGATATACAGTATATCTGTGACACTAAAAATTTCATGGAGAGGAGGGGCAATTAGGAAAAGTCAAAAGAAGTTTTCTTGGAAGAGTGATAGTGAAAAGAAAAAAGGCTGGGAAACACTGCTGTAGCATGGCACCACTTTCTCTTCCCCCAGCCTCTGCAGGGCCCCTGGCTTGGGAACAAGTGCCCTGCATCTTCCACCACTGTTCCCGACTGTATGTTGGAACCACGATGCCGCTCTCGAGTGTTTCTCGGCCCGTTACTTCCGGGAAGCAGAGACATGGCGGCAGTCCCTTGGTGATGGCCTGTCCTTTTGTTTTCTGTGAATTAAAGACAAAAAGGCCCCTTTGAGGAAGGGGCCAGGAAGGGTGAGAAAGAGCTTGAAGGAACAGTGTGTTGTGAAAAGTGAAAGTGTTAATCGCTCAGTCGGGCCCCACCCCATGTATGCTAGCCGTCCCCCAAATCAGGGACCATTAGGACAGGGGAAGTTTGCCCCAAGTTTCCAGCAGCTTGAGTGTTTTTTCCTGAGACACTGATGGTGGCCAGAGTTGGATGGTCGGTGGGCACATCGACCTCATGAAGTGAGTCATGAGAATGTTTTTATTGCTTCACTTTTCTCAACCCATCTGTGAGCTCCTGGGTTGCTGCTGTTCAGTCACTAAGTCCTGTCTGACTCTTTGTGACCCCGTGGACTGCAGCACACCATGCTTCCCTATCCTTCACTATCTCCCAGAGTTTGCGCAAACTCATGTCCATTGAGTCGGTGATGCTATCTAACCGTCTCATCCTCTGTTGCCCGCTTCTTCTTTGGCCTTCAGTATTTTCTAGCATCAGACTCTTTTCCAATGATTTCATATCAGTGGCCAAAGTATTGAAGCTTCAGCTTCAACATCAGTCCTTCCAGAGAATATTCAGGACTGATTTCCTCTAGGATTGACTGGTTTGATCTCCTTGCTGTCTAAAGGACTCTCAAGAGTGTACAGCACCACAGTTAGAAAGCATCAGTTCTTCAGTTCTCAGTCTTCTTTATGGTCCAGCTCTCACATCTGTACATGACTTTTGGAAAAACCATAGCTTTGACTATCCAGACCTTTGTCAGCAAAGTGATGTCTTTGCTTTTTAATATGCTGCCTAGGTTTGTCATAGCTTTCCCTCCAAGGAGTGAGAGTTTTTAAATTTCATGGCTGCAGTCACCCTCCACAGTGATTTTGGAGCCCAGGAAAATAAAATCTGTCACTGTTTCCACTTTTTCCTCTTCTATTTGCCATGAAGTGATGGGACCAGATGACTCTTATAATTTATGAAAAAGCTGTAGCTTATGAAAAGCTGTCATAGCTAAATATTCTCCTAGCAGGTTAAGTCTGAGTTACCTTTTTCTGGGTTTTTGCGCATCTTTTCATGGCCAATAGTGCAATCCTACTGCAAAATGCTACTTGGATGTTTTAATTTTCAGTTGAGATTTAGTAAGTATGTTTTCATTCCTTTGGAATTTGTGCATGACCCCAACCCATCTTTTGTTTGAATTTATTAACATCACTTTGTGGCTTCCAGAAGCAAGTTTGGGGCTTCAAGTAAGCAAAGCTGAGTTTCTACAGATGAGTGAGTAGTTTGAGGGACATCTCAAATCTAAGTGCAAAGTCCAACATCCGTGGGATGTGAGAGATTTATCTGTTGGCATGACTGGAGGTGGGCTTCCCTGGTAGCTTGGTGGTAAAGAATTTGCCTGACAGTGCAGGAGATGTGGGTTCGATCCCTGGGTCGGGAAGATGCCCTGGAGAAAGAAATGGCATCCCACTCCAGTATTCTTGCCTGGAAAATCCCACGGATGGAGGAGCCTGGTGGGGTATAGTCCATGAGGTCGCAAAGAATCTGACACAACTTACTAACTGAACAGCAACAAAAAATGACTGGAAGTGTGTCTCACCCCAGAGAAGTTTCTGAAAATGTATGCAGAGAACGTGCAGCTAGGAGTTTAAGGGTGGGGAGTGAATGTTGAAGCGGTATTTTGGTATTCTTTTCCCCATATTCCCTCTCCCAACATGGAACTCATGTTGACTTTATCCATAACACTGCCTATTAAGCCACAAAACCTCGAGAAACAGGGCAGTAAAAAATAATGAAACACAATATTCAGGATACATGGAAAAGCAATGATTTACTTTAATCCCGGGGACCAGCAATAATACACCTGCCTTGGAACAGGGGATGGCATAATGTTGGCATAACATTGGGGTTTAATCATTTTTGACCACATTTTATAGACCCTTTCCTGTAATTAATGCTAAATAAAGTCAACATCTTCTCCACCTGCTGCTGTGTTGGTCGCTTTCATGGAGTGCGTCCACTCTCCTTCATTAACCAGGCTGTCATGGTTCTTGTTTAACTCGTTCTACTTTGGTTTTTTCCCCTTCGGTAGCCTCCAGGACTGTCACATGAACCATCTGCGGTGTGTAGGGCTTCCCATTCTTTTCTTGAGAAGAGTTCTCGTTCTACTTTGGTTTTTTCCCTTTGGTGGTCTCCAGGATGGGAGAAGGCAATGGCACCCCACTCCAGTACTTTTGCCTGGAAAATCCCATGAATGGAGGAGCCTGCTGCGCTGCAGTCCATGGGGTTGCTAGGAGTCGGACACGACTGAGCGACTTCACTTTCACTTTTCACTTTCATGCACAGGAGAAGGAAATGGCAACCCACTCCGGTGTGCTGCTGTCTGTGGGGTCGCACAGAGTCGGACACAACTGACTTGACTTAGCAGCAGCAGCAGCAGCCTCCAGGACTGTCGCATGAACCGTCTGAGGTGTGTAGGGCTTCCCATTCTTTTCTTAAGAAGAGTTGAGACAATTGAAGTCAGTGCCACCCATCCCATAGCTGTGATCATTAAGGCCATTTCTGCGGAGCTGAAGCCTGAGTACATGGTCTCCCTCAAAGCTTTGGAATACGTTTTCTCTCATCTTTATTTTTAATTAAAATATTTAGCCAAAAAGGATCTACTGTAGAGTTCAGGGAACTCTACTCACTACTCTGTAACAACCTGAATGGGAAAAGAATTTGAAAAAGAATAGATACATGTATATAAGTCATTGAATCACTCTGCTGTATGCCTGAAACTAACAACATTGTTAATCACTTACACTCCAATCACTTACACTCCAATAAAAAATTGTAAATTAATTGATCAACAAGAATGGCTACTCCTACACACACACACACACACACACACACACACACACACACAACTATTCTTTTATTTTCTGTGTATCTTTCTTAGGTAGAGTCTTGAAGCATTTATAGTTTTCCTAGAGAGTTAAGTATTCTCCATTTTCATGTAAATATTGGCTGTTTCTGTCGCATCGGTGTCGGTGTCTTGCTTCAAGGATTATTGGGCCACTGCTTAGAGACCCTGGTCCAGGATCTCACCATGAAATAAACACCAGGCAGCTTATAGAATGTAAGCTTGCAGTTTTGGAAAGAGAAGATCATCACTGTAGTCTTTATCTGTTCTGAGCCATATCGAGAAGAAAGGCAGTGCAAGAGCACCATGGATATTCATTTTGCAAGATCAAGGTTAACTCACAGACACCCCACCATACTCCTGAGTTTAGAGATGTGTGTGTGTGTGTGTGTGTGCGCGCGCGCGCGCGCGCGTGTGTGTTTGCTTTGGGGGGAGAGTGGTGAAAGCTATAAAAACCATTAGCAATTCCTAGTTGATTCAAATCAATCTCAACATTTTTCAAAATCTCGCCTAGATTCTTGCACTGTGTTAGACCGCATCGAGGCGATTAATTCACACAGGGGGCTGTTTATGTAATTGTAGTAATGGTATAGAAAGCCAACATGTTCTAATCTCCTATTTTTCAGTTTTAAAATCCCAATTGGTGAATGGTAAGCAAGGCTGCTAGTTTTATAGCTTTGTGAATTAGTTCAGCTGAAAAATATTCTGCCCGTTTCCATTTGGGAGACAGCAGGGCGGGGGCCTGGGGCTACAGGGAGGGCAGGGCGGGTTCGCCTGCACTAATCGGTTCTTGGCCTCTAGCAATTCTCTGTGGCAGAAGAAAGGGAAGAGATAATTGTTCCCCTTAATCATGGCATCAATGACTGCATTTAGAAGCCTCTCCTTTAAGGCTGACCAGATTTCCCAGAGAATATTCTCAACCTTTCGCTGATCTGATTTTGAAGCAAATGAATGTTCTGAGAATATCCGCTAGCAGGGTTCTGTTCGCCTGGGACTCTCAGAGACCAGGAAGCTCCAGCGGCTTCAGATGGTGACCTTTCTCATATCTGTCACCAGGCTGTCAGTGAGGGTGGATTTCTGATCTTCGCAGTGGGGTCTCCCGGCAGGAGTAACCGAGGGGTAGCAACCCAAGGTCACTTTGATTATTCCTCCTTCTCTCCCTGACTCGGCTTCCCGCCCTTTCCTGCTATGTCGTTGACATCTGAAATTGCGGATTTGTGACTTTAGGAATGGATGGGTGAGAAGAAACACAGAGGAGAGAAAGAAGAGAACACAGAGGCCATGTGGCTGCCATCTTCCTGGAAGGCGTTTGCGGTGTTTGTGGGCACCTGGCAATACTTGCCAAGGAAACGCTTGGCTCTAACTGGTTTTTCCCTCTTAGAGCTCTCAGTACTGGAAGATCTGTGTCTTTGGGTGCAGTGGAAATTGAGCTGAATTTGCATGCGACCATAGTTCAGTAACTCAATTTTGCCAACAGATCCTGAAAAATAGACTAGCCTACCCACAGTTCCTATTTCCTGAGATACTTCCCCAATCCTTTGAGATATACCTCTTCCAGGAAGCCTTCCTGACCATCCCTCCTCAGCAGGTGACTCCCTCTCCTGGATATTGTGGGGAGTTTACTGATTGGCTTCTAAGTTTAACTCACCTTGTTTATTTTTGCAAGAATGTTAATTTTCCTGGTGATAAACATGTATTTGCATGTTAGTTTCCAGAGAAAGAGGAGCGCTTAAGAAATTCTAAGAAAACAAAACAAAACAAAAACTGCAAACCACTTTTGGTTTATAGCCTGGGGTTGGAATGAGAAGGGGTGTCCTTATCTAGTCAAACTGCTTGGATTGAAAGCTAACTCTAACTAGGACTTCCTAGCTGAGTGCATGCGTGCATGGTCAGTCGTACAGTCAGATCTGACTCTTCTCGACCCCATGGACTACAGCCCACCAAGCTCCTCTGTCCATGGGATTTCCCAGGCAAGAGTACTGGAATGGCTTGCTATGCCCTCCTCCAAAGGATCTTCCTGACCCAGGGACCGAACCTAAGTCTCTTGAGTCTCCTGCATTGGTTGGCAGATTCTTTACCACTGCGCCACCTGCGAAGCTCCATCATGAGGTTAAATGAGTTCGCTCTGCTGTGCTGTGCTCAGTCGCTGCAGTCGTGTCCGACCCTTTGCAGCCCCACGGACTGTAGCCCACCAGGCTCCTCTGCCCATTGGATTCTCCAGGCAAGAACACTGGAGTGGGTTGCTGTGCCCTTCCCCAGGGGATCTTCCTGATTGATCTCGTGTCTTCTGCAGCTCCTGCATTGCAGGCAGATTGTTTACCACTGAGCCACCAAGGAAGCCTAAATGAGTTAATCTATATGTAAAAGTTTTAGGATGTTGCTTGCCTGCTGATCACACAGCAAGCCCTATATAAGCCTTAACTACTATTTTAATGATCTTGATGATATTATAATGTCTATCTCTCCTTGTCTAGCCCTTCCTCTTTACATTGGCTGCCAGAATACTTAATGATGTAGCATATAGCAATTTATTGAATGAATCTAGCTTATCCTTACCTTAATGTTGCATCTGTATTTGTCATTTTGTTCACCTTGTTTTTCTAATTTATTTTAATGCATTTTAAATTTTTTGATATTATATGCAGTTTTCTAAACTGACATAAGCCCTTTTTGAAACAAAATGGGCACCATTCATAGCTCATCAAGCTTTCTGTTTTCAGAGGTCTTTGCATGGGCATGGCTTTCCTCTCCCACCACGTGGTAGCAACATGAAGGCAGGAATCATATTTTAACTTACTTATTTCCCCCACTGCTCTCTTAATTTCTTTCTTGTACGTGTTAAGATTGAGTAATTTGTTTGCTAGATGTTACTAAGCTCTTGTCTTTTTTACGCGTTTCTGTTATTGATGTATATAAATTGCCTGGGTTTTTGGTTTTTTTTTTTGCATTTGATAAATCTCATTTTCTTAAAGCTGATGCAAAGAAGTATCATGATGTCCTTTAGGCTTGATCTAGTGTGTTCCTTTAAGACTGAGTTTTTCTCATAATGTCGATGATAACATAGCCTACAAACAAGCCAGACAGAGTATGAATCCTGTACTCCAGTGGGAAGCAGCTTCCCTGGGGAAGGGCAGGGCAACCCACTCCAGTATTCTTACCTGGAGAATCCCATGGACAGAGGAGCCTGGCGGGCTACCGTCCAGAGGGTGGCAAAGAGTTTGACACAACCGAAATGACCTTAGCACACTCACTGATAAAAGCGCACCCTAAAAACTTGACTTTCTGAATTCAACTTGGGTTTTCTTTTCTGTTTTTCCAAATAGCCTGTGGAAGTAAACATAAGCTTCGGTGACCTTGCAGTCACCCTCCAGCCTCCCTTTCAGACATGAGATGAAGAGAGGCAAGGTGGGGATGGGGGAGCCCCGAACCCCCGTCTGATCACCCAGCTCCTAGGGTCTCCTTATGACCCTGGTTCAAATTGCCTTAATTTTCCACAGGGAAGTTGACAGGCAAATGCCTCTTTTGGAAAGGGGTTTTTCACAGTGGACTTTGCTCAAACTCGGCAAATAATTAACTTTTCATCCTCTCATAAAATCGAGACTGTGGCTGGTTCAAAGCCCAGGACCCCGGGCCTTAATTGAATTAACTCGGTTTTCCACCCCTGTGAAGGACCCTTCCAAACCATAACGTTTGGCAAGGGCTGCCCTTCCTGGCCAGAACATAAGCATCCATTGAGAGAAAGATCGCAGACTCAGGGCTGTGGCACACAAATTGGACCTGAGTGGAAAATGGGGCGCTCTCCGCAGGGGACAAAACGCTTTCTGTGTCCTGCACTTTCAAGTTCAACCTGAACGCATCTCCCCTCCGCGCCGGTCCCCCCAACCCCGAGCAGAGACGGCAGCCAGTCCCCAGCTCTGGGGCCGGCGTACCTGGCCCTCTAGCCCGCGTCTGCGCCTCTGGGACCTCCTTCACCTGGGATGAGAGCTCTTGCCTCTCCTCTCTGCTCGACTGCCTGCCCGTTACCTCCTTTTATTGTTCACAATCTGTGTTTATTTGTATTCTGCTGGGTGCAGGCAGTCTCTAGTCTCAGTTACTCTCTTTCTGTGGCTCACGGGCTCAGCTGCCCTGAGGCGTAGGAATCTTCCCCAGTCAAGGACTGCGCTCACATGCCCCGCACTGGCAGGCAGATTCTTAGCCCCTGGACCGTGGGTGAGATTCCCGGCCATTGTCTCTTTGCAGACCTCATTGGCCCTCTGTAGTGCCTGCACCTTGCTTTATGGGTTTCATTCGTATTCCCTCTACATATGCACTTGTGTGCCTTGAATTCTGAAATCTGTGGATTTTGCCAACTTCAGGTAAAATGTTGTTATGCAAGTAGGAAGTCCAAATGGTTCTTGATGGAAGTCATTCTTCAAAACAGAATATGTTGAAAGGAGACAGTCTTCTCTGATTGTGCGTCCAGAGGAGCTAAAATACAATACATGAAACAAAGGGCTTGCAATGAAATGATAAGGCCTCGAGGGCATGTCTAGATTCTTCTGCACTTGATAGAATATCCTTAGAGAAATGTTGATCTGTCTCGCTGACTATGGCTCGCTGAATATGACTATGTCGCTGTGACTATGCATTTTTTCTTTTCCCTTATATTCTGATTTTTGCTTTATGTACCTTTGTTTCTTTGTTGTTAAGGTATCTAATGGCTTATGATGTCTATCTTCTTTGTGAATTGTACCTTTTATCATTAAAAATATTCATTTTTGTTTCATTTAAAATAAATTAATTAAACAAAATGGCAAAAAATGGCTTGCAATTAAACTGTAAGTCCCTTGAAGGCAGAAAGCTGTCTCTTCTTTATCAAGCTCTCCGCTGGCCTGTGCACGTCGCTGTGTGTGACTCCAACACTCAGTAAATACTTGGCTGATGACAAGTGGAGGGTAGGATGTCCCCCATGCCTGAAACCTGGCACAGCTTAGATATAAAAACAGGGCTTTAAGTGAGTTTAAATTCTTGAAAGCTGAATTCTGGAGCAGTTGGGAGTGTTTTTCTTTTCTTTCAAAATCTTTCTGGTCTTGTATTGAGAGGCTTTTGCATTTGAGGTAATCTCTTAAAGACCACTAAAATCTACCCAACCACAGAATGTTCAGGCATGCTGAACCTTGGAATTAGTGATCCGCCGAAGGAAATGTAGAATTAAATCCTCATATTGAAGTTGACACTTGGGCTTCATCTCTGGGACTGTGCAGGGAAATGTCTCTCTGTGTGGGATAAGAAACATCATTTGTGAATCAAGGTCAGCGGAGGAAAACCCTGGGCTTTATTTTATTTGGATTGCATTTGTGAAAGTTTTATTTGTGCCGGCTTACTTGGTCTCCCTCTGTGAACCCCATTTTGAAAGACAGTGCTTGGATGGATGAAGGCTCTGAGGCAATTCTACAGTTTGCATGCATGTGACCAGGAGGCTCTACTTGTGGATTTATAAGAGAGTGATGAAGTTCATGGACTTCTCTGGTGGCTCAGTGGTAAAGAACCCACCTGCCAATGCAGGAGACTCAGGTTCCATCCCTGGGTTGGGAAGATCTCCTGGAGAAGGACATGGTAACCCACTCCAGTGTTCTTGCCTGAAAAAATTCCCTGGCCAGAGGAGCCTGGTGGGCTACAGTCCACGGGGTCACAGAGAGTGGGACACAACCGAGTGACTAACGATGACTAAGGTACTCCTTGTGGAGGACCTTCCTGGAGGGGGATGGGACGGGAAGCATCCACGGAGTCAACCTGGCTTTCCTGCCAGGTTTTCCTCGCTCTGCCCTGGAACCTTCTCTTCAGCTAAGCTCCCCTTTGTTTCTGTGTAAGTCCCCCCCTGTTACTCCAAGTCAAACATCCTGGACTCTCAGCTCTGGTTCTTAAAAACTGAATTTTGCCAGACTCCATTCCCCAACACCCCCCTACCCCTGCCACCATTTTCTTCAACAATTTGGTCTATCAGTTTTAAGGAAAAGTACAGGAAACTATTAATAGTAAGAGCATGTTGAAGGTGGCAACATTTATAGAGGGAGGAAAAGCCCTTTCTTTTTTTTTTTTTTTTTTGGAAAAGCCCTTTCTAAGAGATGGTGTCTCTGCATAAATATCAGACAGCTGGCTGTGGGCGGCTGACAAGTCAAGGAACTGTCTATGGTTTATAATTAAGGGGAAAAAAAAGGAGTTGAGAATAGCTAGTTCTTCAGGATTGCATTCTTTCTGCTTCTACTTCAAACAAGGAAGTGGTGAGAAATATGTCCACTTGTGATTGGCCATATCCGCAAGCAAAGAGGAAAGTTGATTCTCTTCCATTTATCTGGAGCCTGGCTGCCATCTATCCATAAGTAAGAGGGCATGAGACTGTGATGTATGGAGCAGGTGAGGATGCAGAGAGCATCGAGGGTGCTCGTAGAGGGCGTTGGGGAGGTGGAAGGGAATGCTGATGGTGCTGCTGCTGCTGAGGACAATGACGATAACGATGATGACGAGGATGGCAGGAACAACTGTCCTCCATGGAGTCCTTGTTACCTGCCAGGCTCCTTCACGGGCTTTAACTCATTAAATCCAGCAGCAACCCGACCCAGTAGGTTCCAGTCTTAACCCACTTTTACAGATGAAAAGTTATTTTGTCTAATTACAGAGTCTGCATCCACACTTGAAGTCTAGCTGACTCGAGAGCTTATATTCTTAGCCAGGGCGAGCCTGAGGGAGCCCACTGCATTTCTTTTTCTCACTTTTCACTTCAAGTCCTCTCCTTTATTTTCACAAAACATGCCCATCTGAACCTGATTCTTTTCTTCAGGAATAATTTTGTTTAGAGCTGAGTCTTCCCTAGTGGTCCAGTGGTTAAGACTCTGCACTTCCAATGCAGAGGGTGCAGGTTCGATCCCTGGTCAGGGAACTGAGACCCCACATGTCATGCATCTAATCAATCAATCAATTTCATATAAATTAGGAAGTGTCTGGAGTGTGTGTTGGCTCTGGCAGTTCCTCCTGCAAACGAGTATGAAGGCAGCTGCGTGCACCCAGCCTGGCCCGAGGCATCTGAGACGGGCTCGGTGATCTGTTCCTTCCTGCTTCACGGTATGTGAACATCTCCTTCGAACTCTCATCCTCTGCACCCCTGATCCTGCCAGAGAAAACCTTCCCTCCATTCTGGTCAGCTACTATCCCGTCAGTCTGAGATGAGCATCATTAAAGCTGATGGACAGTCCTTGTCTTTTCAGTAAGAAAAATGGGCCCCTTGGGGACAAACATGCCGTCTCTCCCAGCTTTCTGTCAGTGCGCTGCTGCACTCAGAGTGGCTGGGTGTGCAGTCACAGAGCTCAAATATTCTCAGTAAACTGGGAGTAATAGTAACTTGGCTTCCTTGGTGGCTCAGTGGTAAAAAGTCCACCTGCCACTGCAGGAGACAGGGTTTGAGCCCTGGGTCTGGAAGATCCCCTGGAGAAGGAAATGGCAACCCACTCCAGTATTCTTGCCTTCAAATCCCATGGACAGAGGAGCCTGGCAGGCTACAGTAAATGGGGTTGCAAAAGCTTGGACACAACTTAGCAACTAAACAACAACAAAATAATAGCTACTTCAAAGGGTTCTGGGCTTTCCTTGTGGCTCAGCTGATAAAGAATCCGTCTGCAATGCGGGAGACCTGGGTTCAATCCCTGGGCTGGGAGAATCCCCTGGAGAAGGCAAAGGCTACCCACTGCAGGACTCTGGACTGGAGAATTCCACAGACTATGGTTGCAAAGAGTTGGACACGACTCAGTGACTTGCACTTTTACTTTCAAAGGGTTCTTAGGAGGACCACATGAGGTTTTTTTTAATTCGAAGCATCTTCATAAATATTCCTGGTATATCATAGGCACTCAAGCAATGTTGTGCACTATTTCCTTCATAATAGTAGCTGTTAATAGTATTTTCTTCCAAGGTTAAGGGTCCTATGTGGGGCTGTAGGATGACATGAAATTTCTCTTAGCTGACCATCTGGGAGCATCCCTCTGCCCAGAAACTGGAATGATCAGTTAGAAGCAACTCTGCATAACCTGTGTGACTGCTGTGTAGGCAACCCTGGCTTTTACATGACACGTGCATTTTTTTTTTTTTTTTTAAGACCAATCCCTTCCCCAGTCACTGATTCCAAGTCAATAAAATAACTTCAGTTTTGCCCTTGAACCCCCTGTTAATCCTTGATATGTACCCAATTTTAACTTTTCCCAGGACTTTTCTGAGATTGATTATTTTCAGCAGATGGATGGCGTGTCTGTGGCAATGCATGGCTCATTGTACCCAGAGCTCATGTTTCATTAGATAAATATACTGCATGGTGTAACCCAGGTTTCTGCTGGTTACCCTATTCCTGGAAGGAGCTTTGAGGGTAGAATTCAATCAAGAGTAGGGAAGGAGAGCCACAGACAGTGGATTTAGCATTGTGAAGGAATACCCAACTGGGAGACGTCTTTGTTTATTTATTCAGACAGTAGGTGTGTGGGGAGTCAGGCCGCCCACTTAGTTACGTGGCTCCTCTACTGTATCACCGAATCTACAGGAAGATCATCTTTGGGGGGAAATAAAGCATGGTGTTTCCTTTTTAAACAGCCAAGGAGAGGTTGTCAGAAAAGGGTGAAATAGAGCTGCAAATATTTTTGTTATCTTAAGAATTTTCTTCATGGTTTTTTTCAAGAGTTATAGTTATGAAGTCTTTTCAGGTAGGATGAGGTTTTCATAAAGGGAAGGCATGATGCGACTTCCCTGGTGGTCTAGTGGCGAGGCCTCTGTGCTCACAGTGTGGGGGCCAGGGCTCGATCTGTGCTCCTGGAACTAGACCCTGCATGCTGCGACTAAAGATTTCACATGCAGCAACGCATTTCACAGCTCCTGTGTGCCACAGCTAAGACCCAGCGCAGACAAGTAAGTTAATCCATTGATTTTTTTTTTTTTTTAAAGCTGTGGTGCAGAGAAATCACTCCTGAAGTAGATTGGCTCACGCAGGGTCCCAAGAATTATGCCATGATAACACTTTGCCAGATTCAGTTGTCTCATATTCTGTGTTATTGTGGAGAGAGAAAGAATAGTGTAGACAAGCAAATATATGTATGCACCAAAGCTGTAGGTAGCTGTAAGTAGGGTGTATCTGTAGGTGTGTCAGTAAATTAAGATGAAGCCATGGGTCCATTGGCAACAAGCAAATGATACCAAACTTAATGTTCTTGAAACATAAAAATCTTAAACAAATCCATGAATAAAACCCCAAATAATGCAAATAATACATTCCCCAGTTTTGACTTATGATTTTTTGACATTACAATTTTGTGGAAGACATACGAGTTTACAAGAAACTGTACTTTGAGTTTTGAGTTTTGCTTTTTTGCTGGGTGACGGGTGTGTGGAACGACCATCTCCTGTGGGGCTGGGCAGCTTCAGTCGGTCAGGTGACCCGGAGGGTAAACTGCCGAGTCCCTCTGCATCCAGACAGCCATTCTGGTTTTCAGTTTCAGAACAGTTTTCAGTCAATTATATGACCTGTTCAACACTTGATTGTAAACTAAGCTGTATGTTAGATGACTTTGCCCAACTGTTGGCTAATGTAAGCATTCCAAGCACATTTAAAATAGGCTAAACTGAAGGAAATCAACCCTGAATATTCACTAGAGGGACTGATGCTGAAGCTGAAGCTCCAGTACTTTGGCCACGTGATGCAAAGAGCCGACTCATTGGAAAAGACCCTGATGCTGGGAAAGGTTGAAGGCAGGAGGAGAAGGGGATGACAGAGGACGAGATGTTTGGATGGCATCGCCAACTCAATGGACATGACTTTGAGCAAGCTCCGGAAGATGGTGAAGGAGAGAGAAGCCTGGTGTGCTGCAGGCCATGGGGTTGCAGTGTGTTGGACATGACTGAGAGACTGAACAAGAACAAAAAAGCTAGGGGCTTCCCAGGTGGCTCAGTGGTAAAGAAACCACCTGCCAATGCAGGAGATGCGGGTTCAGTCCCCGGGTCAGGAAGATCCTCTGGAGGAGGAAATGGCAACCCACTCGAGTCCTCTTGCCCGGGAAATCTTAAAGACAGAGGAGCCTGGCAGGCTACAGTCCCTGGGCTCGCAAAGAGCTGGGCACAACTAAGTGACTAAACAGCAGCAACAGACTCCGCTGTGCTGTTTGGTAGGTTAGCTGTATTAAATGTGCTTTCAACCTAGTATTTCCAATTTAGGATGGGTTTACGAGATTTAGCCCTATCCTAAGTCAAGAAGGGTCTACATGGGCAAATTTAATGACCAAGGCATTCAATTAGAGACAAAGACACAGGAAACGGATGTGTGGACATGTGGGGCAGGGAAGGAGAGGATGAGACAGATTGGGAAATTAGGCCCGACATATATTCACTGCCATGTGTAAAATAGCTAGTGGAAGCCTCAGAGAAGGCACTGGCGACCCACTCCAGTACTCTTGCCTGGAAAATCCCATGGATGGAGGAGCCTGGTAGGCTGTAGTCCATGGGGTTCCTAAGAGTTGGATACGACTGAGCGACTTCACTTTCACTTTTCACTTTGGAGAAGGAAATGGAGAAGGAAATGGCAGTTGGAGAAGGAAATGGCAATCCATGCCAGTGTTCTTGCCTGGAGAATCCCAGGGACGGGGGAGCCTGGTGGGCTGTGGTCTATGGGGTCGCACAGAGTCGGACACGACGGACGTGACTTAGCAGCAGCAGCAGCAGTGGAAGCCTGCTCTAAAGCACAGGAAGCTCAGCTCAGTGCTCTGTGATGACCTGGGGGGCTGGATGGAGGGCCAGGAGGGAGGGAGTGTGTGAATACAGAAAGCTGATTCACCCACTTTTCAGCAGAAGTTAACACAGCATTGTAAAGCAGTCATACTCCAATTAAACAAAAAGAAAAGAGAAAGTTAACGTGGCATTCTGTTTTCATCTGTCATTGGAGATTTGTTTCTAAAAAATTTTTTGTTTCGTATCAGAGGACAACTGCTTAACAGTGTTGTGATAGTTTCAGGCAAGTAGCAAAGGGGCTCAGTCCTGCAGCTCCCCTCCCATCCCGGCGCCACTCAGTACTGAGCAGAGCTCCGTACTGTTGGAGAGGCTGCGTGATCTGTAAGCTTTCACTTGACGTGCAGGCTGACTGTAGCAAGATGACCAGGGCTCTCTTCTTGCACCAGCAGCGCAATGTAAAGTTGTTATGGCTTCGTGATGTATTTTATTGTCTGGTAGTTCTTTTAATTCAGATTGCTTCTACTTGTGTTCCAGAGATTTATAAATGATTATTGGCCATTATTCCCCAAAATAAGCTTAGAGTCATTCTTTCAAGTTTCAGAATATACTTTTGCTGTTTTGATTAGACAAATATTAATCATCTATATTATTGATTAATTTGTTTTGATTATATAAGTATTACTCATCTGTGTTATTATAGTGAAGGACAGGGAAGCTGGCATGCTGCAGTCCATTGGGTGGAAAGGAGTCAGACACGACTTAGTGAATGAACAACAGCAATTATAGATTAATATATAAAATATTAATCATGGGGTTGCAAAGAGTCGGACACGACTGAGCCACTGAACTGAACAATTAATACTTGTGTAATTGATTAGACAAATATTAGTTATCTATATTAATCACAGATTAATTCATTAATTATAAATTAATTTGATTTATTGAATTATAGATTATAAATTCGGAGAGGGCAATGTCATCCCACTCCACTACTCTTGCCTGGAAAATCCCATGGATGTTGGAGCCTGGTAGGCTGAAGTCCATGGGGTCGCGAAGAGTCGGACACAACTGAGCGTCTTCACTTTCACTTTTCACTTTCCTGCATTGGAGAAGGAAATGGCAACCCACTCCAGTGTTCTTGCCTGGAGAATCCCAGGGACGGGGGAGCCTGGTGGGCTGCCGTCTATGGGGTCGCACAGAGTCGAACACGACTGAAGTGACTTAGCAGCAGCAGCAGATTATAAATGCAGATTGATTTATTTAAATTAATTTTAGGTTAATTTGTTTGCAATCTTGCCTTCCATCTTCAAAGCATTTATGTTGCTTAGTTGTTCATGGCTTGGTCCTGAATCTTGTCACCTTATCTAGAGCAAGGAGCACCTTAGAGGCAGAGGACTGTGGTTAAGCACCTGTGGAGTGAGTGACACATCACTGTTAATTAACTCATAAATGAAGGAGGCATCCAAGTAGTTAAAGAGTAATTTAAAAAAAGAGTTGATCTCAGTGGAGTCACAGTAGAGCTGTGGCCTGTCCGTCAGATTCAGGTGGACGACCGTCCGTTCCTGGCAGGCGTCGTGCTGTCTGCCTCCTCTGGGTCTGGCCACTTGAGGTCCCCTTTGGTGGCATCGTTTCCTTCTACCCTTTCCCCCTGCAGCAAACTTTATTTATTCCTGGTCAACTCTCAGGCCTCAGATTAGGGTTAGTCCCTCCAGGAGGCATTTACAGATTCCCCTTCTAAAACAAAAATTGAGGCTTCCTGAAAGCTCAGCTGGTAAAGAATCCGCCTGCGATGCAGGAGTCCCTGGTTTGATTCCTGGGTTGGGAAGATGTGCTGGAGAAGGGATAAACTTCCCACTCCAGTTTTCTTGGGTTTCCTCTGAAATTAAGTTTGGCATCCACCCCATAGCATCTGTATTTCCCTTTTGATTTACAAAGCAACCCCTGGCCTCATCCCCAACACACATACATTTTTCTAACAGACAACCAAGCATGGTGGCTTTGAAGCCCAGCTGCCTGGGTGCACTGCTCCACCGAGTGCCACCAAGCGACTTTGGAGGAAAGTTCTTAGACTCCTCACGTATAAGAACTTAACCGGGGTAATAAAAGTACCTTCTACATAGGGTCATAATGAGGATCAAACATATTAACATACGTAAAACATTTAGAACAAAAATCTGGCACATCACACTCCAGGAGTGTTTGCTATCATTATTGCTTGTTATTCTTATATAAGCTCTTCTTGTATACACTGTTCTTGCAGTAAGTTGTCAGAGTGTATTCTACTTTTTGTTCATCGCTTTACCCCAGTGCCTAGGGCAGTGCTAGGTATGTGATACCGTGTGTAACACCATGCCATAGCGCGTGTGCTCAGTCGGGTCTGACTCTGCGATCCTGTGGACTGTAGCCCACTAGGCTCCTCTGTCCATGGGATTTCTGAGGCAGGAATGCTGGAGTGGGTTGCCCTTTCCTACTCCAGGGAATCTTCTCCACCAAGGGATAGAACCTGAATCTCTTGCATCTCCTGTGTTGGCAGGTGGATTCTTTACCACTAGCGCCCCTGGGAAGTTCAAGTACTCGATAAATATATTTGCTAAACTAATACTTTGGCTCAGCTCCTCTTTAAGGCAAAGTTTTATTTCTTAATCAGATGATTTTTTTTTAAAATTTGACTCTCCTGATAAAATGCTGTTCTGTACTCTTGGTAGTTTGTTAATTCTTTACATTGAGGGTGGGTTGGAGGCTCCTCCTTTCTTTCTCTCTCTTTGTGTCTTTCTTTTTCTTCTTTCCTTCCTTCTTTCTTTTTCTGTCTTTGTTCTTTCTTTCTTTCCTCCCTTTCTTGTCTCTCTTTCTTTGTACTCTTCTGGATTGAAACAAATTAAATCTGCCTAATGGACTGTTTAAGATGTACTGAGATCCCTATCAGTGGAGGAACATTGAAGAACCTGATAAGGGGTTAGGTTGGATGATATTTCCAAGTCTGCAATTTGTGGTTCTGTATCCTTTGTTCTGAGAGCTCTCAGTAGGGGCAGTTAAGTGAAACAGTAGTCTGAACTGGTTTTCTGCCTATAGCTTACATTAGGCTAAATGCATTTTGCATATGTTTGAGATGACTCTTATAATGGCAAATATAAACTTACAATTTTCCTTACTCTGATGGGAGATCCTATGACGTCAGGTCCTGGAAATGCATTTAAACCCACCCAGCAATTGGTTGGTGCCATTCCACATGGTCTACCAGTCACTTAATGTGGTCAGTTTTAAATAATACAAATATATTGTATAAAGTGACACTGCAATTTAAGCAAGGCACATAATATTTTAAAAACCTTGGATTTGGAAAGGAGAGAGTACATTTGTTTTTCCTCTGCTACCCACAGATATAAAAATAAAGACGGGGAAGAATTCTGGGTGGGAAATCAGGAAGGCTGAGTTCTTAAGTAGGTTCTTCTGTCGATAAGATGGAGAGAGATTTCCTGTTTTTTTTTTTTTTTTTTCCTTTTTCTGTATATGAACATTCAAACTGCAAAGTAGCTTTTGCCAATTATGGAGCTTTCAGAGACTCCTGGAGCTGGGCTCCTCTTGCGTAATGTCATTTGCAGCTGAATTCTGATGCACTGAGGGCTGCCGAAACAGTCCCCGGCCTAGTACAGAGACCCAGGGCTGCGACGGGCACTCTCACTTGGTCCGGCCTTGCAGATGAGTCCAGAGTCTGGATGAAAACAGGATGTGGGCCCCTGAGAATTGTCCTAAAGACTGAAAGCATTTGCCTGGGCCCCGGGCCTCCTGGGTGAGGTTCTGCCTCTGTCGCCCAGCGTCCCTTCCCCATGACGTAGACAGAGAGGACTCTTACCCCCGATGGCAGACATTCACTGACACTCATCTCAGACTTCTGGTTCAGGTAGCCTCTTTCTGCTCTCTGGCTGTGGATTCTGTTTCCTCCAAAGAATCCTGCATCCCATCTACCTAGAGAAAGAAAAAAAAAACCAAAATCTTGCAAAACAAGAAAAAAATGAAAAAAATCTAATGAAACTAGCGACCTCAACTCCCCTGCTCACTCACATTGTGCAATGTGGAGTCTAATGGAAAATGAGATTTTTTTTTTCTTTAAATGTGTTCATTTTTGGCCACGCTGCATCTTCGTTGCTGTGCACAGACTTTGTCTCCAGTTGCAGTGAGTGGGGCCTCCTCTCTAGCTGTGGTGCTCGGGCTTCTCATTGTGGTGGCTCCTCTTGTTGAAGAACGTGGACGCTAGGTCTTGGGGCTTCAGTAGAGCAGGGCCTGGGGCTCAGTAGCTGTAGCTCCCAGGCCCCGGAGTGCATGCTCCATAGCTGTGGCACATGGGCCTAGTCGTTGCAAGGCTTGCGGGATCTTCCTGGACCAGGGATCAAACCGGTGTCCCCTGCGTTGCAAGGCCGACTCTTAACCACTGGACCACCAGTTTCAGACCTTCCCTGGAACTTTCACCCTCTGGTTGTATATAAATTAGAGCCCCTGATCTGCATCTTGGGGCGTCTAGTACTTTGCTTTTATAGTGTTGATACTTGACACAACTTGAGTGGTTTTTTGCTCACTGGCTCTCTTCTCGATGTAAAATCCATAGGAAAACGAGTGCATCAGTTTTCTTCACCAGCTTTTTTTCCCACATCATCCGCACAATGTTTGAAACAGTAGGTATCCAGGAAATAACTGGCTCAGGCTTTTAGTCCGCTTTTTTGTTTGGTTGGTTGGTTGATTTTGGCCATGCTGCTTGGCGTGCAGTGTCTTAGTTCCCCAACCAGGGATTGAACCCAGGACCTTGGCAGTGGGAGTGGTGAGTCCTTGTGATTTTGTTTTTGTTCAGCATGTAGCAGTACTGGGTTAGCAGAGGATGGTGCGGGCCTCTGACCCTGAGAACGCTTTGACCCAGACAAGGCTTCACGCTTCTCACTGATGTGTGCAGTCAGACATGTGCCAGTTCTCTGGGAATTCCTGTTTTGCAGTTTTTCTGCGAAGGTGAATATAGGTGCAGAAAAGCTTTTAACTGATTGTATGGTCGAACATAGAATTTAACTAATTCTTTAACTAATACTTTTGAACTGTGGTGTTGGAGAAGACACCTGAGAATCCCCTGGACAGCAAGGAGGTCAAACCAGTCCATCCTAAAGGAAATCAGTCCTGAATATTCATTGGAAGGACTGAGGTGAAGCTAAATCTCCAATAGTTTGACCACCTGACGTGAAGAGCCAACTCGTTGGAAAATACACTGATGCTGGGAAAGATTGAAGGCAGGAAGAGAAGGGAATGACAGACGATGAGATGGTTGGATGGCATGATCGACTCAATGGACATGAATTTGAGCAAACTCCGGGAGATGGTGAAAGACAGGGAAGCCTGATGTGCTGCAGTCCATGGGGTCGCAAAGAGTCAGACACAACTGAGCGACTGAACAACCACCACCACCAATTGGTCAAATGCCTTGAGGGAAAAAAATATACAATGCCTGACATTTATACCCTTTGGGGGAGCAATACATCTCAGTGTGTGATTATCAGATCATTTCTCCAGGATTTCCTGAGAAAATGAAAAGAACAGAAGGTTTAGATTGAAGCAAGTAGAAGAGAGAGTAAAGTGAATTCTATCTCACTTAAGTTCTACTCATGCTAAATGACTCATGTGCTAAGGTCCATCTAGTCAAAGCTATGGTTTTCCAGTAGTCATGTATGAATGTGAGGTTGGACTATAAAGAAAGCTGAGCACCAAAGAATTGATGCTTTTGAACTGTGGTGTTGGAGAAGACTCTTGAGAGTCTCTTGGACTGCAAGGGGATCCAACCAGTCCATCCTAAAGGAAATCAGTCCTGAATGTTCATTGGAAGGACTGATGCTGAAGCTGAAGCTCCAATACTTTGGCCACCTGATGTGAAGAACTGACTCCTTGGAAAAGACCCTGATCCTGGGAAAGATTGAAGGCGGGAGGAGAAGGGGATGACAGGACGAGATGGTTGGGTGACATCACCAACTCAATGGACGTGAGTTTGAGCAAGCTCTGAGAGTTGGTGATGGACAGGGAAGCCTGGCGTGCTGCAGTCCATGGGGTCGCAAACAGTCGGACACGACTGAGCGACTGAACTGATGTGCTGAGTGTAGCAGGGGTGGGGGGGTTGGGGTGGGGGGTGTGGGACGGAGGGGTGAGGGGTGGAGATCAAAGGGTAGGGGGAGAGGGTGGGGGATGGGGGAGGGGGGTGGGGTTTGCCTTGGGGTGGAATCATTCATTAGGTAGATGGTGCAGAGGCTGGATTTAAGCCTACGTATCACTCTGTGGGGGCTTCGCAGGTGGTGCTATTGGTAAAGAACCTGCCTGCCAGTGCAGGAGACATAAGAGACAAGGGTTCGATCCCTGGGTGAGGAAGATCCTCTGGAGGAGGACATGGCCACCCCCTCCAGTATTCTTGCCTGGAGAATCCCAGGGACAGAGGAGCCTGGCGGGCTGCGGTCCACGGGGTCGCCCAGAGTTGAATAGGACACGTATTTCATGCTATGGTGAGGGGGTCAGGCTCGGGATTTCTTTCTCTTTTTTAGAGTTCTCATGTTTAAACATCATTTCATCTGTTTATGTGTTGGGCTGTGCTGGGTCCCCGTGGCTGCGCTCAGGCTGCCCTCCAGCTGCTGCACCGGGCCTGCCCCTGTGGTGCTTCTCTTGCTAGGGCTCCAGGGTGCTCGGCTTCAGCAGTGGCAGTGCCCAGGCTTCGTTTCCCCATGGCAGGTAGAAACTTCCTAGACCAGGGATGGAACCCATGTCCCCTGCATTGGCAGGCGGATTCTTCACCGCTGGGCCATCAGGGAAGTCCCAGGCTGGGAACTTGTTGACCATGACCTTTGGAAATATGTTACTTCTTTCTTGTGTCCTGATGTAATTTTTCTTTTATTCTTCCCCTCCCCATTCCCCCCACTTGAAAATACACACTTTTTGAACTGCTGCTTTTTCGCTCCTTTCTCCTCCTCCTCCCTCTGTATTTTCATGTGTGGGTGGTTGTTGTTGTTTTTTCCTTTCTGTGTAGAATAAATCGTAGAGGATAGCCAACGTTTTTTCTGCAATGCTCTACAATTCAGATACTTGGCCAAATCAATTTTGTTTGCTTTTGATCAGGACGAAGGAAGTTCAATTTTCCTAAGCAGAAAGCATTAATAGGGCAAATTGTGAAATAGCCAGAAACAGGCAATAGGCAGTGAGCGATTTTTTCCTTTTTGTTTTTTAAGTGACTGCAACTACCATGCTAAACTAATTATATCATTTCCTAAATTATTTGGAATGTGTATTTGTAGAACTATACATGTATACATATCTAGCTATACTTTCAGGGAAAATGAAGTCAATGGTTAACCATTTTTTTTTAAAGTCACATAATTCCAAATACAGCAGATCTTTTTCAAATGAATAAGAACCTGAGAAGGGTGGATTTGTGTGCTCCAAGGATCTGATTTTATAGCTCACTTACTTCACTCTTTACCTCCATCTCAGGGCTGGGATCATACCTGATAAGATACTTGGGCAATTGGTTCTGGTTTCAACTTAAGTCTTACAGTCTTACTTATTTATTTAGATTTTTTTTAAGTTAAATATTATATTACAATCTTTGCTCATACTGACTTCTAAGACAAGATTTATATTGTCCAAATTTGCTGTCTTTCTTTTCCTGTGGTTTTCAAAGTGACAAGGGAGGCTCATCCTGAAATAGGACTGTTCTGTCCCGCTAGCAAATGCAAAATGCCTTTAATTGTTTAATCACAGGAACTTAAGGCATGTCAGAGGCTTGACCATTGTTTCCGACTGGGCTAGCCTGTCAGCATTCTCTTAGAGGGTCAAGACACTGAGCTGTCTGATGGATACAACTGCTCTAGAGTGAGCATCCTTAAGCATTTTATAAATGAGGACTTATTTTGGGGTGGGGCTTCCCTGGTAGCTCAGTTGGTAAAGAATCCGCCTGCAATGCAGGAGACCCTGGTTGGATTCCTGGGTAGGGAAGATCCCCTGGAGAAAGAATAGGCTACTGACTCCAGTATTCTTGTGGCTCAGCTGGTAAAGAATTCACTTGCAATGTGGGAGACCTGGGTTCGATCCCTGTGTTGGGAAGATCCCCTGGAGAAGGGAAAGGCTGCCCACTCCAGTGTTCTGGCCTGGAGAATTCCACGGACTGTATAGTCCATGGGGTCGCAAAGAGTCGGACTGAGTGACTTTCATTTTCGGAGTGGGAACCAATGTATTCCTGCTTGTATTGAATTCTGCTGCTGCTAAGTAGCTTCAGTCGTGTCCAACTCTGTGCGACCTCATAGACAGCAGCCACCAGGCTCCGCCATCCCTGGAATTCTCCAGGCAAGAACACTGGAGTGGGTTGCCATTTCCTTCTCCAATACATGAAAGTGAAAAGTGAAAGTGAAGTCCCTCAGTCCCGTCTGACTTCGTGACCCCATGGACTGCAGCCTACCAGGCTCCTCCGTCCACGAGATTTTCCAGGCAAGAGTAGTGGAGTGGGGTGCCATTGCCTTCTCCGTGTATTGAATTCAACCTCATACAAAAACTTTTTTACTTTAAAAAAAAAAAAAACCTACTTGATATTGGGTTCTTATCTTCAATTTGAAACCATGAGTGAATCAAGAAACAGTTCAATCCAGGGCTTCCTGGTGGCTCGGTGGTTATGAACCCACCTGCCAAAGCAGGCGACACGAGTTCGATCCCTGGTCCGGGAAGATCCCACATGTCTTGCAGCAACTAAGACCGGGCACCACAACTATTGGGCCTGTGCTCTAGAGCCCGGGAGCTGCAGCTTCTGGACGCTCGTGTCTAGAGCTCATGCTCACCGCAGTGGCAGGAAAAGCCTGCAGTGAGAGACCCACGCACCACGGCTGCAGGGCAGGCCTCGCCGCAAAGAAGACCCAGCACAATCGAAAATAAAAATAAAGATGTATGCTTTTAGAAAAGAGATACTTTAATCCAAATTCTGATTCTTTGTGCACAGGAAATATCCCACTTTCAAAGGGGGCTGAGCAGAAATCAGTAGACCCTAAGAGCCTGTGTTCTCGTATTTCTCTCTCATTTTCTATCTCCATCTCTCTCTCTTGCTCCTCTCTTTTCCTTCCTCTCCTACAAAATGTGGAAGAAGGATAAAAAGTTATTTGACTGAAACAGATTGGAACTGAGTCGAGTTGAACAAACAGGAATCTTCCACAATGAAATGTAAATTTGTCTAAGTCGTGATGCCAAATATGTTTTTTCCCTTTCCTTCTCAATGGTAGCAATAACAGAGCAGCATGTTGGCCCAGCAATCAGGAGGGCACCTTGCCCAACTCCTGGTCTTAATGAAATGGAGCCTTAAGAACAACAACAGCAAGCTTCTCAGGGACTGGCAGAGGTTCAGGGTCTCCATCAGAGCAACTTCGGTTAACTCTCCCCAGCCTCCGTCTTCCCTAGTCTTATTCCTGCTTCTATTCTTTTTTCTCTCTCTTTTTTTTTTTTCAGTTGTTGTTTTGTCAGTAAGTTGTGCCCGACTCTTTTGGGACCCCATGGACAGTAGCTCACCAGGCTCCTCTGTCCATGGGACTTCCATGGCAAGAATACTGGAGTGGGTTACCATTTCCTCCTCCAGGGGATCTTCCCGACCCAGGGATTGACCCGTGTCTCCTGCATCTCCTGCATTCCAGGCAGATTCTTTACTGCTGAACCACCAGGGGTTAGGCCACTTTTATTTCTACTTCTGTCATGAATTTATGTCAAAATCTTGATCAAACTATGTATCCTCATCAAAACTGAAATACGCCATTTAGAAAATTATGTACATTCATATAATTATTACTTTAATACTTTTTTCCTAGAATGTCTTTCATGACATATGTAGATGATCCAAAGGTTAAAGATACAATTCTGCCTTCAAGGAATTCATATCTAGAGGGAGAAAATAACCAATAAGCATAGAATTACAATATAGTGCAGTGGGCGCTGTAGGAGAACGTCAGCAGATTCCTGTGCCTGCACATCTGTAAGATGTCTAGCTCATTTCTGGGCATCATGGCAGGCTTCTAAGATAAAGTGAGGTCTATGCCAAAATGTTGTCACCCTGCTTATTTAACTTATATGCAGAGTACATCATGAGAAACGCTGGGCTGGAAGAAATACAAGCTGGAATCAAGATTGCCGGGAGAAATATCAATAACCTCAGGTATGCAGATGACACCACCCTTAGGGCAGAAAGTGAAGAGGAACTCAAAAGCCTCTTGATGAAAGTGAAAGAGGAGAGTGAAAAAGTGGGCTTAAAGCTCAACATTCAGAAAACGAAGATCATGGCATCCGGTCCCATCACTTCATGGGAAATAGATGGGGAAACAGTGGAAACAGTGTCAGACTTTATTTTGGGGGCTCCAAAATCAGTGCAGATGGTGATTGCAGCCATGAAATTAAAAGATGCTTACTCCTTGGAAGGAAAGTTATGACCAACCTAGATAGCATATTAAAAAGCAGAGACATTACTTTGCCAACAAAGGTCCGTCTAGTCAAGGCTATGGTTTTACCAGTGGTCAGGTATGGATGTGAGAGTTGGACTATAAAGAAGGCTGAGCATCGAAGAATTGATGCTTTTGAACTGTGGTGTTGGAGAAGACTCTTGAGAGTCCCTTGGATTGCAAGGAGATCCAACCAGTCCATTCTGAAGGAGATCGGTCCTGGGTGTTCTTTGGAAGGACTGATGCTAAAGCTGAAACTCCGATATTTTGGCCACCTCATGCGAAGAGTTGACTCATTGGAAAAGACCCTGATGCTGGGAGGGATTGGGGGCAGGAGGAGAAGGGGACGACAGAGGATGAGATGGCTGGATGGCATCATCGACTCGATGGACATGAGTTTGAGTAAACTCCTGGAGTTGGTGATGGACAGGGAGGCCTGGCGTGCTGCGATTCATGGGGTCGCAAAGAGTTGGACACGACTGAGTGACTGAACTGAACTGAACTGAATGCTCAAATGTTAAGGACAAACTGTAGTGACCTGGAAGAGAATACCTGAGAGGGGAAAGGCTATTTCCAGGAGATGCATGCAAAGAGATGTGAGAGAAATCACAGGATAGGGAAATGAACATAGCTCTACAGTGGCTGACACATTAGTGGGAAGTAGAGGAATGGTAAGCTCAAGGAGCTTTCCATGCAAAGATGGAAAATGGTAAAGGCGTGAAGGGCAGAGTAAAAAGAGTGGGGAATAAAGAGACCTCTGGCAGGTGGAGACTGCAGCCTACTTCTATTCCTATTCCTACTCCTCTTCCTTCTCTTTCCTATTTTATCCTCTGTCTCCCCACATGGCTCCATCAGTGTTTTCTGGGTAAAATTTTCCTGATATGTCTCAGTGAGGTGATTATTTTCAACTTGAGAGGACATCAGACCCAACACATAACAACAAAGAAGAAACAGTGCTCCCGGGTCGAATCTGCCTTGATGCGGAGGTTACCAGAGGGCTTCCGTGCTCACAGGGGTGGTAAGGCGCACAGATCTGCAGTCTTACTATATCTGAGCCTGGTCTCTGTGTCCCGCTATGTCTCCCTGCAGTCTCCACCGTGAGATAACTCAAGAGGTTTTTTTTTTTTAAAGCATTTTTTATATGGACCATTTAAAAAGTCTTTATTGAATTTGTTACAATATTGCTTCTGTTTTTTTTTTTTAATATTTTGGTGTTTTGGTTGTGAGGCATGTGCAGTCTTACCTCCCTGACCAGGTGTTGAACCTTCACCCCCTGTGGAGGAAGTCAAAGTCTTAACCACTGGACTGCCATGAAGTCCCGCACCAACAGTCTTGTTTTCAGCAAAATGAGGTTTTGCATTCTCACAAGATGCAATGGCTTATACACCTGGTTCATATGCGGAAGTCTACTGGCCTGGCCTGCATAGTCCGTTGCCGCCGTGTGCTGGCTTTGCTTGTGTCCAATGGGCCTGGATACGAGAAGACTCTGTAGCCTGGGTGATGGTGGTGAAACAAAGCAGATATTTCTCTTGTTCCTGACAGTAGTTAAAATGTCAAGAGTCACATGGGTTTGAAGCTTCTGGTAGTTTAATTTGGGGACAAATGTCCTTGATAGTTAAAGGCAGTGCCAATTGTTTTCTTTTTTAAAAAATTTAAATTTATTTATTTTTAATTGGAGGATAATTGCTTTACAATAATGTGTTGATTTCTGCTATATATCAACATGAATCAGCCACAGGTAGCCAGTAGTTTTCAGTGTTTCTAAAGTGCTAGATCCCTCAGCTGTGGTTCCTAAACCCCAAAACACCGAAGTCTAGTATAGTTCCATGTGGGCAGATGATAGAATAAAAATCAATACATTCATTGTAGATTGAACTGAAAGCCTTTGATTTGAAATTCAAAAGCACTCATTAAAAGCATCATTCTGGTTATCCTTATTTGCCTAGTGAGAATTACTTCATGCATTACACATGGCCAGTTATTTAGTTTTCTTTAAAATCAATTGTGAAAAAGAATATCCTGGTTTATAGTTTGAACAACCTTCTTTGGAAATGTATCTTGTATTGGCCTTTTGTAGTATTTTTTTTTCTTTGTAACTGGGGGATCTCATGGTTTAACATTTTATTTCCCCCCTTAAAACTAGCTTATTATTGCTGATGAATTGGCCTTCCAAATTGTTAAGTCAACCTTACCCTCTCTTCCTTCCAGACATCAGTCAAAATGGATTAAATTTTCCCAGTGAAAATTTCCAGTTACAGTTCTGTATATCCAGTCTTTTCAACTTGTCATCACCTAAAATATTACTTTTAAATTGGCTAATAAAGATACATTACATCTCTATTAAATGAAGATAAGATAGCATGATGCCTAATATTTTTATAGTCCTTTACATGAAATGACTTTAGGGAACTTTCCAAAATATTCTTTTCATCCCAAATATATATCTGCTGTGAGTCTAGAAATGACCTGAGCCATGGCTTACCTCGTGGCTCAGATGGTAAAAAATCCACCTGTGATGCAGGAGACCTGGGTTTGATCCCTGGATCAGAGAGATCCCCTGGAGAAGGGAATGGGTATCCAATCCAATATTCTCACCTGGAGAATTCCATGGAGAGAGGAGCCTGGTGGGCTACAGTCCACGGGGTCACAAAGAGTCGGACACGACTGAGTGACTAACACTTCATTTTTCTGGGTTTATCTATTGGATATGAATTCCTAGTCTGAGAAATCTGTACCCCAACCCCTCCCCTCCCCTCCACAAGTCTCACAAAAGAAGCCTTCTTATACTGTGTTAATTGCTCCTACTTTTTGACCTTGTCCTGTATTCTGGAGCAGAGAGTGGGTGAGGAGGAGCGGGAGGATTAACATTATAAGATCTTAAATTTGGGGCGTAATCCAGAGGGAGAGTCTTCTCATAGATGTTGCTGTTTGGGAAAGCCATTTGCAGTGTTGACTAAGAGCTACATGGAAGTGGGGAGTTGCAGAAGGAAAAACACCCAAGGCCTGTTCGAGAATATTGTTGGGAGTAGAGAAAGGGAACTAGGGCGTGGGCAGTAAGAACTGTACTTCCAGAAGCAAAGGCCATGGAGTCAGCCTGTGGTGGTGGTGGTGGTGGTGTAGTCGCTAAGCCGTGTCCAGCTCTTGTGACCCCATGGACTGTAGCCCTCCAGGCTCCTCTGTCCATGGGATTTCCCAGGCAAGAGTATTGGAGTGGGTTGCCATT
Source organism: Bos indicus x Bos taurus (assembly GCF_003369695.1). Taxonomy (NCBI): domain Eukaryota; kingdom Metazoa; phylum Chordata; class Mammalia; order Artiodactyla; family Bovidae; genus Bos; species Bos indicus x Bos taurus. The sequence continues at coordinate 60,119,137 of NC_040094.1, forward strand.
TCCTTCTCCAGAGGAATCTTCCTGACTCAGGGGTCAAACCCAGGGATTGAACCAAGTCTCCTGGATTGAGGTGGATTCTTTACTGCTGAGCCACCAGCATAGTTGAAGACATTGTTTTTGTTTAGTCACTAAATCATGCCAACTTCTATGTGATTAGCCTGCCAGTTTCCTTTGTCCATGAAATTTCCTAGGCAGGAATACTGGAGTGGTTGTCATTTTCTTCTCCAAGGGATCTTCCAGACATAGGGATCAAACCTGAGCCTCCTTCTTGGCAGACGGATTCTTTATCACTGAGCCACCTGGGAAGCCCTGTTGAATACATAGAATTTGTTTTACTTGAGCTACTGTGTAGCTGAATAGTTAGGATACCAGTATTGGAGCCAGTCTTTCTGAGTTCAAATTCTAGTTGTCCTTGAAGACAGCTGTGTGATCTTCTGCAAATTGCTTGACTTCTTTGAGCTTCCCTTTCCTCATCTGTGAAGGAGGGTTAAACTTCTCTTCCCAGGAGGGCTTTGTGAGAGTTAAAGGTTCGTATAAATGTTTGTTGGATGATACTGAGCATTCAGTAAATGGTAGTTACCCATGGTTGAATGGAACTTCTAGCTTCACCTCCAGGGAGAAATTAGTCTCAATTCAAGTGCCAACCTCCCAGCTGTAGAAACTGCCGTAAATAGCCTGATCTGAAGTCATGCATCTGAAAGTTCTTATGGACACGTACTTCCTCAGTTAACTTTAATTTGACCATTTTATGTTAGACAGTGCGGTTTGTAAGAATTAATGATTTGGGTTATGTTTGTTACGTGTCTACCCATCGATCCAATAGATATTGGTAGATTCTCCTGTTCCCAGCTGTGGACTATGCCCCATGAGGAAATAAAGATTAGAAAAGACAGACAGACCGTGAAGAAATCAAGACATAAGAATGAATACGTGATAAGTACCAATGAGTGGGTTGTCAGAGAATATTTAGGAAACTCAGTTAAATTTCAGATAAACTGAGTAATTTTTTATATGAGTAGGTTCCCAATGTCACATCTGACGTTGTGCGATCTGACGTGTCCTCCTGCCCTCTTTTCCCACTTTTCTTTCTAAAGCCATGTGGGCACGTGTGGGTCCAGGAACGTCCGATGGACTTACCAACTGGAGCCTCCTGGGAGATGATGAGTAAGTCAAATTCTCCTTAAGGACATTCTCCAAATTCTAACCAAAACTCTGCATGTGACAGATGTTTTTCCTGTCTACAAAATCTGCCTGAGATTGCTCCCCTTACACTCACATGATTGTTAACTAGTGGCACTTTCAACTGAAATGAAACATCTTCCTTAAAAAAAAGGAGTAAATTTAAAGTCTCCGCAAGTTCTCTGTAGAAATCCATGTAGAAAAACATGGAGAGGAATGGGGGGTTGTAAATGCCTTTAGATCTACCCCTCATATGCTTACATACATATGCATATATGTTTATGTATATACACACCTACGTGAAAATGTCTATATATGTATGTGATATGTTTGTACACACACATACATATTTAAGTGTATACATACATGTGTGTGCATGCATACACATACATGTGTATACACGGATACATACATATGCACACAAATATATGTGTATATGTGTATCATATATTACACACATATACATATATGTGTGTACACATACACAGAATATATGCTATGTATGGTGTATGTTAGGTACACCTAACAGGTATGTACATATATTTAGGTACATACACATTCATTTACGTGTTTACATATATACACTACAAACACACACGTATACATTTATATTTGTGTCATGTGTTTACATATATAGTACAAATATGTATGTGTGTATGGCACATACATGCATATACATACATGTATTGTTATATATGTATGTATGTATGTGTGTGAAGGGTGTGTGTGTGCATGTGTGTAAAACAGTGTTAATCCCTTGGAGAACCAATGCCTGTTTGTCCCCTCTTCAGTGGTGCATGGAGATTAACCACAACATCCCTTGCTGCCTTGAAAGTTTTGTACCTGAGTGTGTGCTCTTTTGGGACCTAACTGAATCCTCCCAGACTGGGTGGTTTCCTGTCTGGGCTGCTCGCAAAACAAGGGAGCTGCTGGAGCTGAAAATAGCCCTTGGCCTGATGGCTTGGGCATTGACCGAACCTGGAAAAGTTCTGGAGTTGAGGGGAGGAGAACACAACCATCAACAACGTGCTGACGGAGTGACTCATGACGTCACCATTCCTAGGGGATGGGAGTGAGGCTCTCTGATCAGCGTCTCCCCTTATTTTACAAGATTCTGTGATTTAATTTCTTGTTTATCTTATGGTTCTTCTACCTCCCACACCCAACTCTGTCATCACCCACTGCTGGCAACTTTAGTGCCGTGACACTGCTATGAAGTGTATTGGAATTGACAGTTTCAGGAAATACAAAAACTGGCGTTCAGTTGATGATCAGTGCGTGTGTGCTGGATGGACTGCAGGCTACCAAGTTTGCCATATTGCTACTCTGTGTTGGTCAAAGTTGGGTGTCATGAGTGAGGGAAAAAAAATACCATGTCTTCAAATGAAGTGGGAAGAGTTTCACTTAATCCATGCCCCAAAGAGAATGAGTTTTTGATAACATATGGGAAGTTCATCGGATTTATCCTACTTATCTTAAGTAATTTGCAAAATGAAAGGCCTGCATATGTGGCCTTTGTACGTTGTAAAAATTCTCATGACATTCCCATGTCCCAGTACTCTCTTCAAAATGTTTCATCCTAAGAAATAACAAGGTTCAGCAAAGCTTTGCTGTGATAGGGGTTAGAACTGCCTTATGCTTGTGTTGTGGGTCTTAATTAATTGTCACTTGTAAAGCAGTTTGCAGTCTGGACAACAGATTCCATTAGTATATACTTTTTTCCCTTCAACAAAATTTTCCACTGACTAATGACTAACCTTTTCATTTCAGTAGAAATACTGGGAACTGGTGAAATGAGAAGCCAAAACTCGGTAGCCTGAAATTTTGCTGCTATGGTCTTGAGCTGTTTCCATTTCTTTTTTAGAAACATCAAGCTGCATAATTTTTTTGTGTGTCTGCTGAAAAACTCTGCTTTGTCATTTCTGCTTTCACCACTTCTGGGTTATTTTTTCTTAGCTGTGATTGAAATTTTTTCATACTGATCTACACTGGAGGTGACCAAATAGTTACAAGACAGAGAGGGGAGAACAAAATCTTATTTTCTTTTTTACTTTATTTATTTTTATTTCTTTGGCTGTGCTGGGTCCTAGTTGTGGTACGCGGGATCTTGAGTTGCTGCCTGTGGGATCTAGTTCCCTGACTAGGGATCGAACCCAGGTCTCCTGCATTGGGAACGTGGAGTCCTAGCCACTGGACTACCAGAGAAGTCCTAATAACAGCTTATTTTGAAATAGTGTAATAAGGACAGATAGCAATTGGGGACTTTTGAGATAAAGAGGGAATGATCATTGAATATCAACAACTCTTTGTCTTCACACACTTATGATAATTTGTCAGTAATATGCAGATGTAAGTGGACCCAAAGGCAAGTTAAGTTTCAAATCTCTTCGGATCAGATCAGATCAGTCGCTCAGTTGTGTCCGACTCTTTGCAACCCCATGAATCGCCGCATGCCAGGCCTCCCTGTCCATCACCAAATCCCGGAGTTCACTGAGACTCACCTCCATTGAGTCAGTGATGCCATCCAGCCATTTCATCCTCTGTCGTCCCCTTCTCCTCCTGCCCCCAATCCCTCCCAGCATCAGAGTCTTTTCAAATGAGTCAACTCTTCGCATGAGGTGGCCAAAGTACTGGAGTTTCAGCTTTAGCATCATTCCTTCCAAAGAAATCCCAGGGCTGATCTCCTTCAGAATGGACTGGTTGGATCTCCTTGCAGTCCAAGGGACTCTCAAGAGTCTTCTCCAACACCACGGTTCAAAAGCATCAATTCTTCGGCACTCAGCTTTTCTTCACAGTCCAACTCTCACATCCATACATGACCACAGGAAAAACCATAGCCTTGACTAGACGGACCTTTGTTGGCAAAGTAATGCCTCTGCTTTTGAATATGCTATCTAGGTTGGTCATAGCTTTCCTTCCAAGGAGTAAGCGTCTTTTAATTTCACGGCTGCAGTCACCATCTGGAGTTTACAACTCCACAACAAGATGGTGTATGTGTATAGGTATAGTTGAACCACTCTGCCACACAATAGAAACTAACACTACATTGTAAAGCAACTATACCTCAATCAAGTTTTTTTTAAAAAAGATGATAAAAGATGTTGGTGAGGATGTGAAGAAAATGGAAGACTCCTATATTGCTGGTGGGAACATAAAATGGTGCAGCCACTTTGGAATATAATTCAGTGGTTTCTTAAAGTTATCATAAGTTAATTTCAGTTGCTCAGTCATGTCTGGCTTTTTGCTTCCGCATGGACTGCAGCACTCCAGGCTTTCCTGTTCTTTACCAACTCCCAGAGCTTGCCCAAACTCATGTCCATTGAGTCTGTGATGCCATCCAACCATCTCGTCCTCTGTCATCCCCTTCTCTTCCTGCCTTCAGTCTTTCCCAGCATCAGGGTCTTTTCCAATACTTTGGCCACCTGATGCATACTGACTCATTGGAAACGTTACCATAGGACACAGATTTTACTTTCCAGTATATATTTAAGAGAAGTGGAAGCAAGTCTTCAAAACAGCATTACTGTTTTATTATTTATTTATGCCTAAAGATGTCCATCAATTGATGAATAAAGTGTTGAATATCCCATATAGTGAAATACTATTTGTCATTAAAAAGGAGCAAAATACTGATATGGTTGTATGTGGGTGAAACTTAAAAATATTATGCTAAGTGAAAGAAGTCATCTATAAAAGATAAAGGTAGTATTATACATATTATCTTATTCTTTTCATATGAAATGTCAGAAAAGGCCAATGTACAAAGACAGAAGGCTTCCCTGATGGTTCAGTGGTGAAGAATCTGCCTGCAATGCAGGAGACCCATGTTCATTCCCTGGGCTGGGAAGATCCCCTGGAGAAGGAAATGGCAACCGCTCCAGTAACCTTGCCTGGGAAGTCCCATGGACAGAGGAGCTTGGCAGGCTAGTCTGTGGGGTCCCCAAAGAATCAGACACGACTTAGCGACTACAGAAAAACAATAAAGACAGACAATGGATTATTGGTTGCCAGGTCCTTTGCATAATTATTACTGTTACAACCCTAGGTGTACTCTGCTGCTGGAGCTCACCAGCCTGCAGGATTCAATTGCATGCGTGCTCATCACTTCCGGTGTGTATGACTCTCTGTGACCCCCTGGACTGTAGCCTGCCAGGCTCCTCTGTCCATGGGATCCTCCAGGCAAGAATAATGGAATGGGTTGCCATGCCCTCATCCAGCGGATCTTCCTGACTCAGGTTGAACCCACATCTCTTCAAGTCTCCTGCATTGCAGGGTGGATTCTCTATGACTAGAGCCACCTGGATTTGATTATTTGGTCGGTAACATGCTGAGAATTTCTGGGTTTCCATGTTTTTGACAACTTTGGTGAGGCAACCGTTAGTTACCTGATTTACTTTGCATACCTAGAGTGTAATGAGACTTGCAAAGTCAAAAGAAGAAAATGGCACTTCAGTGTACAGTTCTGTGAATAATCAGATCTTACTGTGATCTGAATCGTTTTTAGTCTTTCTCCGACAGACAGGTTCTTTGGGTGATGTGGTGGTCTGTCCACAGATCAGCCTGCTAGGAGCGGGAACTGGCAGGTTTCTCTGGGGCTGTCAGGCAGTGCCTACACGAGCAGCTCCTGGTATTTGGCCAGGGGAGATTCAGATTTTTTTCCCATTGGAATATGTTTGTAAAAAATTGAGCTTATTAGAACAAATTTGCTTAAACAATGCAAGACACGTTACCTAGGAATTTGTGAAAAAAGGAGTCACTTTCCCTCTTCGTTTTTCCTATGTAAACCTGCCCTATGCTTTCAGTAGCAACTTCCTGGTCAGTGTGTGTTTTCATGTCACGCCTGGTAAGATTGCTGAGGAGTGACATAGTGTGACCCAGGCAGCTATGTTTGCTTTCCTGACGTGCTTTCATCATCACAGCGTCTGGTGGGTGTTTACTGCTGTCAGCGTGGGACCTCTGCATGAATGGTCTGAGTGTCTTGGCTTCAGGAGGTGGGGGACCCTGGGAGCACCAGAGAACCCCGTCCCTAGTCCTGGCTCCTCGCAGAAATGGTACAACCTGATCGTTGTACCGTGCCGAGTGCTCCTGGCTCTCTGTCCAACACAAGCACCCCCCGAAAGAGTCGGTGGAGCTTCCAGGACCTGAGGGAAGGCTTTGAAACAGAAGGCAATTTTATGGAGATGCTTGAGCTCCCCAGCCTTCACAGTTCAGCCTTGTCACTTCATCTGCCCTTTCTTCTCACAGATGAAGCTCCTGAAACCCAAGAATGATCTGTGAGTTACGCCAATTAACACAGCAAATGCCAGCTACAAACCGTGAGATAACTTCAGCTTCCTCGCCTAATTCAGTCCTTTTATCCCCCCCCCGAAAACACTGCCTCCTGTTCTTAAAAGTCATTACAAGGATTATTTTGTTTAATTTTGGAGATTTTGAGTATCCTTATCTCTTAATGACATTATTCTTTAAGCATAAATTTCCAACTGATGTTGTTTTTAACCAATATCTAGTTTTGTGTCCCTCAGTCTTACGGACAGAATGTGTGTTTTTTTCAGTAACAGGAAACCAGGGGGTCGGAGTTTTGTCCATAAATGCTAATGGAAGAATTCAATTAAGGACTGCTTTTCTACATAGAAGGTCTTTAACCTGTGCTGTGAAGATCAGCCATCTTCTGCAAGATTAACAGTTCATTGTGTTTCCAGGCTCGCAGCAGTTTTCACTGTCAGTCTCCTAAGACACGTTTCTAGAGTTCTCTCAACTAATGGTTTCTCAAGTTGGAATCCTGTGTTAGCTAAGAGCATTTTCATATTTTGACTGATATACACCATTCTTGTGGTTTGGAAAGAGTTTTTTAATTCTTCAGTTGAAGTAGAGGTTGTCAAGGATATTGTGTACTTCCAAATCAACAAGCCTGAATACAAAATAGGCAGATGCTGACGTAGATACTTAGAACACTGTTCAGATAGAAAGTCTCCTTAGGTTTTGATCATACCTTACTTATTACAATGTTAGACTGTTTATGCAGGATTTCTCCTCACGGAAAGTTATAGGGGCTTCCCTGGGGGTCCAGTGGATAGAAATCTGCCTGCCAATGCAGGGGACAGGGGTTCGATTCCTGGTCTGGGAAGATCCCACAGGCCACAGAGCAAGTAAGCCCGTGCACTGCAACTCCTGAAGCTCATGAGCCCGAGAGCCTGGGCTCTGCATGAGAGGAGCCCCGCAGTGAGACGCCCGCGCTGCGGTGGAAAGCCGCTCCCTCTCACCTCAGCTAGAGAATGCCCGCACACAGCGATGGAGACCCAGTGCAGTTCAGTCGCCCAGTTGTGTCCGACTCTTTGCGACCCCATGCACCGCAGCACCCCAGGCCTCCCTGTCCATCACCAACTCCCAGAGCTTGCTCAAACTCACGTCCATCGAGTTGGTGATGCCATCCAACCATCTCATCCTCTGTCGACCCCTTCTCCTCCTGCCTTCAATCTTTCCCAGCATCAGGGTCTTTTCCAATGAGTCAGTTCTTCTCATCAGGTGGCTAAAGTATTGGAGTTTCAGCTTCTTGATCTCCTTGCAGTTCAAGGGACTCTCAAGAGTCTTCTTCAAAGACCCAGTGCAACCAAAATAAAAAAACAAAAAGACGGCCTTCCAATGCAGGGCATGTAGGTTTGATCCCTGCTCCAGGAACTAAGATATCCCACATGTCTCATGGCCAAAAAACAGAAACAGTATTATAACAAATTCAATAAAGACTTTAAAAATGGTCCAGATCCCCCCCCCAAAAAAATCTTAAAAAGTCATAAAGATGCTCATTTATTGATAAACAGAATGAAGACTTAGTTTATTCTCATTAAGTGTTGGTCACTCAGTCCTGTCTGACTCTTTACAACCCCATGGACTGTAGCCCAGCAGGCTCCTCTGTCCATGGGATTCTCCAGGCAAGAATACTGGAGCAGGTTGCCATTTCCTCCTCCAGGGGATCTTCCTGACCCAGGGATCAAACCCAGGTCTCCTGCATTGCAGGCAGATTCTTTACTGTCTGAGCCACCAGGGAAGCCTTTATTTTCATTTGCAAAGAGCAGTTGAAGAAGCAAATCATTCCTCATCTGGGAAATGAGCTTCAAGAGAGCAAACCTGGGGAGAAAGAAAAGGGATAAGGCAGAAAGTTGAGAAAAATTCCAGGGGATCGTGTTGATTTGACAGTTGATCCAAAGAGCAGGGAAAGACTCAAAACCATCTTTATCAGAGACTCTGCTTTCTGTGAGACTGTGCTTGGACATGTGCTATACCCAGTGATTTTCAAGAGCCAGTTAACAGTCTGAAACTATGCTAGGTTGCTTGGGAGTTACAAAAATGGATGAGACCAAGTGCCTGTCCTGAAGAAATTCATGGCTCATAGCCTGGAGCAGGTTGGGGGAGCTTGAGGTACACACCTGCTGTGGGCTGAATTTGAGAGTCCCCTCCAAATTCATACGTGGAAGCCTAACCTCCAGTACCTCAGAAAAGGACTGTGTTTGGCAATAGGGTCTTTTTTTTAATTCTCAGAAGACAGATCTTACTCTGTTTTTTGTTTTAAAATTATTTATTTATATGGCCGTTGTGGGTCTTAGTTGAGACATGTAGGATGTTTTATGATAGTTGGGGCACATGGGGTCTTTTAATCATGGCAGGCAAACTCTTAGAGTGCGTGTGGCATGTGGGATCTTGTTCCCAACCAGGAATGAAACCCGGGTCCTCCGCATTGGGAATGGGAAGTCTTAGCCATTGGACCACCTGGGAAGTTCCTGTGATAGGGTGTTTAAACACGTAATTAAGTTAAAATGAAGTCATGACAATGAAGCCTAGGATGACTGCCATCCATATAATGGCGTTTGGACACAGACATAGAGAAGAACGGTGAGCACACAGTGAGAAGGCGGTGGTCTGCAAGCCGAGGAGGGAGGCCTCTGAGGAGACCGACCTTGCCAGCACCTGACCTCAGACTTCTAACCTCCAGAATTGTGAGAAAATAAATTTCTGTTGTTTAAGTCACCTGGTCTGTGGTGGCAGCTCTGGCGAATGAGACAGCGCCCCAAACCAATAGAAGGCAAGGTCAAGGTAGAGACCTTAGTAGAGGCCTAAGTCACATGCTGAGTACAGAGAAGGGACAGCGTATGTCCTTGCCTGAAAATCAGGAAGGGCCTCATAGAACTGGAAAGATAAGGAGGACTTGAAATGAGAACACTTGGAGAGTGGGCTTTCTAAGCAAAAGAAGCAGAATAAAGACACTTTATACAATTCTGTAGGATGTTGGGAGCAATGAAAGACAATCCATGTTAGCTGAGTGTGTTTATCAAAGGGGAAAACCAAAAAAAGGGAAGAGGGAGATTATACTGAAAAGGTAGGTTAGGTTGTGTTTGACTTTGGACTCTAGGCTAAAGAACCGAGAACACAGGCAATGGATGGCCACACATTTATTTTCAGTGAATTGCTTCACTGAACAAATATTTTTTAAATGTTTACTTTATGTCAAGTGCTATCTTAAATAAGCTTGGGATATTTTAATACGCAAAACAGATATTTCACCTTGTGAAACAGAGACAGACAATAGATCATAAACATAATGAGTGGTGTATTTATGACGTCAGTTTAATGCATTACTTCAATCAAAATTATCTTAAGCATAATGGACTTTATAGTGTGTTGGAGGAAATAAACTATAGTAAAATGTGTAGCAGAGGTCATGGAGCATCAGGAATGCTGAGGGCGGAGGGGGCGGGTTGTAATTTGAATAGAAGAGTCAGAGCACGCCTCATTGGAAGATGGCATTTGAACACGTTTTTTTTTTTTTAACTTTTTACTTCGTATTGGGGTATAGCTTCCCAGGTGGCCCAGTGGTAAAGGATCCACCTGCCAAGCAGGAGACGCAGGTCCGATTCCTGGGTAGAGAAATCCCACAGACAGGAGCCTGGCAGGCTACAGTCCCTGGGGTCACAAGAGTCAGAAACAACTGAGCAACTAAACCACCTCCACCACCACCACAGCTGATAAACAATACTGGGACAGTTCCAGGTGGACAGCAGAGGGGCTCAGCCGTACACATGCACGTATCTGTTCTCCCCCAAACTCCCTTCCCATCCAGGCTGCCACATAACATTGAGCAGAGATCCATGTGCTGTAGGGAGGTCCTTGTTGGTTATGCATTTTAAATATCGCAGTGTGTACCTGTCCATCCCAAGCTCACTAACTAGTTTTTCCCCGCATCCTTCCCCCCATCAACCACAAGGACATCTGAACAAACTTTAAAGGAGGAGAGGAAGCTGACTACAAGGCTCTGGGGCCAAGGAGCTTTCCAGGCAGAGGGTACAGTCAATGCAAAGGTGGGATATTATCTGCTGTCTATGGAACAGGGTGTGCAAGGGGGGAACTTCATAACATGCACTGATGACAATAAGGGGCCGGTGCTATCAGAATGATGACAACAGTTATCGTATAAATACCTCTACTGCATTAATTTTTTACCTCTAAGTGCTTTTAGGTGGATGACCTTAACATGTTGCCCTTAAAACAACCCTGTGAAGGAGGGAGGGGCACTGAGGGTTATTGCTGTTTTATAGATGGTGAAATGGAGTCCCAGGACTTTATGCAATTTGCCCAAGGTCAAGATGCAAGGCCTGAAAGTTTCTACACCCAGCACAGAACAACAGGTCTCTGTTGGTCTGCACCTCTGTAGCAGGGGGGACAATGAAGTTCTCAGACAAAGAGTGGGAGGACTCCCATAAAAAAGAGTCCTGGGGCTTCAGGGCTTCAGGAAATACCACCCCACCCCATACCACTCTTTGCATGAGGTTCAGGAAACTCATGACTCTCCCCTTAAAAACCTGATGTTCCAGAGCTGCTGTCCTAGTGAGGACTGTTGATCCTTATACAGAACAACTGCTTTCCCAGTGTTGATAGGTGAGTGGTGGGAGGTATGACTGTGATTCTCTGATCTTTGAACCTTGGTGTGTTCTTAGTCTTAGAACGGAAAAGTGTTTTCAGATACAAGAGCTGGTGAACCCTGTTCTTACTTGAGGAAGGGACTTGCTCGTATCTTACCATCCTCCTTGCTGTCCCTGAGGAGCAGAGAGGGACCTGTGAGGATGTGTAACGACAAAGGCAGACCGGCTGGAAACACCGAGTGTCGTGCCCACAGACACACGCTCCCCTGGGGTAAAGCCTTGTTGTCATTGTTTAGCTTCTCAGCTGTGTCCAACTCTTGTGTGACCCCATGGGCTGTAACCTGCCAGGCTCCTCTGTCCATGGGGTTCTCCAGACAGGAATACTGAAGTGGGTTGCCCTTCCTTCTTCGGGGAATCTTTCTGATCCAGGGATCGAACCCGCATCTCCTGTCTCCTGCATTGGCAGGCAGATCTTTACCATTTGTGCCAACTGGGAAACACTATTGACATTTTACCGTAAATTTATTATTGCTTATGAGGGCTCTTTGCAGGGACTTCCCTGGTGGTCCAGTGGTTAGGACTCTGGGCTTCCACTGCAGAGGATTTGGGTTCAATCTCTGGTCGAGGAACTTTGACCCCACATACTGTGCCCTGTGGGCCGCCCTTCCCCCCAGAAAATGCTCTTCACTTAAGGGAAACAACTGATTTTACTGTTTTTGCTAACTCCTTTAAGCAAAGTTGGTTAGTGATGAAGACAAGAAAAAAAATGCATTGTATATTTACTAGCTGGCTTCCCCAATGGCTCAGTAGTAAAGAATCCGCTTGCCAGTGCAGTAGCCACGGGAGATGCGGGTTTGATTCTTGGGTCGGGAAGATCCCCTGAAGGAGGGCATGGCAACCCACTCCAGTACTCTTGCCTGGAGAATCCCATGGACAGAGGAGCCTGGTGGGCTTCAGTCCACGGGGTTGCAAAGAGTCAGACACGGCTGAGCAACTAAATAGCCCATCCCAATAACGCTAACATTTTGGTTTAAGCAGTTGGCAACCCACTCCAGCTTTCTTTCCTGAAGAATCCCATGGACAGAGGAGCCTGGTGGGCCGCGGTCCATGAGGTTGCAAAGAGTCGGACCCGACTGAGTGACTGAGCACGCGTGCATACTCGCTAGCAACTTGGTGAGAAAAGGTCTTTTACTGTCTCTCTTTTGTTGTTTTTTCCGTGTCTAGCTTGCCACTGGAACTCAGAGCGTTGCCAAGTGTCTGCAGTGCAGTTTTGTTGTGTGGGATGTGTAAAAGGAGAAACGGAGCAAATTCCTCCAACTTTTTTTTTTTTTTTATCTTCACAAAGACAGGTCCAAATCTCTTAGTTCTGCTTAAATCATCTGCCTCATGACAAGTCTGTGGATTCCCCAAATAACTGTGTCAAATCAGATTAAAAGTTTAATTCTGCGTTGAAAGACTGAGCTAGAAGGCCCCCATGAGCCCAGGACCCTTCTCCCTCTTCCTGAAGACAGCTCCTGTGACCCTCGCTCGAGGACCCGTGGCGGGGTTAGGGAAAAGATGGAAAACAGTCATTGTAAAGGTGTCAACCGCTTGGAACGCTGCAGGCGGCGACACCCTGGAGCTGGTAACTGGTGCTTCGGGCGCTGGTGAGGTATGCCCTGCTTGCCCTGAGCTGAAAGGCTCCCCCGGAGCCTCCCAGTCTGGGCTGTCATTGAGCTGCACCTCAGACAATGGGCTTCTCGGTGAGCTTTCTTCTGGGGGCCCTCGATAGGCCCGAGCGGGGATGGCCTCTGAGAAGTGCGAGGACACAGCCCTCCTTTGTGTTAGAGCAGCAGGTCTTGTTGGGTGTTGCCAGCAGGCTGCCGACTTGGTTGACAGCCTCCCCACCTGCTCTCTCCCACTCAGCCTCCAGATTCCCAGGGCTCCCTGTGCACCCACCCACCGTCCTCCGTCCTCCTCAGCCTGCTCCCAGGGTGTCTGGGAGGGAGCCCCAAGGAGAGCCAGCGGGGTGCAAATAAGGTGAGACATCAGGGTGCACACGGGCCACAGACGGGACAGGAAGCGGCACGTGGGACAGGAAGTCCCGTGAGCTCAGCACGCCCTCCAGGCTCCCCAAGAGCCCTGAGCGTCTGGGTGCACGCCGCGGGGTCGGGGGCGCTCCGGGAGCCCCCAGCTGTGCAGGCCGGGGCTGCCAGACGGAGCGAGAGAAAACGAGGGGCTCCAGGAAGCTCTGAGCTTCAGATGAGCACCACCAACAATGAATCTTTTCAGTGTAAGTGTGTCCCGTGTGATTTGGGGGGACGTGTATGTATATATTTTTCCTAGGATATGTTCCATGTAGCATGTGGGACAAACTCATATTTTAAATAATTTGAAATTTAACTGGGCATCTTGTGTTTTATCTGGCACTCTTGATCCAGACCTTGTACTAAAAAAAAATTCCTTGTTTGTGATCTATTACCAATGGACATGGTATATTATTAATTTATATAGTATAATTTATTATATATAATATATAATTTATATATGATTATATAAATTATAATTTGTTATATATTTGTACATAAATATATATTTGTATTTATAAAAGTATATAATATATATATGATATATATAGTGTATGGGTTTATGCTTATAAAATATATGTGGACTGTATATATTGTGTATAAATAATATGCTATATAGTACATAGTTTATGTAAATATAAATAATATATAATATAAACAGTTATAAATGATATATAATGTAATATATAAATATATTAATGTGGATAATATATAAAATATAACTTTAAACAGAAATAATATGCAGATATACTAATCAAATATAAAATATACTGATGAAATATATATGTTACACATGATCTATTATAGAATTGTATATATTATACAATGTAATTATATATATGTTTATATTTATGAAATACACAAATTATTAATTTTCGTGTATTATATAACTAGTTAACTACATGTGGATGGGGTTACTTTTGAAAGTCGCCCGAATCTCTCGCCGTTCTGTGCAGGGCCTGCCCTTGGCCTCTGCAGCAGTGCTGACCTGCGGCCCCTTCAGGCGGGGCTCATTTTCATGCCTCTACTCTATTTCAGGGACAGTTTGCTCTCTTGAGGTCCCTTCCCCGGTCTGCATGGCTAACGTACCATCAGGGTTCAACCAGCCTGAGAGCCACTTCTCAGGTGCCTTGTGAACTCAGCCAGTTTCCTCAGAGGTCACTGTCACCAGCAGTGATGACTCAGATGCTGCTGATTGCGTAGGGTGGGGAGTGTGGCAAACTGCATATTCGTGCTCTGTGTCCCTAGGTGCCTCGGTCGTGTCTGACTCTTTGCGACCCCGTGGACTGTAGCCCACCAGGCTCCTCTGTCCAGGGGATTCTCCAGGCAAGAATACTGGAGTGGGTTGCCATGTCCTCCTCCAGGGGATCTTCTGGACCCAGGGACCGATCCCGAGTCTCTGTGTCTTCTGCACTGGCAGGTGGGTTCCGTCTGGGAAGCCCTAAGTATGTTCGTTCAAATTCAAAGACCTCTATTCTTAGAGTGTTCCAGCTGGACCTCCGGTTCTAAGCGTCTCAGTCTCCACCTAGGCTCATTGCCTTTTGCTTTGTGCCCCTACACCCCCATGTTTGCTTTTATCTCAGCCCCTAACCACACGATCAGAATTCCGACCTGGGCTGTGACATTTCACTGTCAAGTGCTGAGTGCAAAGCCCTGCCTAAGGGTTTGCACCTTAGGAGCGTGGGGTGTTGTTGCCGTTTAGTTGCTCAGTTGTGTCCGACTCTTAGCGACCCCCTGGACTGTACCCACCAGGCTCCTCTGTCTATGGGTTTTTCCAGGCAAGAGTACTGGAGTGGGTTGCCATTTCCTTCTCCAGGGGATCTTCCCCACCCAGGGATCAGACTCATGTTTCCTGAATTGGCATGTGGATTCTTGACCACTGAGCCATCTGGGAAGCCCTGTGGGCTGTACTTGGCTGTATCTAATGGGGGCTCATGGGTATTTGCTGAATGGTTGATGGCTGGATGTGTAGATCATGGAATGAACTCCACCTTTCCTTCTGCTGTTATTCCCATGAGCACCCCAACTCTGAGATTGGGGATGGAATCAAGGAACCAAAGGTAGTCTCCACACTTAATATCCCAACCTCCATGTATGCTTGTTTGCAGACTCACACAGAGCCTTCCTTACCCTGAATAAGGACTGAGAAATTCTCTGATTGTAATATTTCCTCCTCTTGTGGATAAAGGAGTATGAGAGGATGATTACGATTGTGCAAAGTTTGGCTCCCTCTCCTTCATGCATGTACCTGGAGGTGAGAGTAAATCCAGCCTGTACGAGCTCTGGCTTTCAATGAAAATGTCTCAAAAACTTCATCCCTCTTTTCATTAACTGCTGCTGCTGAGGCTCCTCCCTAGGGCCCCTGTCAAAAGAAAATGCTCTTCACCCTGTTTTGTCTAATGCTGATTTTGTTTTCTTCTTCTGAAACTGTTGTAAGTGGTTGGAATCATTATCCATAAACGTGTTAATGTGTTTAAAACATCCTCATTTAAATTGGTGGAAACAGGTCACAGGCGGTTGTGCGATCTCTCACCCCGGTTGGTTTCTCCTTCCCTCTGCACAGTGGTGGCTTTTGGTGCTCATTAGGGCCAAGGCATGGGCTCAGTCCTCGTTTGGGCCTTTTGGACTTCATGGGGAGCCACAAAGCAAAACCTGAATCCTGCTCAGTCTTCTTGGACTTGCATCAGAGGGAGACTGTACAGGAGTCAGTGCATCAGGTCTGCGGGAAACCAGGGACCAGGCCCACAGGAAGGAATGGGCCACTTTCTTGACCCAGCGGGCTTTGTGCCATATGTTCCCCACCAAGCAGGTCAGAAGAGGTGTGATCGTCAGGGTCCCGCCCAAGGCCCGCCTGGGGGTGTCCTCAGGCTTGGCCCCCATCCCTTATGCTGTGTCTACCTTTGATTAGGAACTTACTGTTTCTTTCTTCTTTTCTGTTCATTGTACCATGCAGTATATGAGATCTTAGTTCCCTGACGAGGGTTTGAACTCACGTACCCTGAGTTGGAAGTTTGAAGTCTTAACTACCTGACTGCCAAGGAAATGCCTAGGAATTTACTCTTAATTTAATGACTTGCTGCTTTGACTTTCCTTGCCCCTTAATATAGGGTAAGGTACATCAGTCATTCATTCATTCAAACAGTAATTTGTCACAACAGTTACTTAAAAGAAATTACTGATTGATTTAATTTTTATTTTTTCCTATGCCGGTCTTCGTTGCAGTTCCCAGGCCCTAGAGCAGAGGCTCAGAAGTCATGGCGCACAGCCTTAGTTGCTCCTTGGCATTCGGGAAATTCCTGGACCAGGGATCAAACCTGTGTCTCCTGCTTTGGCAAGCAGATTCGTAACCACTGAGCCACAGGGAAGCTCAAAACTATTTATTTAGTATCTCCTAAGCCTCAGCAGATGAAGCAGATGCAGTTGATACAGTCATCAGTCTTGCATTTAGAGGGAAGACACACACACAAAAGTACATGAGCCTGTGCAAATTTGCTCATGATTGATGCCATAAGGAAACATGCATCAGAGTAAGGAGGGTCTCAAGGAAGGACAGGATGATGTTTGGGGAGGAGTATGATGCTGGGGTTACATGACAAAAGGGATCCTGTCTCAGCTTCCACAAACGTGTGACCTGAGCAGGGTTACTGAACTAGCCTGTGCCTTTGTTATCACATCTGTTCAGTTCAGTTGCTCAGTCGTATCCGACTGATACGACCTTTTGCCACCCCCTAGACTGCAGCACGCCAGGCTTCCCTGTCCATCACCAACTCCCAGAGTTTACTCAAACTCATGTCCATTGAGTCGGTGATGCTATCCAACCATCTCATCCTCCGTCATTCCCTTCTCCTCCGGCCTTCAATCTTTCCCAGCATTAGGGTCTTTTCAGAGTCAGTTCTTCGATTCAGGTGGCCCTGTTGGAGTTTCAGCTTCAGCATCAGTCCTTCCAATGAATATTCAGGACTGATTTCCTTTAGGATGGACTTGTTGGATCTCCTTGCTGTCCAAGGGGGCTGCCTCGATGGCTGCTTCTGAGACAATGAATGTGGAGCCAACTCTGAGTCTTTCTTGCTGTGGTTCCCTTTCTTCTGATCCCACACTTTTGTCTGGTTACAGCTGGAGAGTCCCAGCCTCTGTGTGTGTGTGCGTGCGCATGCGCACGCTCAATCGTGTCTGACTCTGGGTGCCTCCGTGGACTGTAACTGCCAGGCTCCTCTGTCCATGGGATTTCCCAGGCAAGAATACTGGCGTGGGTAAACCATTTCCTCCTCAAGGGATCTTCCTGACCCAGGGATCAAACCGACGTCTCCTGCATCTCCTGCATTGACTGGCGGATTCTTCACCTCTGAACAACCTGGGAAGCCCCATCCCAGCCCTGCTTCCCATGTAATCCCAACATATCCAGAAATGACTACTTCTTTCTTGAAGTGAAAGTTATTCTAGATGCCTATGGAGTACTTCCCTGGTAGCTCAGTTGGTAAAGAATCCACCTGCAATGCAGGAGACCCCAGTTCAATTCCTGGGTTGGGAAGATCCACTGGAGAAGGGATAGGCTACCCACTCCAGTATCCTTGGGCTTCCCTGGTGGCTCAGCTGGTAAAGAATCTGCCTGCAATGAAGGAGCCCTGGGTTTGATCTCTAGGTTGGGAACATCCCCTGGAGAAGGGAAAGTCTACCCACTCCAGTATTCTGGCCTGGAGAATTCCATGGACTATGTAGTCCATGGGGTTGCAAAATTGTCAGACATGACTGAGGAACTTTCACTCACTTCACAGGGAGGGAGAAAATATTTCTAAGACGTCATCCCACACCAGTGAAAGGGGAAGACAGGATATAACTTTCATGCTTCTCTTTCACATATAATTTGGGAGGTAAGGGGAAAGATTTAAGTTGTTCCATTAAGTAGTTTTGTGTGTGTGCATATGATGCTATTAAACTAAGCCATGTAAAACTGTTAACATTTATTGTTGACCTATAAACTCAGCAATTTCATGGGGTTGAATTTATTAAACATGCAGATATTAGGTTGGATTTCTGTTTTTTTTTTTTTTTTTCCTTAACAGCTCCCAGCATCAATTTGATTTCTTCATTTTAATAAATAAGCACCCACTGAACCTTTTCCATGCTCCAGACCATGGCTCACAAGTGAAATTAGGTTCAGGTTTGTTTCTGAAACCACTTTTGAAAAATTCTCAAGTTGACATGATGCATTTTTCTCAATACAGTTATTTTTCATCTTTAAATTATACTTAACTTTCATCATGCACTTATTAACTTATTTCCAGGCACAGATTGGGCTGCCAGAAATAAAATATGACTAATATCATCGACCATGGGAAGAAATGCTAGCAAAATGTTTTTCTGTCTCATAAAGAATACACACACTCACCCACACATATGTGTACATGGAGAGAGGGGAAGGGAGAAGGTGGAGAAGAAGGGAGAGAGAGGAATTTTGCTTTGTTACACATCTTTAAGTTCTGTTTGCAACCTTATCATCTTCATATCTAGTCAGCCAAAAAGTTCATTCGGGTTTTTCTGTACCATCTTATGGTGAAACCTGAGCAAACTTTTTGGCCAACCCAATGTTTACTTTTTCTCTTATTTATTAATAATCTGTAAAAATTCTTTCTAATAATAGAAAGTAGTTATGGTAGTCTAGAATCAGTAATTTAAACAAATGACCAAGAAATTGTGAAAGATGGTTTCTACATATACTTGTATACGTCTTGAAAGATTCCTTCATATTCTTTGTTTAGCAACATTTCACTCTTCGTGTTTATGAGTGAGAGAAGCACTTCGGTGAAAGTCAAACTGTCTCTACACGTGGGCCCTCTGATTCTGGGTCTCTCAGGAGCTCTTTCTTGCTGTCTGTGTTTTTCTGGCTTCCCTGCCTTCCTCCAAATTCCCAAGCAGAAAACTCAAAAGGTTAGAGGTTGTGGATGGACGGTTGATTGTGAGCATCTCTGAGAGGCAGGCAGTGTGACCAAACAATTTATTAACCATGTGTTTCCCATCCCAGGGGTTAGCTGGGTTACCTGCCAGCCCCTAATTAGCGAGTGTGAAACATCTTTGTTACCTCGGGCTAGTGAGCTGAAGTTAAATGGATCCCGAGGAACAGCATAGCCTGGAAGAGGAGATAACTGCAGTAGCGTGTCCCTCTTACAGAAGGGCGTATGCGTATTTCTGTAGCTGGAAGTTGTCAGCGCATCTCACCAACACAGAGCCAGAGCTGAGACTAAAAATGCCCCCAAATGGTCTACTATTTCAATGAAGTCTGAAATAATTAAAAAAAAAAAATCTTTAAATTAGGGAAAGGTGAGAATTTTGTTTCTTTAGGAAAGAATTTTTCTCCTGTTGGGCATTTTAAACCTTTATTAAAAAGGAGTTCCATAAATTCTTAAAAACCTCCTTCAATATTTTATTTTTGTTTAAAAAATTTTTTTATTGGAGTAAAGTTGATTTACAGTGTTGTATTAATTTCAAGTGTATAGCACAGTGAATTAGCTATACATACACATATGCATGCTTGGGTACTCAGATACTCAGTCGTGTCCCATTCTTTGTGATCCCCTGGACTGTAGCCCGCCGGGCGCCTCTGTCCATGGGATTCTCCAGGCAAGAATACTGGAATGGGTTGCTCTCCTCCAGGGGCTCTTCCCGACCCCAGGGATCGAACTCCTGTCTCTTGCTGCTTGCATCGGCAGTGGGTTCTTTACCACGGGACACCTGGGAAGCCCAGTGGTCTACACACTGAGTAGGTGAAGCTGTCCCTTGAGCAGGGTTATCACTGGCACTGCTGATACTTTGGATTGACTAATTCTTGGCTGGGGGACGGTACTTTGCATTCTAGAATGTTTAATAGCATCCCAGCCCTCAATCACCTAAATGCTAGTAGCAACCTCCTGCCCCAGATATGACAATCAAAAATGTCTCCAGACACTGCAAAATGTTCCCTTCGGGGCAAAACCACCCCTTGGTGAGAACCACAACTATAGGATAAAGTGTATGAGTTAAAAAAAAAAAAAGAATTAGGTGGGAAATATTCTTGTATGGTCTCAATTAGAAAAACAACTGTCAATGAACAGAATAGCTCTTCACTGAATTTAAATAAGTTTGTATACATATTACCTCAATAGCCAACTTTCATGAGAATGAAAGTGATCTTTACTGTGATTTGACAGCATCACCTTTCAATTTCAAAGATTTTGAGTAGCTGTTCTAACAAATTACAGCAATCAGTCTGGAATGTTTGATTGGCCAACAAAAATAAAAAGTCTCTACATATGTCATCAATTTTATCACTCATGTAGTCACAGCCCTACTCTAAGAAAGAAATAATTTTTTAGTTCTTCATCTTGCAACGTTCTGAGCCACTTGGAAGGTGGACTTAAAATGGAAGGAGAGCTGGTGGCAAGAACACTGTGCATAATTTTATTCCCTCCCACGCCTTCCAGCATTTGACCTTTCACAACAAGGACTTCCTGGTCCCTAACTCTTATGAAAATAAAATTCCTTCCTAGGATTTATTGGGAATTCACTTGATGAGTCAGAAAACCCAACAAGATACACTTTTATGGCCACAGAAAACATGGAAGTAGAAATCTGTACAAGCTAACCAAAACCTAGTAATTGCGTGTATTTTAAACAGTATTTAATTGTTGGAGAACTATCACAAAATTCTCTCCTAAACGAATACTGCATTATTATAAGACACCTGGTAATGAAGGCTTTAATATGTTTACTAGAGTCAGTCAACGGTGAAGTTCACTCAGGAGTACCCAGTCTGATGGAGCTAATGTCAGAAGACCAGTTAATAAAACCAACACATTCCAATTGTTTGATATAAGAGCTTGTTGGGAGTGTGACTTTTTTTTTAAGGCCATTTAATTACATACCCTGATGTCTTCACTCAGCCATTCTCTAAAATATATTTTCCCAATTTCGGCATATACCCCTTCTCCACTCTCAATTAGCTCTTGCACTGGGCCTTGGCTTCCAAGCCCCATAAGTAATAGTAACTTAATTTTCCAAGCCATAAATCAGGTAGGCTTAGGCTCCATAGCTCATGTTCCATTTGTTTTTAATCAAGGGCAGCCTGGTACTCAGAGGTCGGAAGCTTTAATTCAGAGGGGCTCCCACCACTTTTGGAGGGAGACATCTTTTTGGTTTTCTAGAATTCCCTTTGTGAATGTTTTAAGTATCCTTTTGGAAAACATTGGAATATGTACAGCATCTCATACAGAATTTACTGACCTGCACACGACCACAGCTCTCAGACTAAAAGGAGCTTTTAACAACATTCCTTCACTTATGTGTTCTGATTTTTGATGTTGTCCTTTCAAAAGAAATGCAGTCGCAGGGAAAAGGGACGTGAGGAAGGGAGTTAGAAGGTATTACATTTCTAGAAGTCATTTTAATGAAATAGTTCTAATAAGAAGTAGTATCACTGGGATGGTTTAGGTTCATCACCTTGAGAAAGAAGAACGTTAATTAACCTCTTTTGAAGTTTATAAAGATTGAGAGTTCCAGTGCAGTATTTTAGGGCTTCCCTGGTGGCTCAGTGGTGAAGAATCTGCCTGCCAGGGCAGGAGATGTGGGTTCAATCCCTGGGTTGGGAAGATCCCCTGGAGAAGGAAATGGCAACCCATTCCAGTATTTTTCCCTGCAAAATCCTGTGGACAAAGGAGCCTGGTGGGCTACAGTCCATGGGGTTGCCATGGACACAACTGAGCCACTAAACAACAAGAACAACAACAAAACATCTTTCAGCCGGGGAAGACGGCTAAAAAATATGGGATATATCTGATCTATGCAATTTAAGGTAGTAATTAGAAAAGCAAAAAGAAAGCAAAAATGGGCAAGTAAATACAGGAAAACCTGACTCAATAAAGTCTTTAGGACATAGTTTTCAGTTAAAGAAAAAAATGCATGTGACATGTGTATACTCACAGTATTGGATTTTATTTGTATTTATATGGATTGTGTCATGCTACATATGTATATACATGCACAGAACTGTGTGCAGATTAGCCACTGTTTTACATTATCTGTGTGACATGCACTCTCCATTAGTGATGCTGAACGAGTCATTTGTTCATTTATTTATTCATTTATCAGACGTTTATCAAATATTTGTTGAACATCTTCTATGTGTCATGTCTTATACTAAGACCTAAAAATGTTGTCTGTGCTTCTCCTGGAGAGTATTTTATATCACAGGAGCCACACTATTGACTTAAGATATCAATAGCATACAACAGGACACATGTTAAAAAAGAGGTAAGTGTAAAGAAAGGTAAAACCAGAATAGAGGGAGAAGTGGCTCCATCTGAGGGGCTTTGGAAGGCTCTACAGAGCAGCTGAGCAAATGGGTTGGCCTTTGAAGGATTAGCCAATACAAGAAATGGAATAACATTCCAGAAGGAGTAATGGAACATACAGTGGATTATCATCATGGATGTACACAGTATGGGTGGGAAAATGTAAATATTTTGCATGTTATGCTATAGAGGAGAGTGCCATTGAAGACCAGAAGCATCATTAGATGGTTCCTTTCACAAAGCTGGTCAACCATAAGGACCTATTGTAGAGTGCAGGGAACTCTGCTCAATACCGTGTAACAACCTAAATCCCAAAGAGTTTGAAAAAGAATAGATACATCTGTATGTTTAACTGAATCACTTTGCTATATACCTGAATCTAATACAGAATTGTTAATCATCTTTACTCCAATATAAAATAAATTTTTAAAAAATATTGCTGGATAATTTGGAAGACAAAGATATTAGGGGAAAGTAAAACACTGGCAAATGTTTTACAGGAATCCAAGTGGGAGATGATGAAAGGAAGGACTATGGAATTGGAAAAGAGAAAATGGACATGATAGATCCTTCAGAATTTTTAGGATGAACTTGAAAAAGGTCACTGTGTAATTTGGGAGCATTTTTCAAGCTATTTGTCAAGTTTTTTTTTTTTTAATTTCTACTCAGTCATTTTTTTTTTTTTTTTT
Organism: Bos indicus x Bos taurus; assembly: GCF_003369695.1. Taxonomy (NCBI): domain Eukaryota; kingdom Metazoa; phylum Chordata; class Mammalia; order Artiodactyla; family Bovidae; genus Bos; species Bos indicus x Bos taurus. The sequence goes on from NC_040094.1 coordinate 60,142,299, forward strand.
TGTCCCTGTTTCGCTGGAAGCCCTGGTATCCAGTCAATTAAAGAAATGATGGATAGTGGGTGGCCCAGAAGCCTCTTCGTGGTGACTAATGGTTTCAGTGACCTTCATGTGAAAGAGCAGTTGTAGATACTGGCAGGAGGGGAGGGTGTCCCTCCCCAGGGTGAGTGCCAGCTCTAGGACGCTGTTCCAGATGTCCTGGGGAGTCCAGTGGTCTTTATCCCCATCTCCAACAGCATCCAGGGAATACATTCCACAAGCAGATGCCTTTAGCCACAGGATGGGGACTCCTGTAATTGCTTACATTTGGCATCCAAGGTCTCACCACAAGGTTGGCAGAGATCAGTCACACACAGAGAAGGACGTGTCTGTGGGCATGACCCCCTCCAAAGCCGTGGTCTCATGGGTGGAGGTGACTCAGGGTGGAAGGACCACGTGAGAGCTCTGCAGTCAGCAGGAGGGCCTGAGGTTGGGTTTGTATTAACACCCTCAGCTTTGGCTACTTTGCTAAACCTCAGAAGGGTGGCTTGGAGGCTGGAAACGTTACAGGGAAAGACCTGCTGGGGAGTGGCCTGGTCCAGCAGACCTTGATCTTTGTGCTCGGAATCTCCTCTGAGCAGGCCCTCTGTGCGGTCCTCATGGCACCAGGGGAGGAAGAGCACAAGAGTGAAGCTCCTCTGTATTAGTGCATAGAGTCCACCTCACCTCTTACAAAGCCTTCATACACGGGAAGCTCATGTCTAGAAGAAAGGTCAGTTGTTGGTGGGATGAGTGTTTTTTAAATATTTGTGTTTGGCAGCATCAAGTCTTAGTTGGGGCAGGAGGGATCGTGTTGTACCAGAGACTGAACCTTGGCCCCTGCATTGGAAGGTGGATTTTTCACCACTGGGCCACCAGGAAAGTCCCACTTTTTTTTTTTTTTTTTTTAATCCTAATAAGCTTACTCCCCTCCGGCTGCCATCTTTTGCGGGAGGAAAGTGGAGGAGGCAGCTCCCATCTGATGGGGGCTTCCCTGGTGGATCAGACGGTAAAGAATCTGTCTGCAGTGCGGGAGACTGGGATTCACTCCCTGGGTCAGGAAGATCTCTTGGAGAAGGGAAGGGCAACCCACTCCAGTATTCTTGCCTGGAGAGCCCCATGGACAGAGGAGCCTGGTGGGCTGCAGTCCGTGGGGTCACAAAGAGTTGGACACGACTCTGCACAACTAACACTTTCATACTTTCCCACCCAAAGGAAAACCCACCTGTGTGTCTGTGTGATGTCTCTAAGCATACAGGTTCACTGTGTGTGTGTCTCAGTATTTTATCCCCATGATCACCGAAAGGCAGGAGACAGCTCACAGGACAGGACTCCTCCTCCCTTTGATTCATACACCCTCCACTTCCTTGAGCCTCTGCTCACACGCCAATGGCGCACTACCTACGCCACTTTTCCTTTTCCTTCTCCTCCTCACTGCTTCCGCTTTTTGACCTCCTGTGTCTTGCTTTCTTTGACTTTTCCTCTTTTTCCTCTTTCATGTTTTTTTCCATGTCTCAGGGAAGAGTCAAGATTAACTGACCAGTTCATTTGTTTCTGTGTTTACTGCTGTGTGGATTTAAAGGAGAATATGTGGAGAGTGGTGTGTGTGGGTGTGTGTGAGAGAGAGAACATCAAAGTGTGAGAACTCATGAGAGTTTTGGTAGGTGGCAAACAAAATATACTATTAGAAATAAACATATATAGCACAGGAAATTCTACTCAATATTCTGTAATAACCTACATGGGAAAAGAATCTGAAAAATAACGAATATATGTATAGGTGTAACTGAATCGCTTTACTGTACACCTGAAACTAACACAACACTATAAATCAAATACACGCCAATATTAAGTAAATATTAAAAAAGAATAAACGTACACAAATTTAATCATCCTGAAAGTTGTATTCTGAAAGTCTTAAAAGCATGCTTTGTTAACCAGGTTTGGAATACTATTTTTGATACGATGAATGAATGTAGTGACCCAAGAGTATTAAGTTGAAATGCAATTATAAGTAAAATGGAGTAAATTAAAAAAAAGAAATTAGAACAAAATACCCTAGCTGGGGATAATTCTGCTTCTTGAAGATGCTTATAGAATTTGTATGGGGAAATGACATTCCCTGTCTTCTTTACTTGCAGAGATTGGTGGGGAAGCATGATATGTCTTAAGAGTTAGTTCTTGTTGTTCAGTCACTCAGTCTTGTCTGACTCTCTGCTAACCCCATGGACTGCAGCACTCCACGCTTCCCTGTCCTTCACTATCTCCCGAGTTAGTGATGTCATCCAACTGTCTCATCCTCTGTCATCCCCTTCTCCTGCCTTCAATCTTTTGCAGCATCAGGGTCTTTTCCAATGAGTCAGCTCTTCCCATCAGGTAACCAAAGTATGGGAGTTTCAGCATCAGTCATTCCAGTGAATATTCAGAGTTGATTCCCTTTAGGATGGACTGGTTTGATCTCCTTTGCAGTCCAAGGGACTCTTAAGAGTCTTCTCCAGCACCACAATTTGAAAACATTAATTTTTTGGTGCTCAGCCTTCTTTATGGTCCAACTGTCACATCTGTAAATGAGCAAATAAAACCAATTTTATTTCCTAGAACATCCTAGATGAGTTTGGGGCCAGGCTAAGGTGGACCAGAGCCTCTGAAGCAGGGCTGGACGGCTGCATCATTTAGCATAAGAAACATATTCACAGGAGGAGGAGGAAATTGAGGCTAGACCCAGAGGAGGAGGAAGTGAGAAACAGGGGAGTGGCTGCAGCACAAAACAGAGACAGCCAATGAGAGGCGTCCTGAGGCGGCGTCAGCCAGTGAGAGGCGTCCTGAGGCGGCATCAGCCAGTGAGAGGCGTCCTGAGGCGGCGTCAGCCAGTGAGAGGCGTCCTGAGGCGGCGTCAGCCAGTGAGAGGCGTCCTGAGGCGGCGTCAGCCAGTGAGAGGCGTCCTGAGGTGACGTCAGCCAGTGGAATGTTCATGCAAGCACATGCTCCATTGGCCACCATGATATCTGGTAATGAAACTATCTTGTTTCATTCTTTAACCTCCAGCCTGTTTAACCTCAAACTTCCTTTTGCAATCAATCCATCTTACTGATTCTATAGAACCGACTTTGGATGACACTGTCTGGAGAAAGGCGAGGCAAGTGGGAGGAGAAAACCCTGACGTGAGACGTAAATACTTCAGCAAGAGCAGGAACTTCCTTTAGAACATCCATTCCTTTACAACACCCACTGATCTTAGGAGAGAGGTCCACAAGTTACGGAATGGAGGCAATTTGTATACTCACCGAAATGTCCTCATGAAGTTGAATGATCTTGAAGATCTTGGAGTGTAAGGCGTTACACACACACACACACACACACACACACACACACACACACACACTCTCTCTCTCTCTCTCTCTCTCTCTCTCTCTCTCTCTCTCTCTCTCTCTCTCTCTCTTTCTCTCACTAGCCAGCCTACATGATCTTGCTGGACAGTCTTGTTCAGATCAGATCAGATTAGTCACTCAGTCGTGTCTGACTCTTTGCGACCCCATGAATCGCAGCACACCAGGCCTCCCTGTCCATCACCAACTCCCGGAGTTCCCTGAGACTCACGTCCATCGAGTCAGTGATGCCATCCAGCCATCTCATCCTCTGTCGTCCCCTTCTCCCCCTGCCCCCAATCCCTCCCAGCATCAGAGTCTTTTCCAATGAGTCAACTCTTTGCATGAGGTGGCCAAAGTACTGGAGTTTCAGCTTTAGTATCATTCCTTCCAAAGAAATCCCAGGGCTGATCTCCTTCAGAATGGACTGGTTGGATCTCCTTGCAGTCCAAGGGACTCTCAAGAGTCTTCTCCAACACCACAGTTCAAAAGCATCAATTCTTTGGTGCTCAGCCTTCTTCACAGTCCAACTCTCACATCCATACATGACCATAGGAAAAACCATAGCCTTGACTAGACGGACCTTTGTTGGCAAAGTAATGCCTCTGCTTTTGAATATGCTATCTAGGTTGGTCATAACTTTCCTTCCAAGGAGTAAGTGTCTTTTAATTTCATGGCTGCAGTCACCATCTGCACTGATTTTGGAGCCCAAAAAAATAAAGTCTGACACTGTTTCCACTGTTTACCCGTCTATTTCCCATGAAGTGATGGGACCAGATGCCATGATCTTCGTTTTCTGAATATTGAGCTTTAAGCCCACTTTTTCACTCTCCACTTTGACTTTCATCAAGAGGCTTTTGAGTTCCTCTTCACTTTCTGCCATAAGGGTAGTGTCATCTGCATATCTGAGGTTATTGATATTTCTCCCAGCAATCTTGATTCCAGCTTGTGTTTCTTCCAGCCCAGCGTTTCTCATGATGTACTCTGCATATAAGTTAAATAAGCAGGGTGACAATATACAGCCTTGACGAACTCCTTTTCCTATTTGGAACCAGTCTGTTGTTCCATGTCCAGTTCTAACTGGTGCTTCCTGACCTGCATATAGGTTTCTCAAGAGGCAGGTCAGGTGTTCTGGTATTCCCATCTCTTGAAGAATTTTCCACAGTTTATTGTGATCCACACAGTCAAAGGCTTTGGCATAGTCAATAAAGCAGAAATAGATGTTTCTCTGGAACTCTCTTGCTTTTTTGATGATCCAGCGGATGTTGGCAATTTGATCTCTGGTTCCTCTGCCTTTTCTAAAACCAGCTTGAACATCTGGAAGTTCACGGTTCACATATTGCTGAAGCCTGACTTGGAGAATTTTGGCATTACTTTACTAGCGTGTGAGATGGGTGCAATTGTTTGAGCATTCTTTGGCATTGCCTTTGTTTGGGATTGGAATGAAAACTGACCTTTTCCAGTCCTGTGGCCACTGCTGAGTTTTCAAATTTGCTGGCATATTGAGTGCAGCACTTTCACAGCATCATCTTTCAGGATTTGGAATAGCTCAACTGGAATTCCATCACCTCCACTAGCTTTGTTCGTAGTCATGCTTTCTAAGGCCCACTTGACTTCACATTCCAGGATGTCTGGCTCTAGGTCAGTGATCACACCATCGTGATTATCTGGGTCGTGAAGATCTTTTTTGTACAGTTCTTCTGTGTATTCTTGCCATCTCTTCTTAATATCTTCTGCTTCTGTTAGGTCCATACCATTTCTGTCCTTTATCGAGCTCATCTTTGGTATCTCTGATTATCTTGAAGAGATCCCTAGTCTTTCCCATTCTGTTGTTCTCCTCTATTTCTTTGCATTGATTGCTGAAGAAGGCTTTCTTATCTCTTCTTGCTATTCTTTGGAACTCTGCATTCAGATGCTTATATCTTTCCTTTTCTCCTTTGCTTTTCACTTCTCTTCTTTTCACAGCTATTTGTAAGGCCTCCCCAGACAGCCATTTTGCTTTTTTGCATTTCTTTTCCCTGGAGATGGTCTTGATCCCTGTCTCCTGTACAATGTCATGAACCTCATTCCATAGTTCATCAGGCACTCTATCTATCAGATCTAGGCCCTTAAATCTATTTCTCACTTCCACTGTATAATCATAAGGGATTTGATTTAGGTCATACCTGAGTGGTCTAGTGGTTTTCCCTACTTCCTTCAATTTAAGTCTGAATTTGGCAATAAGGAGCTCATGGTCTGAGCCACAGTCAGCTCCTGGTCTTGTTTTTGCTGACTGTATAGAGCTTCTCCATTTTTGGCTGCAAAGAATATAATCAGTCTGATTTCGGTGTTGACCATCTGGTGATGTCCGTGTGTAGAGCCTTCTTTTGTGTTGTTGGAAGAGGGTGTTTGTTATGACCAGTGCATTTTCTTGGCAAAACTCCATCAGTCTTTGCCCTGCTTCATTTCGTATTCCAAGGCCAGATTTTCCTGTTACTCCAGGTGTTTCTTGACTTCCTACTTTTGCATTCCAGTCCCCTATAATAAAAAGGACATCTTTTTTGGGTGTCAGTTCTAAAAGGTCTTGTAGGTCTTCATAGAACCGTTCAACTTCAGCTTCTTCAGCATTACTTGTTGGGGCATAGACTTGGATTACTGTGATATTGAATGGTTTGCCTTGGAAACGAATAGAGATCATTCTGTCGTTTTTGAGATTGCCTCCGTGTACTGCATTTCGGACTCTTTTGTTGACCATGATCGCCACTCCATTTTTTCTGAGGGATTCCTGCCCGCAGTAGTAGATATAATGGTCATCTGAGTTAAATGCACCCATTCCAGTCCATTTTAGTTTGGTGATTCCTAGAATGTCGACATTCACTCTTGCCATCTCGTGTTTGACCACTTCCAATTTGCCTTGATTCATGGACCTGACATTCCAGGTTCCTATGCAATATTGCTCTTTACAGCATCAGACCTTGCTTCTATCACCAGTCACATCCACGGCTGGGTATTGTTTTTGCTTTGGCTCCATCCCTTAATTCTTTCTGGAGTTATTTCTCCATTGATCTCTAGTAGCATATTGGGCACCTACTGACCTGGGGAGTTTCTCTTTCAGTATCCTATCATTTTGCCTTTTTATACTGTTCATGGGGTTCTCAAGGCAAGAATACTGAAATGGTTTGCCATTCCCTTTCCAGTGGACCACATTCTGTGAGATCTCTCCACCATGATCCACCTGTCTTGGGTTGCCCCCCAGGCATGGCTTAGTTTCATTGAGTTAGACAAGGCTGTGGTCCTAGTATGATTAGATTGACTAGTTTTCTATGAGTATGGTTTCAGTGTGTTTGCCCTCTGATGCCCTCTTGCAACACCTACCATCTTACTTGGGTTTCTCTTACCTTGGGCGTGGGGTATCTCTTCACCGCTGTTCCAGCAAAGCGCAGCCATTGCTCCTTACCTTGGACGAGGGGTATCTCCTCACCGCCGCCCTTCTGGCATTCAATGTGGGATAGCTCCTCTAGGCCCTCCTGCGCCCACGCAGCCATGGCTCCTTGGATGTGGGGTTGGTCCTCCCGGCCACCGCCCCTGGCCTCGGGCGTGGGGTTGCTCCTCCTGGCTGCCGCCCCTGGCCTCAGGCTTAGGGGCGTGGGGTAGCTCCTCCCGCCCGCTGCCCCTGGCCGCAGCTGCGGCGGGCGCCCCAAAGCGCAGCCGAGAGGAGCCACCCCACGTCCGAGGTCAGGGGCAGAAGCCGGGAGGACCCCATGCCCGAAGGGCGGCGGCCAAGAGGAGTTACCCCACGTCCGAGGTCGGGCGGCAGCCGAGAGTACCAGACTGCGACGGCACAGGAACGGCCAAGAGGAGCTACCCCGAGTCCGAGGTCAGGGGCAGCGGCCGGGAGAGTCTTGTTAACTCTTGTCAAATAAGTTAATTCCCGCTAGTACTCAACAGAAATGCTGTTCTACCTGAGGTCGCAGATTTGAGAGGCAGCTCAGTAGAACATTAGGGGCCACTAACAGAGGCTGCCCCCAGTGACTGCAGATTCAGGCTTGTATTTATCTGTACAGAATGTTTTCTTCGTCCCTGGCATCTTTGGAGGGTGTGTCTCTTTCCATTTGATTCTTGTGGCAGTTGTCACTGCTTTGGACTCCATGTCTTGACTTGCAGCTGGGTGTCCCCAAAGTCAATTTAATCACAATATCCCTCAAATGCTCTCCAAACCTGGTCAAGTTACTCTCATTCCTGTCAACAAACAAGAGCCAAGAGGTTAAATTGTTTAGATTTCCTTATATAATTTTCTCCTATTATAGGGGAAAAGGTACAGATAAGCCACTCTCAGGGGCTTCCCAGGTTACGTAGTAGTAAAGAATCCACCTGCCAATGCAGGAGACACAAGAGACGTGGGTTCGATATCTGCGTCAGGAAGATCCCCTGGTGGAGGGCATGGCAACCCATCCCATGGACAGAGGAGCCTGGAGGGCTGCAGTCCATGGGATCGCAGAGTCGGACGTGACTGAAGTGACTGAGCACACACTTAAGCCACTCTCAGAGCCCTCTGCCAGCTCTCCGGTTCCTCAGTGGGCACGTCCCTGTATCTCACAGGGGAGGGAAATGCTGCATTCACTTCATGGACCCCTCTTGAGCGTCTTTGCCTTCACTCTGTCCCACACGGTTCGCTCACCTCTTCTTCGAGAGTACTCATGTTTCTACCACCTTTGAAACTGAAAAGTGAAAACAGCAAAATTCTCTTGTTCGTCATGACCCAATAGGAGATAGGGGTGAGCTGAGCTCTCTGCGAGGTGCTGAATGGATGAAAAGGACCCCAAACATATGGAAAATATGGAGAATGGGGTCTAAGTCATAAAAATAAAAATAAAATAAATAAAATAAATTGGGAATGCCAGTTTCTGGTAATGATTTGTTTTCACAGTAACTGAGAACTCCCTTAAACCTGCGATTAATCACACATTTATGGTGAGGGTAAGCTGGCAGAATTAGGGGGCTTGGGTTATTAGTGCAGCTGCTTTCCATTGATGAGATCTGAGTTCAAATCTCAACCCCGTGTTACAAATGAAAATGTCATTTTGAAAGTTAATTAGCTCCATGCAATAAATACTGGCTACTTGATTGATGTACCTGAAAAATCACTACCCGGAAAAAAAAAAGTTATATATATGGCCCGTTAGGAGAGTCAAGCCAGTCAAAAAGTCAGACATTATTTAAACAATTTGCTTTTCTTAATAGTCCAACCACCTGCAAGTAAATAGAATTTATTAAAAGAAGGTGGGGTTTCTAGGAGTCAGAGTATGTGAAAGAAAGTCTGCAGGTATTAAGAACTGTAGAATTTTAGAACTAGGAAAAAAATCTTTAAAAGCTATCTAATCTAATCCTTGTTTTTTGTTTTTTGTTTTTTTAAATAGAGGAGGGAATAGAAACTTGGGAGGTTAAGGGACTTGCTTAAGCCGAGCAGTTAACTGGTGGAGAGAGTGGGACTGGATGCCAGGTGTCTTGTTCATCACACATGTTCTCTGAATTATTCCCAGGGACTCAGCCCCGTTCTCCTTTCACTTAGCTTTTCCCCATGATTTGGGCATGGGTCTTATTTTTTAGTATATTTTCTGCTTCAGAAGATTCTTCTTCTATGAAGACAACTCAAACCTTATTAATACTTTTAAAAAGAATTTTTATTGGAGTACAATTGTTTGGGGCTTCCCAGGTGGCTCAGTCATAAGGAATTCACTTGCCAGTGCAGGAGATGCAAGAGACGTGTGTTCGATCCCTGAGTCAGAGGAATCTGCTCGAGAAGGAAATGGCAACCTGCTCCAGTATTCTTGCCTGGAAAATTCCATGGACAGAGTAGCCTGGTGGGCTACAGTCTGTGGGATTGCAATCAGGTGGACATGACTGAGTGACTGAGCACACACGTACACACACACACACACACACACACACACACACACACACACAGCTGCTTTACCATGTCGTGTTATTTTCTGCTGCAGAGAGACGTGAATCAGCCGTATGTATGCCTATATGCCTTCTTTTTCAGCTTTTCTTCCCATTTAGGTCAACACAGAGCCTTGAGAGTTGAGCTCCCTGTGCTATCCAATAGGTTCTCATACTTTTTTAAAAAATGAAAATGCTTTTATCAATGTAGTCATCCCTCTCCTTACAGGTAGAGAAAAACCAGCTGTCCACCAACTGTGATCCCTTTACGTGAGACATCCTGGAATTGAATCCAGAGTGAATTGGACCCAAAGTAGATAAGTGTGAGGTATTATACTTACTAAGAGTGCAGACAGCAGTTCTGTCTGAACCAGTATGACGTAAAGTTTTGTCTGAGCCAGTGACATGCAAATAAGTCATGAAGTCTTAGTTACTTTGTGTACATGTTTATAATTTAAGCTGCTCCTAATTCTTGAAATAATGACGTTCATGGGGCATTTCATTCGGTGGCAGTATGACTTGACTAAGCCTGTTACAGACCATTCTGGTGAGAACTCAGGGAGAAAAGAGGAGAGGCACAGAGGCAGCCTCTGCCGTCTCGGAGAATACATACATTACGACGAACAAGGAGAGGGCAGAGGCGTGGACACTGACGGCTACTCTGCAGACTCCCTCGGTGGTCCGGTGGCTCAGACTCTGCGCTCCCAGTGCAGATCCGGTTGCGGGGCAGGGAACTGGATCCTGCAGGGTTCAGCCAAGATCGAAGATCCCACGTGCATAACTATGATGCAGCACAGCAGATAAATAAATATAATTTACAAAAGGCCGTTCTGGTGAAATCTGAAATTCAGATGAGGAACATGTCGGAAACTGGAGGAGAGACATGACGCCAAGCAGTAGTCACACTCAGTAATATTTGTCATATGAATGAGTCCAGAATTAAATAAGTGAATGACTTCTAAACTCAACAGGATGTGTCTTTCATATATTGATTCAGAAGAGAGAAAACTAGGTGACGAAAAGACAGATTACCAGTGATGTCACCTTTCTCCCAGTTGTTACTGTCAGTGTATCTAGAACAATTATTAACCCTGTGTATTTATTTAAAACTCTGTTTTCTTTGAACCTGTTATTTATTTTTTCTTTTTTTGATTGTGAGTCATTTTTATGTAGATCATCATGTTAATTATCATGTTATCCAGAAAAAAAAAAACATACTTTTCTTTCTTTTTAACTAATACATTCTCACCTGTCCTTCACCCTAATTTATTTCCTTATAGGCCAGATTCTACTGAGTTAGTTTAAAAAGTTCCTTCGGGTTTTTCCATAACATATTATGGGAAAACTCAAATGAACTTTTTAGCCAACCCAAGGTTATAGAGAACTTTAGGAGATTTGGTATTCATCAGTTCTTTAAATTGATCATTTTTAAGATTCTTCTTAAAAAGTGATTTCAGTTCCAGTGAATACTGACTGAGAACCATATTCCAGGTTCTATGCTGGACATTTTCACTCACAATGTATAATTTAAGTTATCGGGTTGTTAACTTTTTGTGTGAGGTGTTTGTTTTAACTGCGCAGAACTTTTTTCTTATATAAAAAACAAACAAAAAAAACCCCAAACACCTCCCCCAGTTTCTGCCTGTGGGAACTAGACATGACAGTGAGATAAATTTTTCTTCCTTCAGGGGCTGCTAGCAACAGCAGCAACTTTGAAAAATGCACCAAAAAAGTCGTTTCAGGCGCAGTTAGGAGATTTGGGCAATACCAGACGTCTGTCTTTTGAAAGAAATAAGGCTCTGCTTAAAAGAAACTGGGCAGATGGTTCCAATGGAAATTCAAAGTAAACTCGAAGTACTTGGAACTGTCTGTTTCTACACCATTAATGCTTTCTCATATCAGACAAATTGTCTTGATAACTTGTTTCCCTGATTCAAATTCTTTATCAAGACATATTTCCTGAGCAATTTCTTTCTGCCCAGTTTGGTCCCAGAGTGTTAAGCATCATCAGGCCCACGAGCTTAGAAATTATCCTGCCCAGACTTGAGTGCATCTCAGAAGTACTCAGTCCTCGCCATTCTGGGGCCACTGTGTTTCTTGAGACCTTAGTTATTCACCCCCACCCCCCACTCCGGGATTATTATAATTGTCTCTATTGTTCCTTAACTGCCTGAAGTCCTACCCCTTTTCCTGTTACCCCTTTCAATTTGTTTTCTGTGTTGCCTGAGTAATGTTTCTTAAATGCATGCCTAAGCATGTCATTCGCTGCTTAAAATCCTTCAATTACACTCAATTGCGTTGATAATATAACCCAAAGTTTTGAGCAACAGCCTCTTTAAACCCTTTCTGGAATAAGGTGGGGGATATACATACAAATACTTCCCAGGTGGCTCAGTGGTAAAGAACCTGCCTGCAATGAAGGAGACCCGAGTTCAGTGCCTGGGTCAGGAAGGTCCCCCTGGGGTGGAAATGGCAACCCACTCCAGTCTTCTTGTCTGGAGAATGCCATGGACAGAGGAGCCTGTGGGGCTACAGTCCATGGGGTCGCAAGGAGTCCGACACAACTGAAGCGACTTAGCAGGCACGCACATCAGCATGGATGTCTGTTTCCGTGAATTCCTTAGTGTGGCGTGTAAGGAGGACCCTGGGGCCTGGCCGCTGCCTCTCTGGCCTTCGTCCCTGCCCGTCTCACCCTCTACGCACTCCAGGCTCTGCTCAGCTACCCACGCCTTGCCTGCACTTTACTCTTGCCCCCTCTGCAGAGAATCCCCTCTCCCCTGGACCTACCCAACCCCTCCTCTTCCAAGCCTTTGCCCAGATGTAACCTGCCCTGGGAAGCCTTCCCTGGAGTAGGTGTGGGACCCTCTTCCAGATTCATCTAGCATTCTATCTTGGTTCTTGTTCAGTTGGTAAGTTGTTTCTGACTCTTTGCGACCCCATGGACTGCAGCACACCAGGCCTCCCTGTCCACTATCTTCCAAAGCTTGATCTAACTCATGTCCATTGAGTTGGTGATGCCATCCAACCATCTCATCCTATGTCATCCCCTTCTCCTCCCACCCTCAATCTTTCCCAGCATCAGGATCTTTTCAAATGAGTCAGCTCTTCACATCAGGTGGCCAAAGTACTTGAGTTTCAGCTTCAACATCAGTCCTTCCAATGAACACCCAGGACTGATCTCCTTTAGGATGGACTGGTTGGATCTCCTTGCAGTCCAAGGGACTCTCAAGAGTCTTCTCCAACACCAGTTTGAAAGCATCAGTTCATCAGCGCTGATCCTTCTTCATGAGCATTTCTGAATCACTTCTTCCACGTTATTCTTGCCAGACTGGGAATTCATTGAGAGTAAAACCAAGCATCTGTAGTCATCCCAGTTCAGGTGTAGAGCTGTCTCATTTATTGGTTTGGAAATGACACATCACTTTTTCCACCCTGAGGCTCTTCTGCCATAGATCATGCATTGTTTATCATAGACTCCTAGATGAAACCAGGGAGATCTGTCAAGCCCAATCCAGACTTCCCGGATGGGAACACTTTCTCTAACCACTGGGCTGGTAATCATCCAGTATCTGCCTGACACCATGGGCCAAAGCCATGTGTTTTCCTGTTCTTCAGGGACTATGACTATTTACTGACTTTACTCAGTAATTTCCTGAAAATATCAATGGTTAAGGGAAGGGTCATTTTGGGCTTTTGTTCCTCTAGAACAGGGATCCTCAAACCCCCATCCCCCCCCCCCCCCCCGGATCTAATGCCTGAGGATCTGAGCTGTAGTTGATATGATAATAATAGAAATAAACTACAGTGAGTGTAGTGTGCTTGATCATTCTGAAACCTCCCGCCACTCAGTCTGTGGAAAAATTATCTTCCACGAAACTGGCCCCTGGTGCCAAAAAGTTTGGGGACTGCTGCTCTAGAAGGACAGGAGATGGGACCATCCCGTGCGGCAGGGTAATTTGCATCACTGTAGGATAGGTAAGCTAGGCCTTGTGGTGTGTGGATGCTCAGTCCTTTCAGTCAGGTCTGACTCTTTTCGACTCTATGGGCTGCAGCCTGCCAGGCTCCTCTGTCCATCGGATTCTCCAGGCAAGAACACTGGAGTGGGTGCCGTGCCCTCCTCCAGGGCGTCTTCCTGACCCAGAGAAAGAACTCCAGTCTCTGTCTCTTGCACCCCTCTAGTGCCACCTGGGAAGCCCAAACCAGGCCTTGGACAACTGCTTGTTCCCCATTTAGTTTTCTTTATGAGCGTCTCTTCCCAAGGTCTTCAGAGCCTGACCTCCCCGTTTCCTTATTCCTGCTTGTCTTCCTTCCACTTGGTTGGTGCATTGGTTTATATTTTCACCTTGTCATGTATAAAGCCTTAGGACCTCTGTTGCCTTGGAAACATTTAGAACGGGAAAGTTCACTATAAGTGGTTGATGACTAATGATGATTTAATTATCTGTCGACATACTCTTTGCATGGCAGTATATTCTGCTTTGACCCATAGAAGTAAACCTGCACTGATGGAATTTCTGAATCAGAAATAGACTTGTGGGGATTTTTATGGGTGTTGAGGCTGAAGTTGTTCTCAGCATCCTTCTAAAAACGCCATCTATTTTTTTTTTTTTCATCTATTCTCCATTACATTGATTTTATAACACAGTAGAAACAATTCAGATTAGAGTATCGGGTAGAGCAAGTGCAGGCCTGATTCGAACTGGTGGCCACAGTCAGGGGATCTAATCGGCTGGAGGAAGTGGGACAGAAGCAATTTGGGTCCTGGGCAGTTGGGGAAGTGCTCCCGGAGGGCCCTCCCAGGATCCAGCGGCGCCTTCAGCGCTCAGGACTTGCTCAGGGAAAAGGAGCTGCGGACAGTTGGGAAGCCAGTGAAGGTCTCCGAGGAGGTTCTGCGTTTCAGAGACCTGTTGATTCAGACGATAAAACGCATCCTCAGGACAATTTAAAATTTTTGCTTTTATCAGATGTTTTGCTGTCTGCTCCTTCCATTCTCAAGAATTCCTCGCTACAGCTAGCTGTGGTGTGATTTTCCACACTGATATGAGCTCTGGCAGAGTCTCCCCTCTGCTTCTTTCTTGGCTGCCAAGACCCTGGAGGCTCAGCTCCATCCATTGTCTTTCTTCCCTGCAATGCTTGAGGGAGAGGCTTCGTAGAAGTTTTATGATGAGGTTAGGACAGCAAGACTCATTCCTGGGCCTTTGTTTCAGCTTGAAATATACCACAAATTAATTGGGCTGATGCAGCTAATTAAGATAGTCCCTTGGGTTGTGTGCCTGCCTTCTGAAAAATTTCTTGAAGTTGCCAGATCTAGGCTTCGTGTATTGAAATGTTAATGATCCATGGCCTTAAGAAAAAAACCTTTCCTTTAAATGGAATTCATAGCTAAAGAAAATGTTTAGACTGATTAGCACTCAGGCTGCAGCTTCACATACCATTTTCAAAAATAGCACATCATTTCCTATAACAGATGTCTCAAGTAATTTGATACCAAACTTTCTGCAGACTCCTACTGTTATAATGACAATGATTTTTGCTCTCCGTCCTTAAGTGATCTTGCAGCAGAGAGAGATATTCTGGGATATTTTCTCTATCTGCAATCAAAAAAGAGTCAACTTTGAGTAGAAACAAATGGTTTCAGCAAACAGCAGTAACTTGCAATCAGAGTCTTTTAGAAAAGAAGATGCCAATAAATAGAGTAATCAGAGGCCTTTGGCATTCTGTGCTGGTGGTTAAGATTCTTTAGCATGACCATGTTTGTGCTTTGTTATTCAGTAGCTAAGTCGTGTCCAATTCTTTGCGACCCCATAAACTGAAGCACGCCAGGCTTCCCTGTCCTTCACTATCTCCTGGAGTTTGCTCAAACTCATGTCCAATGAGTCAGTGATGCCATCCAACCATCTCATCCTCTGTTACCCACTTCTCCTCCTACTCTCAATCTTTCCTATCATCAGGATCTTTTCCAGTGAGTTGGGTCTTCGCATCAGATGGCCAAAGTATTGGAGCCTTCAGCATCAGTCCTTCCAATGAATATTCAAAGTTGATTTCCTTTAGGATTGACTGGTTTGATCTCCTTGCTCCAAGGGACTCCAAGGGACTCTCGAGAGTCTTCTCCAGAACCAGAGCTCAAAAGGGACAATTCTTCAGCAGTCAGCCTTCTTTATGATCCATCTCTCACATCCGTACACGACTACTGGAAAGCCATAGCTTTGATTATATGGACCTTTGTCGTCAAAGTGACGTCTCTCATTTTTAATACACTGTCTAGGTTTGTCATAGCTTTTCTTCCAAGGAGCAAGCATGTTCTAATTTCATGGCTGCAGTCACCATCCATAGTGATTTTGGAGCCCAAGAAAATGGTCTCTGAACCCTGATCTCTGTCTTTTCAGATCACGGAGGCCACTGTGTTCCTGTGTTTCCCCCTCCCCAAACCATAATCAGAAACTGCGTGTAGGCAGAAAGCCAGAGTGAGCCAAGTCTCACCTCATTTGTTTCTCTTCCTGTAGGGATGAAGTTCTGTAACATGTGTTTCCCAGTGTCTGAAGACCATCATTTCACACATTTTGCCCAGTTTTCTAGTTGTTTATTGTAGAAGTCTAGTCTGGTACTAGTGAATCCTCCCTTGATGACCTCAGGCAGAAACTTTACCAGTTACTTGGAAATAAACAAGACCACCACCACCAAAAAAAGATAGAAAAATAAAAGATTAAGGGATTTTTTAAAATATAGTAAAATACACATTGTTATTGTGTTGTTGTTTAGTCACTAAGTCATGTCTGATTCTTTAAGAGCCCGTGGACTGCAGGACACCAGGCTCCCCTGTTCATGGGATTCTCCAGGCAGGAATACTGGAGTGGGTTGCCATTTCCTTCTCCAGGGGATTTTCCCAACCCAGGGATTGAACTTGTGTCTCCTGTTTGGCAGACAGATTCTTTACCACCTGGGCCACCTGTAGCCCAAATGTAGCATTGCTGCTGCTGCTGCTGCCGCTAAGTCGCTTCAGTCGTGTCCGACTCTGTGCAACCCCATGCACTGCAGCCCAACAGGCTCCCCCGTCCCTGGGATTCTCCAGGCAGGAACACTGGAGTGGGTTGCCATTTCCTTCTCCAATGCAGGAAAGTGAAAAGTGAAAGTGAAGTCGCTCAGTCGTTCCCGACTCTTAGCGACCCCATGGACTGCAGCCCACCAGGCTCCTCCATCCATGGGATTTTCCAGGCAAGAGTACTGGAGTGGGGTGCCACTGCCTTCTCCGAATGTAGCATTATGATACTCTAAAGATATTCTGAAGATATTTGGCCAAAGAATGACTGAAAGTTTTATACTTATTTTTCTCACATTAGAAGAAATTATTCCTATCCTACTGAAAGAATGACTGGTTCATCATTGATCTCCCAATGTATTTTAGTTTCACGGCTACTTACAAATATTAACAACAACAACACAGGAATCAGACAAATGTCATGATTCCCTGGTTGCGCATGGTGCGTCTCCTTCCTTCAAGTGTCTTTTCGTCTTTTTCACTTTCCCTGCAGGCTTGCCTCTACTGAATGCAGAAGTTGCAGAATCAATAAGAACCAGGTGTTTCATCATGAGAAAACTTTTTTTGTTACTTGATCATAAGATAATAACTATGATAAGTGATTTATCTTATTTAATACTCATAAAACCACTGAGATGTAAGTATAATCTTGTGACCTTGAAAAACTTATTTAATCATTTTAAGTCTTAGGCTCCAGATCAGTAGAATGAGATAATAAACAGATAAACAGTGGTATGAGCCTAGGCCAGCAGATTTCAGAATGCAGTTAGTGTGCAGTTTAGGAAGAATTCACTTGAACTTCTGGCTAAACACTGTTTGAACATGGTTTGAATAGTGTAATACAGCATAGATGTACTTCTTTTAAAATACCTCATGTGGCAGTAAAATAATTTCAATGAAAGTTTGAGGTTAAAAAGGTAGGAAAGAGAACACAATGCTATGCTATGCTAAGTCACTTCAGTCGTGTCCGACTCTGTGCGACCCCATAGACGGCAGCCCACCAGGCTCCCCCGTCCCTGGGATTCTCCAGGCAAGAGCACTGGAGTGGGTTGCCATTTCCTTCTCCAATGCAGGAAAGTGAAAAGTGAAAGTGAAGTTGCTCAGTCGTGTCCGACTCTTCGCGACCCCATGGACTGCAGCCCACCAGGCTCCTCCATCCATGGGATTTTCCAGGCAACAGTACTGGAGCGGGGTGCCATTGCCTTCTCCTAGAGAACACAATGTACTGGAAATAATTAGGGATTGTTAGAGGTTAGATAATGAGACTTGAATGCTAGTTTGGTGAATGACTTGAGTTGGTAGGGATTTGAAAATCACATCCCTGTGGATGAAGATATTAATTAAAACTAAGTGAATTTAAAGACTTCCTTGGTGGTCCCTTGGCTAAGACTGTGGGCTCACAGTGTAGGGGTCCTTGGTTCCATCCCTTGGTCAGGGAACTAGATCCTGCCAGCTGAAACTAAAAGCTCAAAGATCCCACACGCTGCAACTATGAACTATGACCCAACTCAGCCGAGGAAATAATTAAAAAAAAATAAGTTCATTTATACTAATGAAACATAGTAAGTTTCAGGTACTCAGCCCTAAGGAAGGCAGCAGGGAGCACGGGAGGGAAGGATAAGGTGTGAAAAGTAAAAATTTGCTCCCGACCTTCTATCACCTTATTCCTACCTCTCCCCTAATTGGAAGCAGGGGGTTACTTTCTGGAGAAGACCAAACAGAACTGGGTGCCAAGGGTAGTGGTTACGCTCTGCATGGGAACGTGGGGTAAGGAGTTGCTGGGCCTCTGTTGTGGTGACTGATTCTCAGCAGGTACATCCAGGCAGTAGATTCAGTCTCAGAAAACTGTTGTGATCCGGAGATATTCTGAGGAAAAGAAGTTATCCAATACATATGGTATCACTTACATCTGGAATCTAAACATGGTACAGATGAACCCGTCTATGAAGCAGAAGCAGACTCCTGACGTAGGGAGCACACTGGTGGTGGCCAGGCTGGCTGGGGTAGGGAGGGGTGGAATGAGGGCTTGGGGTTAGCAGACACAGCCTGTCATATGGGATGGATAAACAACAAGGCCCTACTGTGCGGCACAGGGAAGTATATCCTGTGATGACCATATGGAAAGGAAGAGGTAAAGGAAGGCATATTTACGTATAACTGACTCACTTTGCTGTACAGCAGAAACTAATGTAACATTATAAGAAAAAGAAATCACCCAAGAGATAATACAAGAAAAACATTCTCAGACGCAGGCTTTTGGAGACAGTTTGATCCTCTGGGATCATGCTTAGGCAAGACCAGAGTAGCATTTAGCTCAGGGTCGACTTCACCCTTTCTACTCAACCTGATGACTTGAGAACTATGAGGTTTTCCTTCTGGCTGGTGGGACCTGGGTGAGCTCTAGACAGTGTTCCCTTGCAGGCGTTTTTTCCCTCAGCCTCAGGTAGTGTTCTCAAACGTATGCACCGCACACGTCCCATCTCTGCAGCTCTCAGCTCTGTGCATCTCTGTTCCTGCTAAGACTCTGTCCTGCAAGCTCCAGTTGCCTTGGCCTTTTCAGACAACCATTTCTATCTCCTCCATTCAAGGGGATGGCACCCCACTCCAGTACTCTTGCCTGGAAAATCCCATGGACGGAGGAGCCTGGTAGGCTGCAGTCCATGGGGTCTCGAAGAGTCAGACACGACTGAGTGACTTCACTTTCACTTTTCACTTTGCTGCATTGGAGGAGGAAATGGCAACCCACTCCAGTGTTCTTGCCTGGAGAATCCCAGGGATGGTGGAGCCTGATGGGCTGCCGTCTATGGGGTCGCACAGAGTTGCACACGACTGAAGCGACTTAGCAGCAGCAGCAGCAGCAGCAGCCATTCAAGGGGATGTCTGAGCTCCACCTGGTTTCCCTAAATTCCCTCCGAACAGTCAGTGAGGTAAGCGGTAGGACTCAGCTTGTCAATTCTCTCCTCTCAGGGTTCCTTGTCCCTCATTGGCTGACGTCCAGTGTCTCCAGAACCACCCTCTCTGGGATCTTTGTCCCAATTAAAAAACAAATCCGTTTCTGGTGAGAGGATCAATAGGGTTCCTTTTACTTCCATCTTGGCCAGAGGTAGAACTCACGCATGTACAGCTGTGATAAAAATGAAAACTTCATTAAAAAGTCATGACCTCAGCCACCGTTAACAAACTCTAATCTTATCCTGTACGGCTGAAGTTATGACGACAGAGCCGGCACAGTTTTCAAGAGTAACAACTTGGGTCTCTCCCAATCGTTTTAGCTAAAGAACAGTCTCCTCTTTGCTGTTTACAGGCTGCTATTTCTGAGTGACTTGTCATTCTACTTTGAGCGGCTCATATAATGTTGAGGATGTAGGAGACAGGTGTATTCCTCAAGTGGATACAGTACCTGGGGCGCTTTTCGGTAAGGGATTTCACACCTCGGACCCGTAGCCTCTTCTCCTATAAAAACTGATGCTGTGTATTTGTTCTCACATTGTGAGGATTAACTAAAATGTTTATAAGAAGACTACTAAAAGCAAAGAGCCTGACTCACAGTAACGCTTGGAAATACTAGTTCACTTATTCTTGTTTTTAAAAAGACTTTTTTCTTAATGTAGACCACTTTTAAAGTCTTTATTGAATTTGTTACAGTATTGCTTCTGTCTCACATTTTGGTTTTTTGTCCAGCGAGGCCTGGGGAATCTTAGTTCCCCAACCAAGGATCAAACCTGCGCCCCCTGCATTGGAAGGTGGCGTCTCAACTGCCGGACTGCCAGGGAAGCCCCTAATTAATTCATTCTCTAGTTCTCCAAGTAATTCTAGTGATAGGTCTATTATTGTCTTTTTCCTGGTCTTGTCAAAACCTACTGTCTGTCTGTCTGGCTGACATGTCTTACAATTTCTCAGTGATTTTAGCTGGCTCCTGAAGCGCAGTATACTGCAGAGCTCCGCTGTCTGGTAGCACCCGAGACACATAGCTTGGCACTCGGGTGGGCAGGCCTGCGGCGAGTCTCAGATCCGGGCCAGGGGTGAGGAAGTGGACAGCTTCCTGCCTCTCTCCAGCCGTGGGCCAGCAGCTGGAGACACACATCCGCGGCAGAAGACTGGCTGCTTTAGCAGCTAGTTAACGAGGGGGCTGAGCATGGCATTTGGACAGTTCTGAGAGCGCCCCCCTGCCGCGCGAGGCTGGGTGACATCCTGGCCTCGCTGTCACGTCGTTTACATGCACTTCTCTTGGCTCAGCCTCGGCACGCCGCGTAAATCTACAGCTGCAGAGGCCGAAATAGCATATAAAATTGAAGGATTTATTTTGAGGTATTGAAAGGTTTACAGCCGAAGAAGTTAAAATTCGCCGAATCGGCATTTGGAAGACTCTCCTGTGAGCCTCAGCCCTCTTGGCTCTCGAGGTCCGTTCTCCAAATTCCCGTCTCCACAGGGAGATGAGGAAGCCAGGGGGAAACAGTGACGTGGATGGAATTGTCCAGATTTTACCTACTCTTGGCCTTTGTGGCTTCATATTTCAAGCTAAGTAGCCCCTGAAAGCCGTTATTACGATGCTGGGACCCACATGCAAGAAAAATAAAACAGTAGCTTCATTCTGCTCTGCACATAACTTCAATCCGCACCAGTGATCTGGGGCCCGATTGCATTTTGGACTCCAGAAACTTCTGTCAGTTTTCAGGACACGTTTTTCGGTTCAGTGTTCAGGTTTCAGTGCCGGCGCCCCTGCATCTGTGCAGCCTTGGTGGGCATCATTTGGAAGTGGCCTTAGAGCTTTTCCCATACAATAAATACCTATGTTATCCCTCCGATATTTAACCCAATGTACAACACTTCCTCATATGGAGTCCCTAGATCATCTCTAGGGGCTTCCTAGATTTCTCGCTTATGGTCTGTTTCATTTATTGAGCTATGTGTGCTTTGCTTAGTCGCTCAGTCATGTCCAACTGCGACCCCATGGACTGTAGCCTGCCAGGCTCTTCTATCCATGGGATTCTCCAGGCAAGAATACTGGAGTGGGTTGCCATTCCCTCCTCCAGGGAATCTTCCCAACCCTGGGATCAAACCCAGGTCTCTTGCATTACAGGTGGATTCTTTACCAACTGAGCCATCAGGGAAGCTCATTGAGCTAGGAAGGATAACTCTTCAAATCTTAAAACACTTGCGTTGACTTACCTTTCGAGATTCCCCTGGTGGTCCAGCGGTTAAGACTTCGCCTTCCAATGCATGGGGTGTGCATTTGATCCCTGATTGGGGAAATAAGATCCTGCGAGCTGTGTGGCATGGCCAAAACAACAAACAAACCTGGAGGCTGGCAGATAGACCATCTCAATTAAAAATAATAATAATGAAAATAATGCTTCCTAGGTGGTGCAGTGGTAAAGAATCCACCTGCTGGTGCAGGAGATGCAAGAGATGTGGGTTCAGTCCCTGGACTGGGAAGAGCCCCTGGAGGAGGAAATGGCAACCCACTCCAGTATCCTCGCCTGGAGAATCCCATGGACAGAGGAGCCTGGCTGGCTATAATCTATAGGGTTGCAAAGAGTCAGACATGACTGAGCATGCACAGAACAGACCCAGTGAAAATAAATGTGTATGTGAAATGCCATTAAGAGAGAAGGCTGAAAGGCGGTGTGGCATATTGGTAAGACTAGTAAAGAGAAACCGGAAGTTTTCAAGTCTGGTACTGGTCCACTGAGTTTTCCTTCCATCTGAAGCAGGGGTGTGGTGGGCAGGAAGGGAAATACAGTACTTGTTTTAATCATTTCATCTGTGATGGGAGAAATATCCACTGTGTTTATGGATGACACATACTTTATCTTCCAGGGGTTTTGTGGGAAATGAGTGAGGTGCTACACATAGCCATGGAAGCTGTAATGACTTAAAAAAATATCCGGAATAATGCCTAATTGGAATGTCAGTTCAATTAATTGGCCGTTGCTGCTCTTTTGAGTTTCTATGTGCCTCCCCCCATCACTCTATCATCCCCTTTTCCTTTTCTCCAACCCTCTCTCAATCCAGAAGGCAAGATGGTGTCCTTCCATGAAGGCTATTAGAGTTCCATTAGCTGGAACAGTCAGGTATCTGTATCTGCAGATTCAGGACCTGTGATGGGGGCACTGACCATGTTATGTGATGGACTTGAGCATCCCTGGACTTTGCTATCTGCAGCTGGGAGGTGGCAAGGTGGTCCCAGAAGCAATCCCTGCCCACCCCAAGGGACGAAGGTGCCATCTTTCTTATATGTTTCTGTAGCCATTGCAGTGCTTCTTGTACTCAGAATTACAGAAATAATTCTGTATTTCTGAGTAAAGAAGTGGCAGCAGGACTTAACAAGTGGATACAGTCTTTAATCTAAAATAAGACTAAAACTGGGCCCTGACTTCCCCCTCTTCTGGTGGTCTCTTCTGGGAAGTATGTTAGTTGCTGTATCATATTCCACTCTTTGTCACTCAATGGACTATAGCCTGCCAGGCTTCTCTGTCCGTGGGATTTCCCAGGCAAGAATACTGGGGTGGGTTGCCATTCCCTGCTCCAGGGGATCTTTCTGACCCAGGGATTGAACCTGCGTCCCCTGCACTGCAGGC
This sequence comes from Bos indicus x Bos taurus, assembly GCF_003369695.1. Lineage (NCBI taxonomy): Eukaryota > Metazoa > Chordata > Mammalia > Artiodactyla > Bovidae > Bos > Bos indicus x Bos taurus. The sequence goes on from NC_040094.1 coordinate 60,165,218, forward strand.
GGATTCTTTGCCCTCTGAGTCAGAGGAATTGGCTCCCTTTTTAGCTGAAATGCAACTCTTTGTGCTCCTCTGCAGAGCCTGCCGTCCTTTAGCTGTGTCATCGTGAATAAGTCAGGGGATCCCTCTCAACATTTTGTAAGCACACCTGTGTCTGAACTCTACAAGGGCCTGGTGTTTTGTGAAATCGCCTTTATCCTGGGAGCAGAGAAATCTTTTTTACTTCTCTCTGCCCGATGCCAGTTCCAACAGCTGTAACTATTTCATTTTTAATTTGCTCTTTGCAGCCTTGTCTCTGCTTAATCCATTAAGACAACTTTGAATGTTCCCGGCTCATATATTTATAAAGGAGAGGGAGGAAAAAATGAAGGGAAAAGACTTTGAATAATGGTATCTAAATTGTAGCCAAATGTACTCAGAACCCTCCTAGGTTAAATTGCAAATAATTTTCTTTCAAACATCACAAACACTCTCCCTAACTTAACTCAACACATTGGACCGAGAGGTCTCATTGCGATCGGAAACAGGACTCATTCTCTTTTTACTCTCAGTCGGTCCCTCTTTCTCTCTCTCCTCCCTCTTGCTTTCCTTCTGTAAAGGTTCTTCTGGTTCTGTTTTAGCTGCATTATCTCTAAGTTTCCTCCCTGGAGTTCCCATGAATAATTTGCCTGTCTCTTGAGAGAGCGCGGTTGGAGACCAACCCTATCCTCCTGGTGCAGGGAGATGGGAGGAAGGCTGCTTTAAATCAATCAGTTGACACTAATCTAAGGTCTAATTAGCTCTGGGTGGGCGTGTGCTTTGATTATAGGAAGTGCCTCAGGCAGTGGCTGGCATCTCAAGGGCTGCTCCCCATGTATCAATCATCCTTTGACAAGGAGATCTAGAAGGAAAAAAAAAAAATGAGGAAGGGGGTGCGGTGGGGGCACTTTTCTCTCCATCATCTGTTGATTATCTGTTTCCAATGATCCAAACCAATGCGCTTTGAAGCTCATGGTTTGCTCTTAGCAATGAGCACCCTCACCACAGAGACAAACTTTCTAAAATCATCTAAAACTGCCAGTTGTGTCAAATAATGACTTCCTGTGTCACAGAGGAGCTAATTACATCTAATAGCCCTTATGTGCTTTCTTTTTTTTTTTTTAATCTAACCTAAATGCTGCAGCTCTACTTTTCAATATTCCCCCAACCCTCCAAAAGGAACAATTGGTTATGATGGAGTCCTTCCTGTTTACAGTTTACATGAAATGATGGATGGCTGAACACAAAGGGGCAGTATCTTTAGTTGAAATGAGAAATTGTTTTTATTGAAAATGGCAGGCCTGTAATGGTTTTCTGATTGTCCTATTTCTTCCTGTACCTCAATTCACTCTTTTTGGAAGTGGGGGTGGGGGGCGGCGGTTTAGAAATGTCCCCAGAGGTGGCTCTGGCATGCTTAACTGCTGCTGCTCCTGTGCCTGTTTCTGGTAGAAGGGTAGGTGGCTGGTGTCATTCTTTCCTCTTCTGTGTGACCTACAGATCCTCGGGATGATGATTAGATCAGAAGTAGTAAGGCAATTTGAGTGCCTTCCAGTTTTTAAACAAAGAAAAACAAATCTAACCAAGCAGGTTAATGTCCCTCTCATGGATCATGAGACTGAGAGAGGTGTTTAAAAACACCGTCTTTATTTCAGATCTGATTTGCCTTTCTGGGTGCTTCACGTGTCTGATGATTCCAAGCTGCCGCCTTGGCTGGACACAGGGCACAGGGCCGCCAAGTGGCAGTGAAAGCAGTCTCGCAGAGACGCCCGCGCAGAGCCTGGTGCCGGGCGCAGCCTGGGGTTCAATCCTGGCCGCACCACTTCCCAGCTGTGCGACCCTGGGCAGCATACTTAACCCTGGTGAACCTCACCTGCAGAGTGGAAATCACGACAGTGCCTGCTTCACAGGCTGATTATGAAAATCAAATCACATGATGCCTGTGGCGTGTTTAGCACATGGCAAGCACTCAATAAAGCGTGAACTGGTGGTGATGGTGCAGGTAAGTCAGTGTTTGCACAACAGCTCTGGCTGAGATCAGAAATCCACGGACGTCTGTCTTTCTTTGGGGGCAGAGACTTGAAAATGAAGTTCTCCCAAAATGTTATGTGAGGCTCAAGCAGCATCCTAATAGTGGTCTCATACACAGGACTGTAGGCTTATAGGAGCCTTGTGTCAAGGACGTAACATAAAATGCTTGGAAGATTTCAGACCTACTTCGAGTGAAGTCATCTCTATCTTAAAAATTTTCAGAAGGCTAAACTTTCTTATCATGATATGTGAAGAAAGTCTGGCTTGACAACTGTATTAGAAAATTAACATTGGAATGTTCATTGGAAAACTCCTATCCTTGCGAACTTGAAGAAAACCCCCCCCCAACACAATGCAGAATAAGGGTGACGATGATACCTGTGTTGTAAAAGGCCTAGCTCACATTTTCACCCTTTAGAACGTAATGCTTCTGGGGTGGCGCAGTGGTAAAGAATCTGCCTGCCTGATGCATGAGGTATGAGACACTCGTTCGATCCCTGGCTTGGGAAAATTTCCTGGAGGAGGAAATGGCAACCCACTCCAGTATTCTTGCCTGGGAAATCCCATGGACAGAGGAGCCTGGTGGGCCATGGTGGTTGGAAAAGAGTCAGAGATGACTGAGCACATAGAATTTAATGCTTTCAAATTTTGTTTCCAATCTGAAATAAACATGAAGTACAAATGACTCCATCACAAAACTTATTTTATGTTGTTTCATTTTTATCAATGTGATACCTTTTAGAAACTTTTCCAAATGTTAATATGAAAACATACATTTTAGCATAAACTTATTCCTGTTTTTCAGATTGGAGAAAATAACAATATCATGAAAGTAATCAATTCTGATTTCTTTCCTCAAAGGATCTTGTTGATAAGCCTATTTTCACCCGTTGGTTGAAAGGCAGATAATAAAGTTGTCAAAAGCATAAACTCAGATTCTACATTTCCAGGTTCCTTACTAAAAGACGACCAAGGCTTCATTATAATTTTGAAAAGAGCAGTTAAAGATGTAATATGCAGAGATGCTATTTCATTACTTTCAATTACTTCTGGTAACTCAGATTGTCAGTAAGGTTCTCTCCTCTTATCTATTTTAAGTAATGGAAGTGATGCACAGTTAGCATGCTGCATGGTGAACATTTCAATATTTGAAGATTTTTACAGACTCACAGAAACAGGACAGACCTGTAGTTGCTGGGGGGAAGGTGCCGGGGGAGGATGGAGCGGGGGTTCGGGAGTGGCAGATGCCAACTGTTACACAGGGTGGACAAGCAACAAGGCCCTCCTGTGCAGCCCAGGGGGACAGAGTCAACATCCTGTGATGAACTGCGATGGAAAAGAATGTAAAAATATGTATAAAGTGTGTTAGTTGCTCCGTCGTGTCCGACTCTTTGCAGCCCCATGGGCTGTAGCTCACTAGGCTCCTCTGTCCATGGGATTCTCCAGGCAAGAATACTGGAGTGGGTAGCCATGCCCTTCTCCAGGGGATCTTCCCGATCCAAGGATCAAATCTTGCTCTCCTGCATCGCAGGCAGATTCTTTACAGTCTGAACCACCAGGGAAGCCCCAACATACGTATATATGTACGTAAAACTGAATCACTTTGCTGTACGACAGAAATTAACACAACATTATGAACCAACTATACTTCAGTAAGATTTAAAAAATACTTGTAGGTTTTTAGATTCCAGATTTTACACACTTAATTGGTTTAGTACATCTCTTTTTGATTCTTTCAATAAAAGGAAAATGATTAAAACATTAAATGGATTTGCATCACACTTAACATCTGAATTAACTGTCTCAGTCAGGAGAGTGCTATTCTAATTTCAATGTTATTTTCATAGCTAATCAAAATAAAAAGCAATGCCCATAAGTAGCAACAAGGAAAACAACCCTTGCATTCTAAAAGCCTACATCACCTTTTGTTTTGATAAACGTGGGTAGGAGAATCCTAGCTCAAATCAAGATTAGGCTACAAAAGCTATAATACAGAGGCAGCACTATTAAATTATCACTCTCTGCAGGTACATGCGATGCATTGGGGGTGATAAATAGTCCTTGGCTACTGCGGGAACACGTTTTTAAACTATGGTTGGAGGGATTTTGTCTAGACTGTAGAAAGTGCTTTCTACACGAGGGTTATGTGTCATGGGAAAGCACTATTACAACAGGGGTTACAGAACTTCCTGCTCTGGGAATTTTTATAATAAGAGCCAGGCTGGTGTCATTTCACACGAGACCTGCCCGGAGGTAGGGGAATGGATAAAATGACCTTTCCTGCCTCCTCCAAGGGTTATGACTGGTCCTTAATGAAAACCTGGTACCATGGACTCATTGGGTATGGGACAGTGCTTCTGAGGCCAAAGTTTAATTTCATAACAGCAATCGGATACTGAAGATAGATGGATTGCGCTCTTCAGGAGGTGGATAAAATGACTTGGTCTTTGGAGTACATCTCAGGGGGCGTTTTAAGGAATATTCTCTGGGAAGTGCATTCAGTGCTGGCAGAGGCATTCCTTGATGATTTAATGGTCTTTTCCATTTCCAGGTCTTATGACGTGTTATTACCACCATTGAGCAGTTAGAATCTGACTTTTAGTGTCCACATGGTAACAGACACCGGCTAAACAGCTGGGCCATCCAGCTTCTCAGTCGGCCTTGCTTCCTTGCTGCGCGGTTACTCAGGCTGTGGCTGCATGGCTTCTTTTTAGCTCCTTTGGATTTGAGTGTGTTCTATGTTGTTAAGACCTGTATGTCGAGTCACTTGGTTTTGGCCGACATTCCAAGGAGGTGGCTGGGAAATGGTATGGATCCAGCAGCCCGCTCTCTTGGAAATTAAAACTCCCTGTTGCCTTTGATCTCACGTCTATTCACTTTCACTAAAGCAACAGATAGGATTGACTTGAGGATGCCAAATAGGAACAACGTTGAATTAGGGTACCAAATGTGAATAGTGAGTGTGTGTGTGTGTGTGTGTGTGAACCAAATGTGAATATTGAGTGAGTGTGTGTGTGTGTGTGTGTGTGTGTGTAGGGGATTCACACCAGTCTTGTTCAATGGACGGCCCAAATAAATGCCTGGGTTGTTACCTTTTGCTGGTTCTTACAAGCCGCAGCTCTGAAAAGAGATAGGATTGTTATACTTACTATTGAAATAGGCCGCTGGGCAGGCTTCGGGAGACACTGAGCTGCAGGGACACTTTCTGGCCCCCTCTTTGTACCTGTTCATGTTGAATGCTGGCGACTTTGGGCTTCTGCCGCTCCCGAAACAGAACCAGTCGGTGAACAATGGGGCCGCGGGAAGGGAGGGCGGATGGGCGTCCTCCGCGACAGGTGCGGTGATATGGTGCCCCTTTCCCACATGTATCAGTCGGTCTCCAGCGGCCTGTGCACTCTGAGAACAAAGCGCTTGTGCAGATCAAGTGTCTGCCAGTTAGAAGCAAAAGAGCAGCACGGAGGTGCATGTGGGGGGCGAGGAGGGGTGGAGCGCGGGGAGAGGGCTTGTTTCTGTGCTGGCATCTCTGTTCCTGCTGTATCCAGAGCTCAGATGTGAAATCCTATCTGGGTTATTTTGCTCCCAATAATCGTGGTGCACTGAGGTTCCGAGATGGTATCTGGGTGATGAACACAGAGAGAAGGTCCATTGTTCCTCCCTCATCTGTGTGGAGGAGCTGCCAGCAAGTGTCTTCAGGTGGGACAGGAACGATCCCGGCGAGGCAGACGCCCTCCGGGACCCGGGCCGGGCTCCCAGCTGCAGACTCTCTTGCCATGCCAACGCCTGCAGCCTCTCCCTCATATATCATTCATGTTTAATGGACTGATAGCGCCTGTCATATCCTTAAAGTTGACCTGAAATTGTGATACTCCCTTGGAACAATTTGAGATCAGACAAGTAGAAGACATGTTTGTGGTTAAGGAATTATTTTCAGGGGCCTGTCCAAGTGTTTCCATATGAGGCTAATGCTGTTTTTGTAAGGAGCAAACGCAAGAGACACAATAAATATTACTTCGTTTCCTCTGGTCCATTAAAAAGAGAAAGATTCTGATTGTGGAGAGAAGGCATTCAAGGAGAGATTTTTTTTTTCTCCAGAAGAAAGTAAAATGTCCCGTTATCTAAGCAAGTATCATTTTTCTCTCTTTTTTGTGCTATGTTTGGGTCTCTCTTTTTTTTTTTTTAGGCTTGAGGTTTGCGTAGGCATCTGTGGTCTATGTTTTAAGTCATTTTCGCTTTCTGCATAGTTGGGGAGGGAAGAGCTCTGTTCCCATAATTCCTGCTTGAAAGTTTCTTGGTTGATGTCTGTGTCTACCCTTGGTATCTGCTATTCTATATGTAGAGTCCTTTTCCCCCCATTTTCCTGTTTGTTGACTTCCTCTCATCTTCCAAAACGTGGCCGGCGTGTCCCTTCTTGTGTCCAGCCTTCCGCAGCCCCTTAGGCGTAGTGTAAGCACGCCCCCCTTGGCCACCCTGCTGGTTTCCAGTGCCAGCGCAGATGCGTTCATGCACGGTATTTATTTGAGAATATGGCTGTCTCCTCTCTGCCCCATGCATCTGTCGGGTGCGAGGCGGTTTTCCTCCTCCTTTAGTCCCACCGCTGCCCAGGGTGGCGCTTCATAAATGCTGATCCGGGGAGTCCAGGGATTAACAGTGCTTTCAGAGGCCAGGACGGGCCTGACTGACAGGGTGCTCGGTTCCCTTTAATGATTTGCCGCGGCTGAGCATCAGAGCCCAGAGTATTAATGGTGGTTCTCCATAGGAGGAATCCTCCAATTAGGGATTCTCTAAGAATTCCTTTCTTAGCAATAAGCGTTTTACATGATATGTAAGGTCGATGTCAGATTTACGACAGTCAGACTTCTTTGTATGTGTTTGGTTGCAAATGACTAATGATGATGATGACATAAGAAAGAACAATTCAGCAGCTAACATTTCAAACCCAGCAGTGTTTGAAGCGTTCCAGGCACTATGGTAAGCAGATTTGTATGTACAATCATATTTCCTGCTAACAAGAATGCAGTGAGTTATATGCTATTATCCTCATGTTCTACGTGAGGAAACTGAGGTAAGGCATGATTATGTGGCTTATCCGGGATCCTTAGCAGGCGTGAGTAGTGAAGTCCGGATGTGAGCCTGGGGAGCACCACGGGCTGCTTGTGTGAGCAAGGACCACGGGACGCAGCCACAGAGGCCCTCTTGGTCCTGGGCGGTGGGAGGCAGCCCACCTCGATTTCTTACTCCACTAGGATTTGAAAGGCATCCTGTGCTTCCTGGATGGTGTGTGCGTGCTCAGTCGTGTCTGACTCTTTGCGACCTGATGGACCATAATCCACCAGGCTCCTCTGTCCATGGGATTCTCCAGGCAAGGATACTGGAGGGGGTTTCCATTTCCTCCTCCAGGGGATCTTCGTGACCCTGGGACTGTGCCCACGTCTCCTGTGCCTCCTTCATTGGCAGGCAGATTCTTTACCCCTGAGCCACTTGGGAAGCCCCCTGAGTGCTTCCTAGTCCCATATTATCTGTAAACCTCCTCTGATCTTCCAAGAGGATCAGGAAAATGTGGAGTGTACAACCTGGACAAGTCTGCATCTCCAGACTCAGTGAGACCCATCAGCTGGGATTCTGCCTATGTCTCCAGTCTCAGAAGAAATTTGTGGGTCTAGGTGGTTTTCTAGAAAATGTTGGCCAAAACCACATTCACCCCAATTGCTGTATGAATGAAACACATGGGTTTTCTTTGTGTTTTTTGAATAATTCCAATGGTGACCTCAAGCTTCTATTTCCCTATATTTGTGTGGAGTCAACCAAAATAGCTTTGTATAAACAACAAAAAGTATGAAAAGGCATATGCACCTTGTCAGTGCTGTGCCAACTGGAAAGACTCTTAGGAACACATCTGCATCCACAGAAGAACTGTGGCTTTGGTACAGACCAGCTTTTAAAACGCTAAAGAAATCACTTCTTCGGGTGTCTCTGTCTTATATTTAGCTACTTTTCAGTTTTTATATTTGCACATTAGCTAGTATTTCAAGCAGTACATTTTTCTTCTCAAATTGAAAAGACTCAGTTATATTCTTCGAAGATATTTTAAATTGTATCTAATGCTGAAAAGTGCCAAATTCTAACAAGGAGGGGAATAATGTTGGTTTTAAGTTGGTAATATTATATTTTTATAGTTCATTATTGGGAAATTTCTAATGTGTTTTCTTCACCTTGTGTCTTTAAATGGTTTGAAGTTTTTAAAAGGTTTAAGGACATGTTGAGCATAAAAGTAAGTCTCATTCTCACAAATATCACTAGAACTCGTTCTAAAAAGGAAAGTAGTGGTCTACATCTATATGTCCATTATATTTTTCTATGGCACAGTGTTTATGAACTATAATAATTATTTTGTTATTTTTTTAAATTTACCAGCTATTTTTGGTATAACACAGAAAATGAGACAAGAAGTAACAAGTTTCACTACCATGTTTGGTCTCAAATATTTCTCTCCTTTCAGTCATATTAATCTACCAGGATGTAAAGTGGCTGTTATAATAAGGCAAGATTTGAACATGACTGGTGGAGAGCAGTTACAGTATTAGAAAACATTTGTATGAAAGAGCATTTTTAATGTTTTCCACAGGCATATTGCAAGAAAAGTACTGATAAAGTTTACCAGAATGAAATTGTTTGTTACTGGTGTCATTTAGTCACTAAATCGCATCTGACTCTTTGTGACCCTATGCACTATAGCCCACCAGGCTCCTCTGTCCATGGGATTTTCCAGGCAAGAATACTGGAGTGGGTTGCCATTCTCTTTTCCAGAGGCTCTTTCTGACCCAGGGATCAAACCAGCATTTCCTGCACTGGTAGGCAGGTTCTTTACCGCTGAGCCACCGGGGAAGCCCCAGTAGAATGAAATTAGTCTTTATCTGCTGCAGCTCAAGATTTGTCCCTGGCTAAGTTTCTTCAAAGCCATTTACTGACATCAATCTATACCATATAATTTGAGTACTTTTACTTATTTAGATACTATGAGTACTCAAAATATTAAAATATATATATATATATGTTCTATGACTTCAGTAAGCTCTAGGTGCTGCAGGACCAGTTAGGAGTGTTGATAAACTGAGCCCACTTAGAGTGATAGAACACAGCATTAGAAGACACTTTGAATAAGTACATTTGGGGGATTTTTCCTGAAGAAAAGCTAATTGAGACTCAGAAGATTAAATCATCAACTAAGAATAGCAGAAAGATAGTATATGATCTCACATCTTCCGTATCTCTAGATTTTAATTGTGACTAATATTTTAGATTCCAGGCTGCACAAGAATTATATCTATCCTTTTCTGTATAATACCTAGATTAGGACCAATTTCAGATTCATGTTTATATATTTTTAATTGTGATGAAACTTTCCTCACCATTAACCCAAAAGTAGATAGATAGTCAATGGTATAATAATTCATTCAGGATTAATTAGCTCCAAATTATGGTTTGACCAGATATGATGTTGAATGGTGGTAAGTAGAATGGATTATGGGCTTCCCAGATGGCTCTGTGGTAAAGAGTCCGCCTGCCAAGCAGAAGACGTGGCTTAGATCCTTGGGTCGGAAAGATCCCCTGGAGAGGGAAATGGCAGCCCACTCCAGTATTCTTGCCTGGAGAATCCCATGGACAGAGGAGCCTGGTGTGGAGCCTGGTGGGCTACAGCCCATGGGGCAGCAAAATAGTCAGATATGACTTAGCAACTAAATGACACAGGAAAAAGTGTCACAGTGGATTACACAGAAAAAAAAATCACTGGAAGACAATAAGTCCAAGGTAAGAGAAACCCAAGTAAGGTGGTAGATGTTGCAAGAGGGCATCAGAGGGCAGATACACTGAAACCATAACCACAGAAAACTAGTCAATCTAATCACACTAGGACCACAGCCTTGTCTAACTCAATGAAACTAAGCCATGCCTGTGGGGCCACCCAAGACGGGCGGGTCATGGTGGAGAGATCTGACAGAATGTGGTCCACCGGAGAAGGGAATGGCAAACCACTTCAGTATTCTTGCCTTGAGAACCCCATGAACAGTATGAAAAGGCAAAGTGATAGGATACTGAAGGAGGAACTCCCCAGGTCAATAGGTGCCCAATATGCTACTGGAGATCAGTGGAGAAATAACTCCAGAAAGAATGAAGGGATGGAGCCAAAGCAAAAACAATACCCAGTTGTGGATGTGACTGGTGATAGAAGCAAGGTCTGATGCTGTAAAGAGCAATATTGCGTAGGAACCTGGAATGTTAGGTCCGTGAATCAAGGCAAATTGGAAGTGGTGAAACATGAGATGGCAAGAGTGAACGTCGACATTCTAGGATCAGCTAACTAAAATGGACTGGAATGGGTGAATTTAACTCAGATGACCATTATATCTACTAATACAGGCAGGAATCCCTTAGAAGAAATGGAGTAGCCATCATGGTCAACAAAAGAGTCCAAAATGCAGTACTTGGATGCAATCTCAAAAACGACAGAATGATCTCTGTTCATTTCCAAGGCAAACCATTCAGTATCACAGTAATCCAAGTCTATGCCTCAACCAGTAATGCTGAAGAAGCTGAAGTTGAACGGTTCTATGAAGACCTACAAGACCTTTTAGAATTAACACCCAAAAAAGATGTCCTTTTCATTATAGGGGACTGGAATGCAAAAGTAGGAAGTCAAGAAACACCTGGAGTAACAGGAAAATTTGGCCTTTGAATACAGAATGAAGCAGGGCAAAAGCTAATAGAGTTTTGCCAAGAGAACGCACTGATCATAGCAAACACCCTCTTCCAACAACACAAGAGAAGACTCTACAAATGGACATCACCAGATGGTCAACACAGAAATCAGATTGATTATATTCTTTGCAGCCAAAAATGGAGAAGCTCTATACAGTCAGCAAAAACAAGACCAGGAGCTGACTGTGGCTCAGATCATGAGCTCCTTATTGCCAAATTCAGATGTAAATTGAAGAAAGTAGGGAAAACCACTAGACCACTCAGGTATGACCTAAATCAAATCCCTTATGCTTATACAGTGGAAGTGAGGAATAGATTTAAGGGCCTAGATCTGATAGATAGAGTGCCTGATGAATTACGGACTGAGGTTCTTGACATTGTACGGGAGACAGGGATCAAGACCATCCCCATGGAAAAGAAATACAAAAAAGCAAAATGGCTGTCTGGGGAGGCCTTACAAATAGCTGTGAAAAGAAGAGAAGTGAAAAGCAAAGGAGAAAAGGAAAGATATAAGCATCTGAATGCGGAGTTCCAAAGAATAGCAAGAAGAGATAAGAAAGCCTTCCTCAGTGATCAATGCAACGAGATAGAGGAAAACAACAGAATGGGAAAGACTAGAGATCTCTTCAAGAAAATTAAAGATACCATAAGACTGTTCTATACATCAGAGTCTCTTTTGCTGTCTCGTATACAGGGTTATTGTTACCATCTTTCTAAATTCCATATATATGTGTTAGTATACTGTATTGGTGTTTTTCTTTCTGGCTTACTTCACGACTCTGTGGGAGAGGGAGAGGGTGGGAAGATTTGTGAGAATGGCATTGAAACATGTATACTATCATGTATGAAATGAGTTGCCAGTCCAGGTTTGATGCACGATACTGGATGCTTGGGGCTGGTGCACTGGGACGACCCAAAGGGATGGTATGGGGAGGGAGGAAAGAGGAGGGTTCAGGATGGGAAACACGTGTATACCTGTGGCGGATTCATTTCGATATTTGGCAAAACCAATACAATATTATAAAGTTTAAAAATAAAATTAAAAAAAAAAAGAAAAAATTAAAGATACCAAGGGAACATTTCATGCAAAGATGGGCTCGATAAAGGACAGAAATGGTATGGACCTAACAGAAGCAGAAGAAATTAAGAAGAGGTGGCAAGAATACACAGAAGAACTGTACAAAAAAGATCTTCACGACCCAGATAATCACGATGGTGTGATCACTGACCTAGAGCCAGACATCCTGGAATGCGAAGTCAAGTGGGCCTTAGAAAGCATCACTACGAACAAAGCAAGTGGAGGTGATGGAATTCCAGTGGAGCTATTTCAAATCCTGAAAGATGATGCTGTGAAAGTGCTGCACTCAATATGCCAGCAAATTTGAAAACTCATCAGTGGCCACAGGACTGGAAAAGGTCAGTTTTCATTCCAATCCCAAAGAAAGGCAATGCCAAAGAATGCTCAAACTACCGCACAATTGCATTCATCTCACACACTAGTAAAGTAATGCCAAAATTCTCCAAGCCAGGCTTCAGCAATACGTGAACCGTGAACTTCCTGATGTTCAAGCTGGTTTTAGAAAAGGCAGAGGAACCAGAGATCAAATTGCCAACATCCGCTGGATCATGGAAAAAGCAAGAGAGTTCCAGAAAAACATCTATTTCTGCTTTATTGACTATGCCAAAGCCTTTGACTGTGTGGATCACAATAATCTGTGGAAAATTCTGAAAGAGATGGGAATACCAGACCACCTGACCTGCCTCTTGAGAAACTTATATGCAGGTCAGGAAGCACCAGTTAGAACTGGACATGGAACAACAGACTGGTTCCAAATAGGAAAAGGAGTTTGTCAAGGCTGTATATTGTCACCCTGCTTATTTAACTTATATGCAGAGTGAATCATGAGAAACGCTGGGCTGGGAGAAGCACAAGCTGGAATCAAGATTGCTGGGAGAAATATCAATAACCTCAGATATGCAGATGACACCACCCTTATGGCAGAAAGTGAAGAGGAACTCAAAAGCCTCTTGATGAAAGTGAAAGAGGAGAGTGAAAAAGTGGGCTTAAAGCTCAACATTCAGAAAACGAAGATCATGGCATCTGGTCCCATTACTTCATGGGAAATAGATGGGAAACAGTGGAAACAGTGTCAGACTTAATTTTTCTGGGCTCCAAAATCACTGCAGATCATGACTGCAGCCATGAAATTAAAAGACGCTTGCTCCTTGGAAAAAAAGTTATGACCAACCTAGAAAGCATATTCAAAAGCAGAGACATTACTTTGCCAAGAAAGGTCCGTCTAGTCAAGGCTATGGTTTTTCCAGTAGTCATGTATGGATGTGAGAGTTGGACTATAAAGGAAGCTGAGTGCTGAAGAATTGGTGCTTTTGAACTGTGGTGTTGGAGAAGACTCTTGAGAGTCCCTTGGACTGCAAGGAGATCCAACCAGTCCATTCTGAAGGAGATCAGCCCTGGGATTTCTTTGGAAGGAATGATGCTAAAGCTGAAACTGCAGTACTTTGGCCACCTCATGCGAAGAGTTGACTCATTGGAAAAGACTCTGATGCTGGGAGGGATTGGGGGCAGGAGGAGAAGGGGACGACAGAGGATGAGATGGCTGGATGGCTTCACCGACTCAATGGAGGTGAGTCTGAGTGAACTTCGGGAGTTGGTGATGGACAGGGAGGCCTGGCGTGCTGCAATTTATGAGTCACAAAGAGTCGGCCATGACTGAACGACCAAACTGAACTGAAGCTAATAAGTAGAGAGACCCTTTAAAAATTTTTTTTATATTCTATATCATCAACTAACAATGTTGTGATAGTTTCAAATGCACACAGAACAACTCAACCTTATGTATACATGTATCCATTCTCCACCAGACTCCCTTCCCATCCAGGAGGCCCCATAATGTTGAGCAGAGTTCCCTGTACCACTGGCAGGACCTTGTTGGTTATCCATTTTAAATATGTCAGTGTGTACATGTCCATCCCCAACTCTCTAATTGCCCGTTACCCACTTCCTTCCCCCTGGTAGGGACCTATTTTTTATCATTAGAAAATAAAAAAGATCACACTTTCAGCCATACCAGTGTCTGCTGCTGCTGCTGCTGCTGCTGTGTCGTTTCAGTCGTGTCTGACTCTGTGCGACCCCATAGACGGCAGCCAACCAGGCTTCCCGTCCCTGGGATTCTCCAGGCAAGAACACTGGAGTGGGTTGCCATTTCCTTCTCCAGTGCAGGAAAGTGAAAAGTGAAAGTGAAGTCGCTCAGTCGTGTCGGACTCTAGCGACCCCATGAACTGCAGCCCACCAGGCTCCTCCGTCTGTGAGATTCTCCAGGCAAAAGTACTGGAATCTGGTGTCATTTCTTTCTCCGATACCAGTGTCTAGGTATAGTCTATTGCCACACCTCCCAAATCTGCACATATTACAATGTGACTTCCCAGCGGCTCTCCTGAAGATACAGTCTCTATCTCCCCATCCCTAGAACCTGGACTGCCTTGCAACTTGCTTTTACCAGTCACACATCGTGAGTATGACAGGGTGCCGGTTCTGAGCACGTGCTTTAAGTGGCCTTGTTTGTCTTCTCTAGCCCAGGACACATCCCATGCTCCATGAGCACAAACTTGTGCTACTTTCCTTAATGATGAGAAACACTTGGCTGTATGACCTCTGTCACTCCAGTCGCCAGGCAGTGAATCACAAGACATGTAAGTGAGGCTGTCCTGTTGCAAGCATCCCCTAGCTGGTCCACCAGTGAATGTCATGAACAGTTAATTATAAGCAAACCCCAAACCCAGTGGAGGGCACCTGTACCTGCACCAGATCAAAAGAACTGCCCAGCTGACCCATAGACCCTGGAGCAGTAATAGATGCGCACCGCTTTAGGCCACTGAGTTTCGGAGTGACCTCTTAGCATCATTATGGCAATAGCTAAGAGATATACGTAGTCAAACATTAAATATATGACTACAGCAATCATGGGACTCAGACATTCCACACAGGTCATGTTCATTTTCACTCAGGTTTAGTCAAAGTCATTGTTTTCAGTTACTTGGCTATTTGTTACTTGGTTCAAAGCTCCATTGACTTGATAATTATCCTTTTTTAAAATTCCCATAGAATTTTAATTGTTGTTGTTGAGTCACTATGTCCAAGTCTTTGCAACCCCATGGACTCCGTACTGCACGCTAGGCTTCCCTGTCTTTCACTGTCTCCCAGAGTTGGCTCAGATTCATGTCCGTTGAGTGGGTGATGCTGTCTAACCATCTTATCCTCTGCTTCCCCCTTCTCCTTGTTAAATATCATATATTAATGCATGTATGTAGAATCTCGGAAAATGGTACAGATGTACCTATTTGCAGAGCAGGAATAGCCATGCAGACATAGGAATGGAAATGTGGACACAGAGGGGAAAGGAGAGGGTGGCATCAGCTGGAAGAGCAGCGCTGACACGTGAACAGATGCGGCAGTCAGCAGGCGCCTCGAGCTGTCGTGTCTGACTCTGTGGCTCCAGGGACTGTCACCTGCCAGGCTCCTCTGTCAATGGGAGTTTGCAGGTAGGAATACTGGAGTGGGGTGCCGTTTCCTTCTCTGATACATACACTACCGTGTGTCAATAGATAGCTAGTGGGAGGCTGCTGTGGAGCACAGGGAGCTCAGTGCTCTGTGCTGACCATGAGCGGTAGCACAGGGAGCAGGGTGGGAGTTTACATGCAGCTGATTGGCTTCATTCTATAGCAGAAACTAACACAACACTGTAAAGCAACTATATCCCAGTTTTAAACTTGACCTTAGAAGTCGCTTAGTCCAACCATTAACTTTACAGAAAAATAATCCAGGCTGGATGAGTTAAAGGACAAACCAACAGCTTTTCCTCCAGTTCCTTACAGGCCCAGAGCTTGTATTCTTGCTGCTCAACATCAGATGCCCTAATTTTGCTTTTAGATAGGCATCAGAAAGAGACAAATATTATATGAATATTGTATTTTACAGAGATCACAGGTAGTGCCATCTAAAAAAAAAATAGTTCAGTGTTTGCCAGTCTGAAAAAAAAAGAGCAAAACGTCATCAGTCCTGCCTGGGCGTCTACACACAGGTGTGTGTCTGTCTGCGTCTGTCTCTCACGCTGACGTGCGATTCTGTGCTGTTTACTGCCGCTTAGTTATTTCAGCAGAAAGCACAGCTTTTCCTTTTAGATCAAGGCCTTACTACTTTTTCACTTAGATGTTTTGCCTTGCGACACCCTCTTGCAGCACGCAGGTTTCTTGCAGTGTTCCAGGACTGCAAATGTGCACGGCCGTCTCCACACTCTGCCCGTGAAACACAGCTCCGAGCCGTTTCCTACGGGGAATAAACTGTCATTTTTCACCACATTAAATTTTATAAGTTTCAAGCGAATGGAAAATGGATTTTATTATTTTTTCTCTTTCTCTCTCTCTCTCTTTTTTTGCCACGAATGTTTTATGGCTGCAAAAACAGAATTTGTGGTTTCAACTGTTCAAGTCTGATGCAGAAAGCTGCAGTACCTCTTATGTAACCTGATGGCCTGAATAATTATCAAAATATTTTGCTTTCCACCCTTTCTAAGCTTTAGCAGGAGAAAAAAAAAATTAGTGTATGCAACCTTTTGACCACAAAATAATAATAATGAGAAAGCCCCTTTTACCAGGGCTGCTTCTACACCCACACACTAAAGACGCTGTAACTGGGGAAAGTCAGTGCTCAAGCTGCACCTGTGTTCCTGCTCTTATTGGGAACTACCTTTTGCAAAGAAGAAAACAGAGCCCGCGAGAAGAACAGTCAGGGTTGAGAGTAAGGGGAAGAAAAGGAATGGAGATCTGGAGCCATATGCTACTGTATCCTTTCTGAATCCAGAAGTCATGTTATGCTGGTCTAAAGAGTGATGGGACATAAGATGGTGTCTACCAAGAATAGAATGTCCTCTTAGCTGATTCTGTATAGTATCATCTCAAACGTCATTTCATTAAAAATTTTTTTTATTTAATTTCTTTTATTTTGGGGTATACCGGGTCTTGGTTGTTGCTCCCCGGCTCTCTCTAGCTGCAGCAAATGGGGGCTGTTCCTCACCGCGCTCGGGCTTCTCTCTGTGGCGGTGGCTCACTGCAGGAGTCGTGGTGCGTGGGCTTAGTTGCCCTGAGGCACGTGGAGTCTTCCCCAGCCAGGAATCAACCATGTCCCTTGCACTGGCAGGTGGATTCTTAACCACTGGACCCCCAGGGAAGTCCCAGACACCATTTCAGTTCAGGTGAGCTTCACTTTGTGACATCTGGGATCCAGAATATTATGCTGGAGAAAAAATTCTTACAATGAATTCTATAATTTATATATGAACTCTAAAGAGTCCTGCTCTAATATAAACACCACCCCCACTCCCCAAAATGAAAGAAAACTGATCTGTTTTATCTATTTCGGTTTTGATTGTTTTCAAACAATCAGATGGTGACGGCATCCATGAAATTAAAAGACGCTTGCTCCTTGAAAGAAAAGCTATGACCAACCTAGACAGCATATTAAAAAGCAGAGACATTGCTTTGCCAACAAAGCTCCGTCTAGTCAAGGCTGTGGTTTTTCCAGTGGTCATGTATGGATGTGAGAGTTGGACTATAAAGAAAGCTGAGCACTGAAGAATTGATGCTTTTTAACTGTGGTGTTGGAGAAGACTCTTGAGAGTCCCCTGGACTTCGAGGAGATCCAACCAGTCCATCCTAAAGGAAATCAGTCTTGAGTATGCATTGGAAGGACTGATGCTGAAGCCAATACTTTGGCCACCTAATGAGAAGAACTGACTCATTTGAAAAGAACTTGATGCTGGGAAAGATTGAAGGCGGGAGGAGAAGGGGCCGACAGAGGATGAGATGGTTGGATGGCATCACCGACTCAATGGACATGAATTTGAGTAAACTCAGGGAATTGGTGATGGACAGGGAGGCCTGACATGCTGTAGTCCATGGGGTCACAAACAGTCGGACACGACTGAGTGACAACTGAACTGAACAGAACTGATTGTTTTCCTCTTGGTCACATTCTTATCTCATAAATGCCTTTATTAGAATCATATACTCCTTAGGGGAAGAAAGGGCTTCCCTGGTGGCTCAGATGGTAAACAGTCCACCTGCAATGCGGGAGACCTAGGTTCAATCCCTGGGTTGAGAAGATCCCCAGGAAGATCCCCTGGAGGAGGGGCTGGTAGCCCACTCCAGTATTCTTGCCTGGAGAATCCCATGGACAGAGGAGCCTGGTGGGCTGCAGTTCATGGGGTTGCAGAGAGGCAGACATGACTGAGTGACTAAACCAGCAAACCATGCTAGTATGCAATAGAAACTCAAGAAATGTTGCCTAAGGGTGTCATGAACCCACCGAGTTCTACTTCTCACGTTGTTGTTGTGTAGTTTCTCAGTCGTGTCTGACTCTTTGTGACCCCATAGCCTGCCAGAGGCTCCTCTGTCTATGGGATTCTCCAGGCAAGAATACTGGAGTGGGTTGCCATTCTCTTCTCCAGGGGATCTTCCCAACCTAGTGATTGAACCCACTTCTCCTGCTTTGGCAGGTGGATTTTTCACCACTGAGCCACCTGGAAAGCCCCTACTTCTAATGAATGGTGTACAATTAGCAGATACCCGAGGCTGGTTTTTTTCTGACCCAGAGACTGAAGGGCAATAAGAAATACCTGCCTTTAAACTTATCAGATATTATAAGGATATGGAGTTTCAGTAGCAGATACGACATCAATTTTTAATTCCAAAGACTGTATTACAAGCTATTTGAACTCTCGATGTCTACTTCCTGTTGAGGTGTGTACTTATTTATGGGAGTGTCTTCATAAGAAAGATGGGTGAAAGAATCGTCTATATAGGATAAAATGTAAGAATATAATATTATCATAGGAGTTATATAAATCCACTAAATTTGAGCTAGCCGTAGCCTTAAAGAGGATTAATGGAAGAACATAAAATATATTAGATTTGATAATTGCTACCAATGCTTTGGGCTTCCCAGGTGGCACAGTGGTAAAGAATCTGCCAGCTAATTTAGGAGACGTGGGTTCGATCCCTGAGTAGGGAAGATCTCCTGGAATAGGAAATGGCAACCCACTCCAGTATTCTTGCTTGGAAAATCCCATGGACAGAGGAGCCTGGCAGGCTATAGTCCAGGGGGTTGCAAAGAGTTGGACATGATAGTGCACACACACCCCAATGATTTAGCTATCATTCAAGATCTTACAAAAGTGGCTCTTTGCAGAGGCTCTGTAGAGTTTTTAATGGATAAGCTCAGGCTTTTGAGTCTGATGGACGTGGTGTGGAATAGCAACTTCATTCACTTATAGAATAAGTGAATGAATATCTCTGTGCTTCAAACCCCCCACCTAGAAAGTGTTGAGAGAATCTCTCATTTTGGAATTTATGAGCATATGGAGTGATTCAGTTTACAAGGTGGTGAGATTTTAAATCACAGACTCTGGAGTCAGGTCACCGGGGTTCATCTTCTGGCCCCTTGCTTACCAGTCAGGTGAACCTGAGCGAGTTTCCCAACTTCTCAGTGGCTCTGCTTAGGACAGTTTTGAGAGAATTGAGTTCAGGAAAATAAAAAAAATCATACCATTTCCTGAAACATGGCATAGGTTGAATACATTTTGGTCACTGTTGTTATCATTATTCTTGTTATATTGTTTATGTTCTATTAAATGGAAGCTACTTTTACACTAAACCATCCAGAAGAGACAAATCCATTTGGAGGAGATGAACACTGGTTGTTTTATTTGTTTTTAAAGAGATGCTTTATCATACTTAGAAAGTTATTCTAATGAAGGAATTGGTTTATGTTCATGGTAGTTTCCAAAAAGGAAGGCTCCGCCCATACTGGGTCTTGCTACATTATAGCCAGGGGAACTTCAGAAAGGGAACTGTAGTTATTGTTTAGTTGCTAAGTTGCCTCCTTGTGACCCCATGAACTGCAGCACACCAGGCTCCTCTGTCCTCCACCATCTCCTGAAATTTGTTCAAACTCATGTCCATTGAGTCAGTGATGCCATCCAACTATCTCATCCTCTGTCACCGCCTTCCCCTCCTGCCCTGTATCTTTCCCAGCACCAGGGTCTTTTCCAGTGAGTCACCTCTTCGCCTCAGGTGGCCAAAGTACTGGCGCTTCAGCTTCAGCATCAGTCCTTGCAGTGAATGATGCTGTGTTGGGAAAGTGTCTCTCTTCCTATTGGGTTAACCTCATGCCCATCCACTGTGAATCCGGGTGATTATCCGCCCATGCTGCTTGGTTAACAACAGCCTGCTCTTCAGTGGGTATTGAGTTTGAGGGCTGATGGAGTTTCCTTTTCAAATCAACTCTTTTGGAAATCCTCCCTAATGGAACTTGGTTCCTATGGCCAGAGAACAATGCGACCGAATAAGCCACCAGCTGGAGTGGAAGAGATGGCAAAGCTAAAAGGCATATCTCATTCTGGGGAAAATTAACCTCCCAATTTTGCCCAGTAATTGATTCCATCTGACCAAGGAGTTTCAGTCTCGAGTGTGACTGTCATTTGGATAGCTGGGAAGCGAAAGCCTGTAATTACAGTCAGGCAACCCTGTTATCAGAGCCTGGGGAGGGCTTTCGTCTCTTCCTACCCTCGGTGATCACAGGTGAGCCTGGGCAGGGATGGGGGAAGGACCAGGGAAAGGAAGCTGGTGGCTCCTTCTCAACAGCAAAAGGCCCCTAAGGCAACCACGACCCTGGAGAAAGGGTCAGAGGTCTTTGGGAGTCCCCTTGCGTTTTTCCTGATAGGAACAGGAAGAGGCTAGAGCTTCCTGCCGGATGCAAATTCTTCTTTCAAGGGAGATGCTTTGCCTGGACATGGCTAATAAAATCCTGGGACTTATGATTAACAGGTAGTGGGGAGAATGATATCCATGCCATCTCTAATATGCCATTAGCAGCTGCAGAAATAATTTTATTTTGTTCAGATAAGATTTGAGAGCTGACAGTGTGAGCACTGAATTGTACAGAACACGATAAATTAGGTAAAATAAAAATTTACATAGACACACTACTGGGGGCTTCCCTGGTGGCTCATTCGTAAAAAATCTGCCTGCAATGCAGGAGATGCAGGAGACACAGGTTTGATCCCTGGATTGGGAAGATCCCCTGGAGGAAGGCATGACAACCCACTCTAGTATTCTTGCCTGGAAAATCCCAGGGACAGAGGAGTCTAGCTGACTGCAGTTCATTAGAGTCTCAGAGTCGGACATGACTGAAGCGACTGAATGCACAGACACACACACACACACACAATTTTACCATAAGTAAAGTAGAAATACCTAGTGGGAAGCTGCTCTAAAGCACAGGGAGCTTAGCTCAGTGCCCGGTTGATGACCTAGAGGAGTGGGGTGGATGGGGGAGAGAGGCTTAATAGGAAGGGGACATATGTTCACTTATAGCTGATTCACACTGTTGTATAGCAGAGACTAGCACAACAGTGTAAAACAATTATACTCCAGTTAAAAATTATTGGATTTGTCCTCACCTTCCTTTATGTGTAAAGCAAATACTGTTGAAACTTCTTAGCACTGTTTGACTGTCGTGATTAGACTAAGTGCAAAATCCCCATGGTTGTCTGCATAACTGATTGTCTTATACAAGATTGAGATGAATCTAGTAAAAGCAGAATTACTTGTTTGGAAAATATGTCTAGTGAGATGAAGAGGCATGCCTGTAAGCTTTTTTTTTTTCCTGAGCCAGGACTCCTTTGTAAGGCAAGTAAGGTCTTTGAGTAATATAACGTGCTGTGCTTAGTTGCTCAGTCATGTCCGACTCTGCAACGCTGTGCACTGTAGCCCGCCACGCGCCTCTGTCCATGGGATTCTCCAGGCAAGAATACTGGAGTGGGTTGCCGTGCCCTCCTCCAGGGGATCTTCCCAACCCAGGGATTGAACCCAGGTCCTCCGAATTGCAGGCGGATTCTTTACCGTCTAAGCCACCAGGGAAAACCCTTGAGTAATATAATGGCTCCATTGTGAAGATTCAAGAACACATAAAATGTAAAGATTTTCGGAACATATACAACTGGTACACTACCTTATTTATTTGCTTTTTTGATAAATATTTTTGAAAGAGAATTGGCACTGTTCTTTATACACCTATAAATAATTCCAGTAAATTAAAGTGATGGCCTTCATTATTCCATGCAACTATAAGGAATAGGTTTCATCAAAGCTACATTTACTACCGTGAAGAGATTGGTTGCCTTGGCAGAATAAATCCTAGTGGCTAGAGAAGAACAACTCTTTGGATACTATTAACTTAATCTCAAATACAGACATAGGTTTCTAATTATTAATATTTATACCTAATGTGTGCATATTGTTTTAGAGTTGAGAAAACATATAGATCACTGGTGTCATTTAAAATAGCTCTTGGTGTGAGATGCAAGGGTGTGGTTAGATCAACTCAATTACAGTTAATTTCTTACTTACCTACAAGGTGCCAGGTATGTTTTTGGATCACAGAAACTTTGAAGAATGGCAGAAGTCTGCAAGAAGCTCTAAATTCATAGTTTGAGTGTATTCAGAGAGAACAACATATGATGAAGATGCATTCTTTACTGTTTCATTCTATGGAAGAAAGAGAACTCAAGCTTTGTCTTCTGAGTAATGATTCTATACATAAGGAATAATCTTCCATTTGGGTAAATATCACCCCAAATCCTTCAAAGCATTTTTTTTTCCCATTTCTAGTGTATGATGGATGAACATATGTGAAGAACATAGTGAAAACATTTGATTAGTTTTTCCCAAGGTAGCAACTTAAGAAAAAATAAGATGCATAGACTCTTTCATACCGTCTCTTTAGGAAAGCACAAGACTCCTGCCAAGGCTCAACAAATGAAATAATAAAATATAAGCCTTCACCGTCTTTCATTACAGAAACCAAAAGATTGCTGTTAATCTTGAATTTGAGAAGAGTAAACAAAACATATTTCTTATAGAGTCAGTATAAAGGTAGTGTGTGTGTTAGCTACTCTGTGCCAACACACAAATACTTCTGTTATTAACCGAATTTCTTTTACTCCATAGATTTATTTGTATGAGAGAGAATATGATACTTTGCAGAGTTGCTCTGGGTGTTAAATGAGGATGTCCATGGTTTGATGTGAAAACATTCTGTAGTTGTAAACATGACAGTTCTTGTATCTTTGTATTGCTCCTGCTGTATGCACAGGCTGCATGGTGAATGAATAGACCATGCTTTCTGTAACCAATCCAGGACTGCCATTATGTCGAAACCGACTTTTGCTATTCCAGACTACGCTGTCTATAGTAACCTGCCCCATTGTTTTCAGTATATCCTTATGACGGCCCTTTAGCTTCTGAAAATAAAGGCTGTTGGTCATTGGAGAAGACCCAGGCAAATAGCCTACATGGCTATTTTCCATCTTACTAAAGGGTGTTGGAAGGGAAAGTGAGCCAGAAAGCCGCAGAGTGGGCACCAGGGCAATCTCATTATTGAGGTCAGGTAGCATGTTGTGGGACCCCTGGAAGGCTGAGTGGCTGGAGAATGGAAAAATCCCAATTAGATGATTAATTTAGGTTCTGGGTGTGCTTTTAGCCTATGGCCATGGAGTCAGAAAAAGAAACAATTACCTCTCAAATTGCCGCGCTGGGCCGATTAATTTTTAATTGAGTCTTGTTAAAAGCATGGAAAATTGTGACATATATAACCTGGAGAAAGAGTCCTGACTCAGTGGGAGTCCCTCTTCTCTGGGCAGGAACCTATAGATTTCACCAGAAAGGAAAGTGATTCAGATGGAGCCTGGAGGCAGGGGTTGGCTGTGATGTGGAGGAGATGCTGCTACCTCGGAGAGGAAGCTGGGTCTCACAAGCGTGAGGGGGACAGCCGGTCTTATTTCTTGCCCGTTATAGCTAGGCCGGCCCTGCAGGGGCCTTGCAGACCGGGGAAATCTTCTTTCATGTCCTGAAGTCTCATCGCTCATCTAAAGTGACTGCAGCTTCTTTAAATTTCATCACAGTCTAGAAAATTCAGACTAGACTGGAGCCCAAGTCCTTTTTTTTTGGCTTTGCATAGTGTGAGGAGAAAGAGAGAGAGAAACAGAAAGAGGAAGGGAGGGAGGGAGAGGGAGAAGGAGAGGGAGAGAGACAAAGAAAATGTCTAATTCTCAGTGAACATAGATCAAACCAGTGGATCCTATAGGAAATCTACCTTGAATATCCCGATGCTAAAGCTGAAGCTTCAATACTTTGGCCACCTGATGTGAAGAGCCTACTCGATAAAAAAGACCCCGAAACTGGGAAAGATTGAGGGCAGGAGGATAAGGGCAGGAGGAGAAGGGGGTGACAGAGGATGAGATGGTTAGATGGCATCACCAACTCAATGGACATGGATTTGAGCAACCTCCAGGAGAGAGTGGAGGACAGAGGAGCCTGGCGTGCTGCAGTCCTTGGGATCACAAAGAGTCGGATATAACTTAGCGACTGAACAACAACAATGTGTATTAAAGCTGGAAATTTTGGTCTAGGCTGAGAAGCAACCTAGGATTGGAGGCGGGGAGTGGAGGTAGCAGGGAATGACTTTGGAAGATGCAGATTCATAACAGGACGCAAGGAACAAGGGAGAATCCCCCCATGGCATCCTGGACTTCTTGAGTTTTCTGAGGCTTTGGGGAGGTAGAACCGTAGCGAACGAGATCTCCTCTGCAGCAAGCATCCATTTGCTGAAAACATTTCATGGCACCTTTTATAGATCTCAAGCATTTCTGGCTCCTTGGAAATCCCAGGCATGAAAGAGCATCTGTAAATATACCACATGCTGAAGTTATTCACATGGATCTACTATATGCAATTTCATCCAAATTTATGGGCATTATTTCCTTATTAGCTGATTTCTTCTTAAATCTCTACTTAGCATTTTAAATTTGGTATCAAGGAGATACTAATAAATGACAAGAGGTATTTGCTATCTTATGTAAACTGCACCCTTCCAGGCCAGGGATCAAGCCACTGGTCCAGGAGAAATTACAGAAGCATGTGAATTGGCCCCAGTCTAGCACATATGAAGAGTCTGAAATATTAATGAGAAAGAGCTGATGGCGGTAAATCAGATGGTTTTTCAGGAGCATTCACTCCCTTCTCTTCCTTTCATGGGCGTGGAGTGCTTCCAAGGAAATTGATCTGAGGCATGGCCATGTGGCTTTTCAGCTTCGCATTGGGGAGGGCCTATTTCTCCATCTTTCTGTTACAGTTCAGTCATTGACTTGCTATAGCACATAGGATTAGGAGAAAAAGCATGATTTACTTGTATGGTTGGGATTCGTTTTCTTGTTCCTCTGCCATTGCCATGAGACAGTCTTGCCCTGGCTAGACCCCTGCTCCATGTGGAATGAGAGACATGGGGAGAAGATACAGACTAGCCTGTTGCATGGCTGAACTCAGCCTTGAGCTTGGCCTAGACACTCTCAGCCCCACTGCAGAGGCATAAGAAAGAATCAACATTTACTGATATAAACCACAAAGCTTTGAGAGTAGGTGCTTTTGAGGAATCAGACAACTGGTATACCAACAAAATTAGTATTAGTTGTCTAACAGTTGTATGGCCCATGTCAGAATGCATCTCTGGCTTTATAGTCAAATAATATGGATTTGGGGCTTCCCTGGTGGCTCAGTGGTAAAGAATCCACCTGCCAAGCAGGAGCCTCAGGTTTGATCTCTATGTCTGGAAGATCCCTTGGAGAAGGAAATGGCAACCACTGCAGTATTCTTGCTTGGGAAATTGCATGGAGAGAGGAGCCTGGTGGGCTACAGTCCATGGGGTGGAAAAAGAAGAGTAGGGCATGACTTAGTGATTGAACAACAACAAGTGTGGGCCTTAATCACTCGCAGAGAATGTCTCTGCATTTTCCTCTTATGAGCTGGTCTGGTTTGCTTGAAGCTGGGCACTGCCTTGTGCCCTTGGACAAGTCACTCGGGCCTCTCTCTGTCTGTTTCTCCATTTGAGGAAGAAAGGTATTACTTGCCACCTACTTTTCCCCAGAGGTCATAAATTAACAGTTGAAAGACTCTTTGAGATCTCCCATGAAAGGTGCAATTTAAGCAGAAGCATGCCTATTATTTATTTTTATTATCCATTTGAAAATTGAATACTTAGAGCAAATAGATTTTCCAGCCACCAGAAAGGAAGTCTCTTCTTTGCCACAACATATTATGTATTGGGCACCCTCCAACTATAGACTTTATTCCCCATTTATAGCACTAATTTAGATGTTTATGGGTCTGTAAATGTATTCCATTTCTCCTGGGGCTTCTGAATACCTATAAGAGTCTAATATTTTGGAACGTGAAATGATGCCTTGAGTAAAGTATAAAATAGGGGAACGAGAAAGACTGGGGAAGAATCGGGTAACAAGGGAGGCACTTTTTAAAAAAGAAAATCATTTTAAATTCCCAGAATTACTCTGCATTGTAGTCCAATTTGTGATTATCGTCTCCCTCATGTAACAAATTATCACATTTATATTGCGCTTCTCCTGAGTGTTCAGCACAAAATTATTTGTGGAAGAGGATATGCTCGTAGAAACAACTCACACTTATAAACCTTCACTCTGTGCCGGGCACTGTGCTGAGCGCTTTTTTTCCCCAATTATTTATGTGTTTATTTATTTTGGCTACACCCCGTCTTTGTTGCTGCATGGGCTTTCTCTGAAAGCGGGGGCTGTTCTTCTCGTGGCGGTGGCTTCTCTGCTGTGGAGCACAGGCTCTAGGGCACGTGGGCTTCAGCACTTGTGACCCAGGGGCTCCATGTTTGTGGCTCCCGGGCTCAGGAGCACAGGCTCACTGGTTAAGGTGTGCTTGTGTTTGTTGCCCAGTGGCGTGTGGGATCTTCCTGGACCAGGGATCAAACCCACGGCCCCTGCCTTGGTGGGCAGATTCTTAACCACTGGACCACCAGGGAAGTCCTGGGGACTTTTTGAGAAGTACTCATCTATTTCTCTCACCAGTCTGATGAGATATGCAATATTTTTATCCTTCTTTTAGATGCTCAGAGTGGAGAAGGCAGTGGAACCCCACTCCAGCTCTCTTGCCTGGAAAATCCCATAGATGGAGGAGCCTGGTGGGCTTCAGTCCATGGGATCGCTGAGTCGGACACAACTGAGCAACTTCACTTTTACTTCTCACTTTTATGCATTGGAGAAGGAAGTGGCAACCTACTCCAGTGTTCTTGCCTGGAGAATCCAGGGACAAGGGAGCCTGGTGGGCTGCTGTCTATGGGGTCACACAGAGTCGGACACGACTGAAGCGACTTAGCAGCAGCAGCAGCAGCAGCAGCAGATGCTCAGAGAGGCTAAGTGGCTTGCCCAAGATCACACAGAAGAGAGTAGAATCAATGTCCAAACCTAGGTTCTTCTTTCATAAAGTAAATCCAGGCTCTTTACCATCATGTGGTTCTTCACAGTGATGTGGTCTTGCTTATGACGTTTGGGGATGATGAGACCGACATAAATTAGATATTTAGCATCTACAATGAAAATCACTGTGATGTCCTCCACATGACTGTAGGGAGAGAATGTTGTGAGGGTATATGGAAATTAAAGCCTTGTGCGACATTTCCAGTTAATCTGCAGCTGTTGTTTACTTTTGCAATCTCCTTTCCAACACTGATGTAGATAATCAAGGTTTTAGTCTAAACACAACTAAAATAGCCATTTCTTGATAGACTCAATGGAATTTTTTACGTGGTAATGTACAATAGCATGATTACTTAATTATTGTTCTCACTCATAAGGACTTGTTTATAATGTGAAAGGTGGTTAGTGTTCTTAAGGCTAGTTGAATGAACAAACCTATATACTAACTTAAGGGCTTCCCGGGTGGCCAAGCAGTAAAGAATCCGCCTGTCAATGCAGGCAGCACGGGAGACTCCAGTTTGATCCCTGGGTTGGGAAGATGCCCTGGGGAAGGAAATGGCAACCCACTCCAATATTCTTGCTTGGGAAATCTCATGGACAGAGGAGCCTGGCAGGTTACAATTCTTGGGGTTGCAAAAGACTCAGACATGACTTAGCAACTAAACAGCAACATCAAATACTAACATAAAGTTTGGAATCAAAAGAAGAAAAACAGACGAGGGACTCTTTCTAATTTGGATTCCTGCAGGAAGTCCTAGTCTGTGTGTGTGTGTGAGTTGCTGAATCATGTCCGACTCTGTGACCCTATTTCCTGTAGCCCGCCAGGCTCCTCTGTCCATGGGATTACCCAGGCAAGAATACTGGGGTAGGTAGCCATTCCCTTCTCCTGGGGAGCTTTCCGATTCAGGGACTGAACCCCGTTCTCCTGCATGGCAGACAGGTTCTTTATGGTCTGAACTACCAGAGAAGCCCTAGTCTATATCAAGCTGTAAAAGTCTCTTTTTAGGAACTGGAAAATTCCGATGGCGTTTTCAAAAACATCTCCACGTTATTGAAATCTCCAAGTGGAGGAGTAATATTTTCATCACTCTCATCTATCCAGTAAAATTTTAGGCTTGAAGGGAGAAAAGGTTGCTTCTAGGCCTGGAGCTTCCAACATACTAGGGAATAATTTGAATAATTCTGAACTTGGCTTCCTTAACCATGTGCCCTGGGGGCTCATGACACTGTTAACTACTCTTCTAGTTTTCAGGGACTGGGCTGAGGCCAACTGGCTCGGGCTTCCTAGGGGGTGTGAAATTCCAACTTGGTCAGTGCATTCGATCGGTATGCACCACGTCTCCTTAAACAATGGAAAAATCGTTTTGAGGAGACATATGAAGCTCTCCTGTCAATCAGCCACTTATTAGTTACCATCTCTACACTGTGGTGTATAAAGTAATAGGGGCCTCGATCCCGCCTTGACATTGGGCTTAACATCCAAGTTATTTAGAGCCAGTGAAACCGTGGCCTGATGTGGGCTTGCAGAGGCCATATAAGAGGGTGGGTGAAGCTAGGGGTCTCTTCCTTCCCAGCTTAATTCTGTCCCTGCCACTTGCTAGCTTGTGTAATTTTGGAAAAAGTTACTCAACTTCTCTGGGACAGTTTCTTCAGTTATACAACCTGGGTATAATACCTAAGTGTGTTTTAGGGATATAATAAATCAATGACCACCAAGGAAGTAGACAATATATTCTATCTATCTATCCATCCACCCATCCATCTGTCTATCCATCCATCTTTCTGCCTGTTGTGTTCATCATTAACCTTTTATCAAATAACTGCCTGAAGAAGGTTATGCTTAGACTGGGAGATAAATATACCACCGAGAGAATTGTTCAGCCCATCACAGAGCAGAGCAGATCAAGTTTTATCAATTCTTCCAAACATTAAGGGATATATATCATGTTAACACAGCTCTATTTATGGGCTTCTTAGGTGGTGCAAGTGGTGAAGAATCTGCCTGCTAATGTAGGAGACACGAGATGCGCCTTGATCCCTGGGTGGGAAAGATCCTCTGGAGTAGGAGATGCAACCCACTCCACTATTCTTGCCTAGAAAAATCCCATGGACAGAGGAGCCTGGCGGGCTACAGTCTAAAGGGTTGCAAAGAGTCCCACGACTGAGCAAGTAACTCTATACATGAGAGAAGATCTTTGCAGAGTCTAGAAATTTACTTTGTGGCTCTATACGGAAGAGAGCCAAGGAGTATGCGTGCGGCAACATGGTGGAAAAGGAAAACCATATACTTGGTCTCAATTCCTTCTGCTAATGAAATCTTAAGTTGATGTTTAGATCACTCAGTGCAAGAATGGAATGCAGGGGCCTCCCTGTTCTATGCCGGGCAAGCGTGACGCAGCCATCACTGAACACCCCACGGGGAGCTTTGTACCCATGGTCCATGGGAGGCTTGTGGTCAGTGTCAAGCATCACAGAGGCCCTGTGTGTGAAGACCATCCGTCTCACAGCTTCATCCTTCCAGCCTCAATTCTGTGCTCCATTGCCACAAAGAACCAGTAATTCCTTAAAGAAAATCCAACATCCCGTAACAAATGGCAAATGTGGCTCTTGAGAAAGAGGACTTATTTATGTTTCTGTAGAAAATAATAATGGTGCCGAGACAGAGTTCTTTCCCAGACGCCTTAGTAAATTGTGCCTTCCAAGGGCAGACAGCTAAATCTTGTGGTGGAGGCCAGGTGGCATTGGTGCCACCGTGGAAACCATGTGTTTCTGTAAAGGGGGCTGATCTCACGAGTTTATTTCTCTGCCCAGGGTCCAGCGACAGGGCTCTCAAGTGACTTCACTGCAATCAGTATTGCTGACTAATGCCTGTATCAACACCTACGCCGCCACCACCAGAGCTTTGGCGATTTTACGTTTAGTTTGATTTCTCCAGACAGAACTTTTCCACATCATTGGAACTAATTGAGGTAATGGAGAAATTATTCTGGTGCCAGAACACTCCGACTTTCTTTTGCCCACTTCCCCCACCTTGGTATTGAAAGACAACAATGCTCCAGTCTCTCCATGTTTCTTTACAGCAAAAAAAAAAAAAAAAAGGGAGGGGGGAGTTGGTGAGGTCGCTCTTGCACCCAGCCGGCTCTTGGACAATTAGGGCTGAAAAATACACTCTGAGCTCCATCTTTCTTGGCTTCCCAAGTCTGCACACTCTGGCACTGTGGCTGTGCCATTCTCCTGAGATGCTTCTCAGGGGAGATTTGGGAATCCCTCTTCTAATTCTCCAGACTGACCACAAGAAATGTCCCCACCTTTGCTAAAGCAACTAGCAGATGGAGACAAACATTTATGAGAACATACTCCACCTTAATTACAAGCATTGTCTGCCAATGTTTATAGCGTCTCAGGGAGTTTGGAGGTAAGCCCGAGCTGGCTGAAGATGGTTTTGATTATGGGGGTTTGTATCAAAGATGGGACGGGGCTCTTTGCCCACTCCTCGCCCCTCCTCCATGGTCTTTACTCGAGAAGGTTGACCCAGCCATTTTTTAAGATGGCATGACGTACTGAGAAGCCCCTGGGTTTGCCCCATGTCAACAGTTAGGGGCTCAGCGAGCATTTGGGGGTTTTAATTTTGGTGGACCACAGTGAACCTCTCCACTGAGGGCCCTGACGGATTTGGATTTAGGGGGTCCCTGGCAGCGTGGGAGTGTAGGGTGGGCTTCCAACAGTTCGCAGAGGCCTCCGCTTGGCCCTTGAAATGGTAGTTCATATGCAGGAGTGGCAGGGCAGTTACAGATGAGTGGGAAGTGTGCACATTCATTTGAGGTCGGAGGAAAGACTCTAGCAAATTCTGAATAATGATAACCCTACAAATAATGTTTAGCTTGCCTATTACCCCTATGTTCCTTTATTTCTGCTTTTTCCTACTCTCTCCAGTTACTAGTCTTCCACACTATCCCTTATTGATCTGCCCACTGAGGAGGGTCACAGAAATAATGCGATTTGAGCAACAGATTGCAAATGTGTCCGAGTTACTCCTGGCCAGCACTCCAGGCAGCGCTGGGGAAGCAGTGGCCCTTGCAGCTCGGAGCTGAAATGGGTGTTTTGCATTACTTGCTGGATTTTATTTCGCCACATCACCTCTGACCCCTTTTGCAAAGTTAATTGAGAGTTGGCCTTTTTCAAATTGACTGCAGGAAATTGACCTTTGTGTTCACGCTATGTTAGGAAAGGGCTGGATGAAGAGCAAGTCAGGAGGCAAAATGGAAATAATCTGGCCCTCATAGTCACAGTCATGCTCCAGCACCACGTGAAATGAGCACAGATGCCTTGGTGCAATCCTGTAGGCGACGGATCCTGCAGGGCTGTCTCCTTACAGAACCAAACCATCAATCAGAAAATCTCGTTTTAATTTGCAGTATACTTTGATGACTCAAAAATGAAGCAATCTGTGAGCAGTTTTCAAATTAACATCTATTATGCTTATCCTGCTTTAACTCATTTTTAATCACTGGTAGAAGTAGCCTTTGTGTCTACTTGCTTTTCTTTTCTTTTCTCTTTATTAACACTTTATTTTATATTGGAGTGTAGTTGGTTAACAATGCTGTAATGAAAAGTGAAAATGTTTGTCGCTCAGTTGTGTCCGACTCTTTGCGACCCAGTATACTATAGCCCGCCAGGCTCTTCTCTCCATGGAATTCCCCAGGCAAGAATCCTGGAGTTGCCATTCTCTTCTTCAGGGGATCTTCCCAACCCAGGGATTGAACCCGGGTCTCCCACATTTCAGGCAGATTGGCAGAATCTTTACTGTCTGAGCCAGCAGGGAAGCCTATGTTGTAATAGTTTCAAGTATACAGCAAAGTGGTTCAGTTATACATATACATGAATCTGTTCTTTTTCAAATTCTTTTCCCATTTAGATCGTTACATAAATTGAGCAGAATTCCCTTTGTTATACAGTAGGTCTTTGTTGGTTATTCACTTTTCTTTAAATCTTTGAATTTTGTATTGGAGCATAGCTGATTAACAAGCCTGTGATAGTTTCGGGTGGACAGCAAAGGGACTCAGCCACACATACACGTGTGTCCATTCTCCCCAAACTCCCCTCCCATCCAGGCTGGCACAGAACACTGAGCAGAGGTGCCCGGGCTGCACGGCAGGACCTTCGTTGTCCATTTTAAATAGGTAGTGTGTACACGTCCATCCCACACTCCCTAACTATCTCTCCCCCTGACTCTGAGGCCACTTTGTTAGACTCTAACCCCCGTGGTTGTCTTGTGGGTAAGCATATCTGTTACTAGGGGAAGATTAGAAAAAAAAAAGCCTCCGTTTTGACCTCAACAATCCCAGCCTCCAAATTTGATTCTATTAATAATTCTCTTAGTTAT
This sequence comes from Bos indicus x Bos taurus, assembly GCF_003369695.1. NCBI lineage: Eukaryota > Metazoa > Chordata > Mammalia > Artiodactyla > Bovidae > Bos > Bos indicus x Bos taurus. The sequence continues at coordinate 60,197,825 of NC_040094.1, forward strand.
TTTAGGAAAAGTATTTAAAGCCCTGAACCGTAATGCTTCATCTAGAAAACGGGGAAATTTTCAAGAACTAAGACGGCGTGAAGATTAAATGGGTATTTTTAAGAAATTAGCGCCTGGATGCTTAGCACGTGTGCTTTCTTATCCCTCTTCTGTGGGCTGGGATCCCATGGGAGAGGAAGTAGACAGTGGCCGGCCTTCTGCAGGTTATGACACTCTTTGGGGGCTGATGGTTTCCTTACGCTTTGCGGGGACAATGAGGAATCTTGGTGAAACCAGCAGTGTTTGAAACGCAATAGGAAACGAACTGTTATTTTTAACTAGAAAGCCAGCATGTGAAATGGCTTCCTAAGTCTCACAGCTGGATTAAATAATTCTGGGTCAGGATCTAGATTTCATGGTCTGGTGGTGAGGTCAGGTTGAGCTTGCAGGCAGGGTGTCTGATTCACTGCTCAAGTCCAGAAAAATCCCCTGTCTCTGTCGCTTGTCTTGATTTTTGTTTGTTTTGTTTGTTTTACCTGTAAAATTTGTATGACGATACTTTTTTTTTAACCTCACAGTAATATAAGCATAAAACCAGAAAAATATGTAATGGAGGCATACAGAGAAGTAGATAAAAATTTGAATTTTTATTAGTGAACCAAGATGGAGAGACTCTCCATTCCAGCAGTTTAATTATATTGATAAATTATTAGAAACAAAGAAACACTAGGCAGGCATGGGAAGAGTCTTTAAATTTATATATGGCAGTCCAAACTAGATCTTTGTTTAAAATCCATTTATTTATTTGGCTGTGCCAGGTCTTTCTGCCAAGATCCAGGCACAAAGGATCTTGGATCTTCTTTGTGACAGGTGGGACTTTTTTCCCTCTTTTATTTGCAGCATGTGGGATCCACGCTTCCTTGGTGGCTCAATGGTGAAGGATCTGCCTGCCAATGCAGGAGCCTCGGGTTTGATCCCTGTGTTCAGAAGATCCCCTAGAGGAGGAAATGGCAACCCACTCCATACTCTTGCCTGGAGAATCCCAGGGACAGAGGAGCCTGGCCGGCTATGGTCCACGGGGTTGCAGAGGGTCAGACAGAACTGAGCGCATGGCAGACTGACAGGCATGCTGACAGGGCTGCTGTAGGAACTGTTGTTTCAAACATGATTTGAGGGTGTGAATTCATGCACTCTGACAATAGGCACTGTTTCCTTAACTGTTATACAACTACAAGCCCATCCACAGTCGCAATCTAAGAACCTATAATAAAGAATGGATAAAAGACGCGGACAGCAATGTATGTTCAAATAGCTTATTTACGTGAGATTACGCAATGGATTTTAGTCATGGAAATAGCAATAAAGCCTATGACATTTTAAGTGAAAATGGTACGCAAGATCTATATGTATGTGTGTATGTATATGTATCTATATATATCAATGTCAATATAGGCATAGCAATTTTCATATTGAGAAATGGAATATTTCCTGCCATGCCAGTAAACAAGAGTGTCACAGTCATCGGTGATTCCAGCTCTTCCATGTGAGGTCCTGAGCCTGAAGGGCACTCGGGCAGGAGAATCCCCACCGTCTACCAGCCACTCCCCCCAGTGAGCCCCAAGGAGCTCAGGATGTGGAGAAGCACCGGGCACCTGCCCAGGAGAGCTGAGATGCATGTGAGAGGAATGAGTCCAGTGACCCAGACACTTGCATCTTCCTGTTGACAGAAAAGCGCTGAACTCCTTAAGGGGCTGTCTGGTTTCCTTTAATTAACAATAATGTTTTGATGTTCAGACTACCAGCCCTTATGCAAACTTCTATATATCCTGGCTCCTCCCCTCACCACCTCGGAGCAGTTTTCTCAGGATCACTTGAGATGCTGTCTACCAGGCTTGAAGTCCGAAAAGGTTCCACCAAAGAAAACATAACTGTCAATGTTTAGGTGGTGACTATTTAAGTTGACAATATCAATAAATCTCTATCATTTAGAGAAAGAAACAGAAAGGAGAAAGAGAAATCAATTATGTATGTATATGCTAATATATGACTCGAGTCATTATATTTCATCTTTTAAATGCCTTGCACACAGAATATTATTTTAATGTTAGAAGATAGCTAATGTGAAAGGTAATTGAAGAAAACTACACTACCGTACATAAGCTAACATACTCTGGCTTTCATGCATCCGGCTGCATTTATTCAGTCTTTAATGTGGCTACATTTATGCATAATAAGTTGCTAAATGGCCTTTTGGATGCGTTTTATTTGGGAAAAATAATATTGCTACTGCCGCCTTCCAAGAAGAAAACTCCAGACGAGCATTAAAAAAAGAAAAAAAAAAAAAAGCAAGTATTAGAAACAAACAATATAGTTTTCTTTTAGAAACAAAACCTGTGTTTAGAATCCAAAAGTAATGTAATCGCTCTGGAAACTATTACCGTGAGTAATTCCTTGTCGATTAGTTCACGCCCCCAAGTCTCCAGGACAGGGTAAACTCTAGCAGGAACAAAGGTTTGGACGGGAGGCAGAATAGTCTTAGACTCTCACCCCTATCTGCACCTCTGGGTAAGTCCCACGCGGGCAGGGACCACATTCTTGATAGCCTGGAGCTTCTCTTAAGTTGAGACTTCTTCCATGAGCTCTGGGTCTGCCCGCCCTGGTTCTGACTCCAGATTGGTCCTGTCTTGGAACACAGTGCGTTTGGAGGAGTTGCCTTTTGGTCAGAATCCACTTTTACTGTTTCCCATTTTCTTAATAATGCGCCTTCTTCCTGTGGCTCATTTGAAACCCTCGGGCTCCAGTGGGTCTGAGGAAAGGACTGGGTATTTGTGGAGCAAATGGAAGCCAAGTTCAAGCCTGGCTTCTCTCTGCGGGGTGTTGTGGGGGCCAACCAGATGGCGCCTCTCGGGGATTCCTTTATTGCTCTGCACTGAGATGGAGAAGAGTGTGGGAAGTTGTGGACGTGTCCCTGCGGCTTCTTGGGCCAACTGATCAGGTATTCTTTTAAGGCCCATTACCTGCAATAATCAAAATGAGAGAGGGACTTCCCTGGCAGTCCAGTGATTCGATCCCTCGTCGGGGAGTTAAGACCCCACATGCCTAGGAGGCAAAAACCCAATCATAAAACGGGGGCAATATTGCAACAAATTCAATAAAGACTTTTTAAATGTCCACATCAAAAATTAAAAAAAAAAATAATACTAACTGTGAGAGTCTGCATACTTTGTGATTCACAGTTTTGCTCCTTATACAATTAGTGGCCACTCTTGGCTGAGCTAAGCTCAGTGTGACCCACTGAAGACAGTATGGAGTTGGGAGCCACGCAGCCCCAGGCGGAACGTCCTTCTGTCACCCAGGAGCCTGTTGCTGAGCCAGACTCCAGTCTGCTTGCCTGTTGCCAGCAAAGCCCATCAACCGAGGCCAAATCGTGGCGCAGGGGAGCGCAGTGGTCCCTGCAGGTGCTGAGCAGGCATCCGGGTGGCCGCCAGTGCGCAGGGCCCTCCAACCCCCAGTGGGTCGCAGGAAAGCATTTTTTTAAAGGCCAGGTGATGGCACTAGTGGTAAAGAATCTGCCTACCAGTGCAGGAGACACAGGAGACATAGGTTCGATCCCTGAGTCAGGAAGATCCTCTGAAGCAGGGAGCTTGGCAACCCAGTCTGATATTCTTGCCTGGAGAACCCCATGGACAGAGGGGCCTGGCAAGCTGCAGACAATGGGGTCGCACAGAGTCAGACACGACTGAGCAACGGAGCACGTGCGCACAAGGCAAGCGCAGAGCAGAGTGTGTGGCCAGTTCTCTGACTGGCTGATGGCGAGGCGAGAGGGCTGTGTCTTACGGGCCAGCATGATCAATCCTTAGGGTCCCGGAGGCCTGGGGGCTACTGCGCTTATGGTCCTCAAGTAGTGAAAGCCTTCCATTTGGAGGGGGTTTTCGCATCTTAAAGCAGCTCAGGAATCTGCATCAGATACTGACATCTAGGTGCTTCAGAGAGGAGCTACAGCAGAGGACGTGGGGAGGGGTCTGTCCCCTGGAAGGGTGCTCTGTGGTTACAGTCATGTGACCTGGCGCATTTTGTAAAATGGTGATGAAAGTGCCTCCTCCTCTGGTGTCCCTGGCTTTTCAAGCCCAGGCAGCTCATCTGTGCCCCACATCCCTGCAGAGGGCATCTGTTGAGCTCCAGTGCTCAGGGCATGCTGAATTTCTAGAACCCCTTCTCTCCTGATTCATGGGATGAAGTCTTCTTGGGCATCATCTCCTCCTGGCTTCTAGGTAAAAGCCTGGTGGTGGCATCTGAAGAGTTATAGGCAGGTTGTCATGTCTGCGATTCTCGTTTGACTCCGCTCTCCCGCTTGTGACCAGTGCTGACCCGTTTAATGCAGACCCGAGCTGACCATGCCAGTCTCTTGCTTGAGGCCGTCTTGGTCTCTCCTCTGGTCCAGCTGTCTTGTCCTGTTCTCCGTGTCCCTTCATGTTCTTCCTGGATCTTCTGGCCACCCGTGCTTCACTCCAGGAAGGTCGAACAATCTGAGGTGGCTCCCAATCCCTGGGCTGTTATCACTGCCGGAAATGAAGTACCACATGCACGCTCAGTTGCTAAGTCACGACTGACTCTTTGCAACCCCATGGATTGCAGCCTGCCAGGCTTCTATGTCCATGGGATTTCCCTGGCAAGAATACTGGAGTGGTTTGCCATTTCCTTCTCCAAGGGATCTTCCCAACCCAGGGACTGAACTCATGTCTCCTTCATTGCAGGTGGATTCCTTATCACTGCGCCACCTGGCAGCCCATGAATCGGTTCTCTGTACACACATATTCCCCATTTTGGATTTCCTTCCCGTTTAGGTCACCACAGAGCATTGAGTAGAGTCCCTTGTGCTATACAGTAGGCTCTCGTTAGTTGTCTATTTTATACGTAGTATTAATAGGGTATATATGTCAATCCCAATGTCCTAATTCATCCCATGCTCCCGTTACCCCTTTGGCTTCCTTTATTCCTTCACTTCCAATAGAAGCTCCAGGCATGCGGTGACATCTAATCAGTCTTTTTACCTTACTGGGTCACCAATGTGCAAGGTCACACTTCTGTTTTCCCCTTCTCAACCAGGGGTAGAACCTGTGGGCCAACCATTTCTGATGCCTGTTTTTGAACAACATGTGAGTAGCGTTGATTTTTACTTTTTTTCATGTAAACCATTTTTAAAGTCTTTATTGAATTTGTTGCAATATTGCTTCTGCTTTATGGTTTGGTTTTTTGGCTGCAAGGCTGACCAGAGATCAAACCCACAACCCCGGCACTAAGAAGGAAGAGTCTTCATAGTTGGACTGCCAGGGAAGTCGCAATTTTCACATTTTTAAGTAATGGAAAATCATCAAAAGCAGAATATTTCTGACATGTGAAACATATAGGAAATTCACAATTTTTAGTGTCTGCAAAGTTTCAGAACACAGTCACACCCGTCTGCACATAGGCAATGGCTTCTTGTTTAGTTGCTCAGCTGTGTCCGACTCTTGCGACCCCATGGACTGTAGCCCGCTGGATTCCCATGGGACTGTCCAGCCAAGAATACTGGAGTAGGTTGCCATTTCCTCCTCCAGAGGATCTTCCTGATCCAGGGATCAAACCCACATCTCCTGCTTGGGAGGCTGATCCTTTATCGCTGAGCCATCCGGGAAGCCCAAGCTATGGCGACCTGTGCACAGCGACAGAGTTGAGTAGCCATGAGAGAGAGGGCTGTGAAGTGCAGCACATCTCCTCTTGGGTCCTTTGTGGAAGAAGCCTGCTCTAGGGAGCGCATTCCTCGAGATTCAGTTTGTGATATGCTCAGTTTCACCATCCCAGAGCTTGGTATATGTCTGGCACATAGTAGGTACTCAGTAAACAGTGGATGAATGTACGAGTGAATGAATACATGGATGAGAGGTGGTTGAACTAATTTGTATTCCAATATCCCTTCCAGTTTTTACATTCTATATCTCTAAAGCACACTGGAGTTCACTAGCTTCTGAATATTTTTTCTTGCATGCAGACTTTTTATATTTAGATTCTGATCTCCATGAGCATTATTTTGTAAAAGGAGAGCTATGAAATATGATTAGCACCTCTTTAACAATTTATCATTTTTCTTGTTGCTGCTTTTTAACTAGCATATTTTCTCTTTGTTCAATGAGCAAGGTAAATAAGCCAAGAGAAAGCAGTTTTAATCTGCTAGCAAATGAAAGACACTAAGTTATTCAAGATGGTAGGAAATGGGTGGGTGGGAGGAATGGAAGATGGGGATGGAGTAGCAGATAATTTGAGGATCTGTCACTGTTTTAATAGCTCTGCTGTTATCACTTCAGAAAGGTCCACATTTGGGACCATTTACAGCTAATGGACATGTGTTGAGAGGTGTATGCAGGATGATACGTCATGCAAAAGTGAAAGCTAAATGTTTGATTCTTCCTGACCAGAATGCGGACCGAAACGGGAGTGTACGGCTGTTCCCTCAAGTGCCTCTCTTCATCGCTAGCAGGTGTCCCACATTCATTCTGGGTGTTTCTACAGGTACTGAAATTGCTCCTTTGAAAAGAAGTCTGGTGAGGATAAGAGGTCAAAATGATACCTTAAATCTTTCAGGTTCTACAGCGTCCCAGACTTGGCCTCAAAGAAAGCCACTCTCCTTTCAGCTCTAACATTTTGACAGCCTCCTTCAAAACCCAGCCTCATAGATTGAGTTCATCTAGTTTGTGCAAGTAAATCCTCACATCTCTAAAAAGGACTTGAAATCTGAGAATTCATTATATATATTATGATATATTACATTATATTATATTATTCTTATGTATATATAAGATCCCCTGGAGAAGGAAATGGCAACCCACTCCAGTATTCTTGCCCGGGAAGTCCCATGGACAGAGGAGCCTGGCAGGCTACAGTCCAAGGAGTCACAAGGAGTCAGATATGACTCAGTGACCAGACAGCATAAGCGTGTGTGTGTGTTTGTATGTGTGTATATACATATATATATATTAATATTTAAGGACTTCCCTGGTGGCTTAGAATTTAAAGCATCTGTCTACAATGAGGGAGATCTGGGTTCAATCCCTGGGTCAGGAAGATACCCTGGAGAAGGAAATGGCAATCCACTCCATTACTATTGCCTGGAAAATCCCGTGGATGGAGGAGCCTGATAGTCCATGGGGTCGCAGAGTCGGACACGACTGAGCAACTTCACTCACTCACTCACTCAATATTTATTTATTTATTGGTTGCATCCTTGTGGTACATGCAATCCTAGCTCCCTGATCAGAGATCAAACCTGTGCCCCCTGCATTGGGAGAATGGAATCTTAACCACTGGACCACTAGAATTCAAGAAACGTCCCAGCATTCCTTATTCTAGCTTCTGCTTTCCAATGAAGTGATTTTTCTGGGTATGTCTGTGATGTGACCACTTGTGATGGAAAGGAAAGAGTTCTGCCTGAACTCAGAGCAGGCCCCGGCGGTGCCAGGAAGGTCTCCAGCTTCGCTCCTTTCATCTGCCACGCTGATGGCACTGACAGCTCACTCTTCTACACGTAATTGCGGCTCTGCTCTAACAGCTTTCCGTTTACTAACGTTTTTACTCCTCAGAACAGCCCATGACAGAGATGCAGAAACAGAAGTACTGGTAACTTGTCCAAAAGCCCATTTAACAGATTTTAAGACACCACACAGCTGTGTTCTGCCAGGTACTGTTCTAGGCACTTGGGATACCTTCATATGCAAAACACGTTCGACCCCATCCTTGCGTGGTGTATATTCTCCTATCTAAGATCACAGCGCTGGTAATGTGGCAGAGGCGGGTTTGAACTGGGCACTTAAGACCACTGCAGGGTAGTGCCACTTGAAGTTAATTTCCACTTCCCCTATGACTGTTTCAGCATAGGTTGTGATATTGTGTGTGTGTATGTGTGTGTGCTTTTGGGAGGCTCCAAAATCACTGCAGATGGTGACTGCAGCCATGAAATTAAAAGACGCTTACTCCTTGGAAGAAAAGTTACGACCAACCTAGACAGCATATTAAAAAGCAGAGACATTACTTTGCCAACAAAGGTCCATTTAGTCAAGGCTATGGTTTTTCCAGTAGTCACGTATGGATGTGAGAGTTGGACTGTGAAGAAAGCCGAGCACCGAAGAATTGATGCTTTTGAACTGTGGTGCTGGAGAAGACTCTTGAGAGTCCCTTGGACTGCAAGGAGATCCAACCATTCCATCCTAAAGGAAATCAGTCCTGAATATTCCTTGGAAGGACTGATGTTGAAGCTGAAACTCCAATATTTTGGCCACCTGATGCGAAGAACTGACTCATTTGAAAAGACCCTGATGCTGGGAAAGACTGAAGGCAGGAGGAGAAGGGGATGACAGAGGATGAGATGGTTGGATGGCATCACCGACTTGATGGACATGAGTTTGAGTAAGCTCCAAGAGTTGGTGATGGACAGGGAGGCCTGGCGTGCTGCAGCCCATGGGGTCACAAAGAGTCAGAAATGAGTGAGCGACTGAACTGAACGGAATTGAACTGGTGTGTGTGTGTGTGTGTGTGAGCTGAACTAGCATCCTATGTACTATTATCATGTTAGTCAGAGATCCACACCCAAGGATGGTTGTTGGAAGTATATCAGAAAAACGAAATTCCAATTTGATTCTGGATGTGGGTATTATAAGCAGGTTTGTGGCACAAATCCCTACTCAGTGCCAGACTTTAGTTAATTACCAATCTGTGTATAAATTAGTAGTTTGTTAATTACCATAAGGGCTGTTTGGCAGGGATGTTTATTTAGAGCATTTAGCTAGAACTTTTTTGAGACCTCTGGACTGTCCTGGTTAGAGGGCATAAGAATCCAGCAAGGGCAGTAGATTTTACATCAGGGTTGACAACCAAGGATTAATGTCTAAAAGGCCTTAAAAAGCCTTATAGCCAGTCCTTGGCTTTGATCATGGTTTCTCAACCTCAGCACTGTTGACATTTTGGGCTGGATAATTCTTTGTCTTGCAGGGGATTTCCTATGCCTTTCAAGATGTTCAGTAACATCCTTGATCTCCATTCACCAGATGCCAGGGGAAGCCCTCTTTCCTCTCCTTCTGTTTGGTCAGCTCGTGATGTCTCCAGACACTGATAGATGTCCACTGTGGGGAGTGGTGGGGTCAAAATTGCCCCCGTTGAGGAAGACTAGTTTAGAGGGTATAGTGACCTGGGACTATACAAGGACAATGACTTTCTGAAGTGGGTTGTTACCACGTCCATCTTGAGTGAATCCTTCATGGATGGATTGCGGTCACTGTAAAGCAGAGGTGCCCGGGCTTTTTGGCACCAGGGGCCGGTGTCACGAAGACAGTTTCCACGGGCTGGTGAGGGGGTGGTTTGGGGTGGTTCAAGCCTGTTACGCTTGTTGTGCGTGCTTTTTCTAATCTAGTGTCGCTGCTGGTCCGACAGGAGGTCACAGTTCATGGCCCAGAGGTTGGGGACCCTGCCTTAAAGGATGGGGTCCTAAGGTGTCTTTGGACTCACAAAACACGTCCCCTGAGCTCTTCTGTGCCTCCTTGCTAATAAATGTTTGCATCCACATCTACATATTAGTTAACTGGGGGAACAGACTAGTTTGATTATATGGGTTAATGGCTTTGAGTTAATGAGTTCTTCTACCTTGAACTTCTTGACATTTACTACTGTCTACCGTACAGGACCTATGAACTGTGACCGAATTGCCTCTGGTCAGTTCTCATCAGGGTGGACCATGACAAATAACTGATTTGGTTGGTAGGTAGAGTTGGTCAGATCCCTTTAGCATGAAGTTCTAGGCTCCCAGAGATAGGAAATCAGGACCTGCAGATAGCCCAAAGAGCAGGGAGACCCCCTCTCCTGCCCTCCTTCCCCCGACACACACCTCCTTGGGTTTGCTTTTATCACTGACTAGTCTAGAGATGTCCTGAACCACCTTGTGATGATTCTGTCCAAGCTGCTTGTTACTGTCTGAGGCCCATGGTGAAGAACAGTCCTACAGAAGCTCCTTTTTTTTTTTTCTGAGTTAAAAAGCCCTCCTTTATCTGACTGTTGCAGGAAGATGGACCCCTTTCAGGGCCCGAGTGGCCTCTTGTCTAGCACTAGAAAATGAGTTGTCTGAGGAGAGGAGGAGATGCGTGCTGACCAGGCAAGAGATTTTATTGGTAAGGGTCACCCAGGTGGACCGCTCTGCCAGATGGCTCACAGACCCGGGTTCTGAGGTGCTGGGATTCCTTTCTGGGTTGTCTCTGGCCAATCACTCTGACCCAGGCTCCTTCCTGGTGGTGCAGGCATCCAACACTCAGCCAAGACGGATTCCAGTGAGGAGGGTTCTGGGCGGACGTATGACTGGCATCTCGCTTTGACCTTTCCCAGACTGTTCCAGTTGGTGGTGGCTTGTCAGTTCCGTGTTTCTTACCAGGACCTCCCGTCGTAAAATAATTCACGCGGAGGGTTACGTGGCGCCTGGCTAGGAGGACAGCTTCCGTCAGCGATTGCCCTGACGCGACTGTAGGGCTCACGACGACAGAAGGCTGAGACTTTGTCTCTGCTCACCCCCTCCCAACCCCTGCACACCCCCGCACCCTCCAGAGTCTCCGGAGTTCATCCACACTTTCTACCAAACGCAACCAAATGCGCGCTCATCACAAAGTACAACATCCATCTGTGGTTTTGAAGTGCCCCGGGGACTCTATACAGACCCCTAAACTAAGCTGGAATCGCCCAGTACTTCCCCACCTCCGTATCCCTGAGAATCCTCCAGGGGAGCTGCTTCTGCAGTTGAGTAACTTTTCAGGGCAGTGGGGTTCCGCTTTCCTGAGCAGAGAGGCCCCCAGCCCAGCGCTTCTTTGCAAATCGTTCGCCTTCGCATCAGCTCCACCAGGCGGCTTTCTGCAGGGATGCCCTCTGAGGTCCTGTCCTGTGGTCCCCGGGGGCTCTGCGCTGTCTCCTGAGGGGAAAGTTAACGACTTCATTGTGTCTATGCGGGATCCTTAATGAATGGACCTGAATAATTCAAGACAGGATGTCAGTGAAGAGGACACAGCCAACACCTGGGCTGGACAAAGATTTCTTTGGCTACTTTGGGGGTGGGGGCGGGGATGCTCAGTCTTCATTTTACCATATTGTGTTCCCAGCTGCAAACCGTCCAAAAGACAGAGACAGGCTCTTTCCCTTTTGAGGAGACAACTGCGGCTGTCTCTGTGTGTGTATGTGTGTGTGTTTCCTTGCCAAGGCAAATTCAGATGATAAATCTGGCACCTTTAAAAAGACACTTATCTTGTATCTTTTAACTCAACCTCAGATGTGAGCCTGAGAAAAATATCAAGCGAGCTACGTTCTTCCCCAGAGTTTCATAATAATGATAATAAAGTAGTCCCCTACCAAGTTCAAAGAGGTTTTCTGCAGGGTGCTATGACGGGATCTTTGCAGGGAGGACAGGGGATGCACTAGAATTCTGCTGCTTTGTAAGGAGATGGGAACAGTAAAGGCCTGGCTCACCTGCAATAACCCTGGAACTGAAGTCACCCGTGACAGCACCCTGGATTTTTGCAGCTAAGATGTTATATTTTATATGAGGGGCTGGGGATTTGATAGCTCTGGAAAGTTTATTTTTTGCTTTTCTTCTGTTAAATCTCAGAAAGTAATAAGATGAAGAACTGAAGTTGGTTCTTTAAATAATTACCAGGAATTTTACAGGAGTGTCTAGAGAGACCTCACAGTGTTTATTTTGATAATCAAAAGAAAGAAGAGATGATTGTCCATAGCAAGGTCTACTTTGCATCTTCAGATTGTTTATCTTAAGATAGTCACCGTTACCATCAAAGCTAGCCAATGAAGTCCTGGACGCTGTCCCCAGTAATATGTGTGAAATACATGTTCAAAGTGTATACAATTTCAGGGAGCGCCCAGACTCCCTGAAGAGCCACCCCTCTCACCCCAGATTCCCAGATCTCTTGGTGACTCTGATCTCTTCCCTGGTGTTTCAGAGAGTAAAAAAATCCTGCAATATAAGAGACCTGGATTCAATCCCTGGGTGGGGAAGATCCCTTAGAGAAGGGTATTGTGCATGGGAAATCCATGGACAGAGGAGTCTGATGGGCTACAGTCCACACGGTCACAAAGAGTCTGACACAACTGAGCAACGACCGCTTTCACACTTTGACTAGTCTCTACAAAAATGAAATTTGTCCTGGGGAAAGATGGTACCATATTTTCAATGACCATCAAGTCACAGTGACTATGATTTCAAAAATAAATCCACATCCCTAGACCACTTAAAAAATTATCTGACTTTAGGAAATGCTGAAAAGACAATTTCAATTATCTCTGTCATGCTTAGTCATGTCCGACTCTGTGTGACCCCATGGATTGTAGCCCACCAGGCTCCCCTGTCCATGGGATTCTCCAGTTAAGAACACTGGAGTGGGTTGCCATGCCCTTCTCCAGGGGATCTTCCTGGTCCAGGGATCAAATCCGCATCTTCTGTGTCTCCCGCACTGGAGATTCTTTACCACTGCGCCACCTGGGAAGCCCCTGGTGGCCCTAAAAATGTTAGAGGGGACGATGGACCACAGGAAACGGAGGCCAGGATGCAGAGCAGATCTCGGGTGGCCTCAGTCCGCAAGGGCTCGAAGCCGGGTTTCGGTTCCTGGCCAGAGACTGAGGTCCAGTCTCGGCCATGAGGGCACCAAACCCTAGCGCCCAGAGCTGCGGTCAGTGACGAGGCTTTGCAGAAAAGAACCCCACAAAGACTGAAGGTGCTGAGACAAGTGAAGTATTCATCAGGAGGAAAAAGAGCACAGTACGTGTGGATAGACTCAAGCGGACTGACTGTCACACCTCTCGAGTCCTCTGTTATGGGTGTTCTGAAGTTTCTATCCACAGGCAATGCACTCAGATTACTCTCTCTGTTTGGCGGTGGGCCCATCTACCTCCTGCCTCAGAGCCACCCTAGTCTCAGAACTCTGTGTGTGTAGAGCCTTCTCCTAAAGTGACCCTGCTCTTGTCTCTTCATCAGCTGCCGACCTTTCTGGCGCCTGGGGACCGGGGCACAGTATCTTCTGTGCTCTGCGGCACTGGGACACAGCACGCAGAAGAGCTGAGTGCACTCATGGCACTAGCGGTAAAGAAAGAATCCGCCTGCCAATGCAGGAGACGCAAGAGACTCAGGTTTGATGCCCTGCAGGAGGAAATGGCAACCCACTCTAGTACTCTTGGCTGGAGATCCCATGGACAGAGGAGCCTGGTGGGCCATACAGTCCACGGGGTCGCAAAAGAGTCAGACAAGAATGAGCATGCACACAAATTTTAAAACTCAAGGCGGAATATGGAAATCTCTTTCTTTTAGGAAAACACTACATTGCAAATTTTCTGGCCTATGAGCGCTTAACGTCTCATGTAGATCGAGAAAATGTGACAATTCATACTAAAGCGCCATTACAGCCAGACGGGTCTTAGAAAGACTCGAGTTCCTCCCTCCCGTTGGACAGACAAGCAATGGAGACACAGGGCTGAGAGGAGGACGCTGTCTTGCCCGAGTCCCTCACTGAGCTGGTGGCAAAACTAAACACCCACTGCCAGGCTCCCACATGGCAGCTCCCCAGGCTGCCTCCATTCTGAGCATTACCCTGTCAACTGAAATGATTCAAATGCTCCAGCTTTAAATAGGTTCTCGTGATTAAAACAACAAAAAAAAAAAGAAGAAGAAAAAAAATCAGACTAACTTTCCATGACTCACTTTTCCAAAATGTTTTGTATCAATGTATCATGTACAAGGCAAACCTATGAGCTGCAGCCCGACTGCAGCCAAGATTCTCCAAGGCGGAGAGTGCGTTAGGGAAACCTCGGTACGGAAGAATGGGGTGCAGTTTCTTTCAGCAAATGGTTGTTTATCAATTCCATGTTTAAGAGATAGAAAAAATTAAGACTTCATGCAAGCGGCAAGAACAAAAGTTGAGATTTCCAGTGAAGCAAGAAACAGGGATTAAAAAAAAAAAATGGGAGTGGGTGGGGTGGGGGTGGGAGGAAGGAAAGGGATTCTTAATGGTATATTGTTTTCAGAGTTCTACCAATTAGCAAATGTCTCATAAAAGGAAGAAAGGAAGAGGGAAGGAATTTCATGCACTGAAATAGCCCCAGTCAGCTGCAAACGCTCCAGGCTTCTGCAGCAAGGCTTTCATCCCCCACCTCCCATCTCTGGCCATTACATCAGTCCAAGTGCATCCTGGGCACTATTGTCATGCTGATGAGCCTGGATTCTCTCACTGCCCAGGGAGACATTCCCACCGCAGACTGGCTCTGGGGCTCATTCAAGCCGTGCTGAATTGCCCTGGAGAATAAAAGATGTAGCCTTAATTAACTACTGCGCTGGGCTCCCAATCACAGCTTGATTGTTGTGCTGGCTGTACTCTCTGCTAAAGAGAGCCTGCCAGGGCTCCTCATGCAGACCCAGTGCTGGGAAGGACGGCGCTCCTTGGGGAGCTGCAGTTGGGTTCTGCCTTGTTTTGAAAATAAAATACCGCAGGGTCTTATATCTCCGGTGTCCTGTTTTTCGGAAAGAAACAAACGTCAGTGTCCATTGTTACTTCTCTGCCCGGCTGCTGGGATCCACTCACTGCCCGTATCTCTCAGCAAGAGTCTTTCTGTGCTTTCGGTGACCCTGGCAGAGAACTCAACTTTATTCTTAGCGCTGTCTTTATTTCAATTGAATAGGTTTTGGTGATGTTGATACTGGAAAAAATACAAGATTTCTGATTTTTTTTTTAACCTGTTAAACTTGGGATGAGATCTGTTTCTATGCAAACTCTTCACCGAAAGCTTGGTATGTGTGTGTGCGTTAGTCGCTCAGTCGTGTCCGACTCTTTGCGACCCCATGGACTGTAGCCCTCCAGGCTTCTCTGTCCATGGGGATTCTCCAGGCAAGACTACTGGAATGGGTTTCCCTGCCCTCCTCCAGGGGATCTTCCTGACCCCGAGACCGAACCCTGGACTCCTGCTTTGCAGGCAGATTCTTTACTATCTGAGTCACCAGGGAAGCCCACCAAAACCTGCGCATGAAGGCGATGCGACGGTCACATCTTTTGACTCTGTGACATCTTTAATCTTTCTGAAAATCGGAACCACGGGAGAGTGGCTTGCTTTTATATAGTTTAATTTTTTTTCTTTAATGACTAAAGGGAGAAAGGGTGTTTTTTATGGTGTATCAGATTGCTGAGTTCAGAGGTTTTAAACATGTTCCAGGGGCTTCCTGGTGGTCCAGTGCTTAAGAATCTGCGCTGCCATTGAGGGGGGTGAGGGGCAGGTTTGATCTTTCGTCGGGGAACCAGATCCCACATGGAGCACAGCGTGGCCAAAAGATTAAAAAAAAAAAAAAAAAAGATGCTCCAACTGGTCGACTTCAATATTCTCTGAGTTCTGCAGAGGATTGTGGTCAAGGAGGCCAGTGGCGCTGGGAGAAGCTGTCGCGTTCTCTTCTGGTTCCCTGAAGTGTGCTGCTGTGGGGAGAGTTAGCCAGACTTCGTGTCTTTTCGTCCTGGTTTCCTGGTGGCTTCTCAAGGTCAGCCTATCGAGCCCTCCACTCCACTCCTCTCTCTTGCAAGTAAAACGGCAGAGAGACGCAGAGGTCTGGGGATAGGAGAGTGTTCTTGGACATGTTTTCTTCTTAGCATAATTTTAATGAGCAGGTGAGGTTTTGGGGAGATCAGAGATGATGCTGTGGTTTTGCCACTTTTCTGTCCTTCTAGAAGGATCCATTTGCAAGGCTGGTGTTCATGGCCAGGTGTTCCCTTTTGAGTTATTGGCTACTACAGAACTTGCTTCTGGGCTTCTTAAGTGGTTCAGTGGCAAAGAATCCATCTGCAATGCAGGAGCCACATGAGACGTGGGGTTCCATCCCTGGGTCGGAACGATCCCCTGAAGGAGGAAATGGCAACCCTCTTCAGTATTCTTGCCTGGGAAATCCCATGGACGGATAAGCCAGTCAGGCTACAGTCCGTGGGGTTGCAAAAGAGTCAGATATAACTGAGCAACTAAACAACAGCAATTTATCTTCTAGCTCTGTCTCAGCTGTTCTGTGTCTGAGCTTGTTTGCTGGGTGTGTGCTTCCCTCCAGAGTGGAGCAGAGTGTGTGGTTGGGTGACTGTGCTCTCTTGAATTCCATTCTAATTTTTTCAGTTCAGTTCGGTTCATTCGCTCAGTCGTGTCCGACTTTGCGACCCCATGGACTGCAGCATGCTAGGCCTCCCTGTCCATCACCAACTCCCAGAGTTTACTCAAGCTCATGTCCATTGAGTTGGTGATGCCATCCAACCATCTCATCCTCTGTTGGCCCCTTCTCCTCCCACCTTCAGTCTTTCCCAGCATCAGAGTCTTTTCAGATGAGTCAACTCGTCGCATGAGGTGGCCAAAGTATTGGAGTTTCAGCTTTAGCATCATTCCTTCCAAAGAAATCCCAGGGCTGATCTCCTTCAGAATGGACTGGTTGGATCTCCTTGCAGTCCAAGGGACTCTCAAGAGTCTTCTCCAACACCACAGTTCAAAAGCATCAATTCTTTGGCACTCAGCTTTCTACACAGTCCAACTCTCACATCCATACATGACTACTGGAAAAACCATAGCTTTTCACCTTTTAAATTTAATTCATGAAACTGTTTAAAACTATTTCTTTTCTTTAATTTTTTAAAAACTGAACCTCAAGGTTCAGGTCAATTATTTCTCCCAGGAGATTTCCATGAACCTCCAGCTTAAATGTAATTTCTCTTTCCCCTTCATACTCTATATATACTTCGTCTTTGTATTGATTGTGACATGATTTTTAGGTATTTTAGTCCTAGAATGTAAGGTGCTTATAGTTAAGTTTGAAAGACAATGACCTACCCATCCACATACCATTAGTACCATATATATACTGCTGGGATGTAATAGGCGTTCAGAAATGTCTTTTTTTTAAATTATCTGCAGAGATGTGAATGGACCTAGAGACTGTCATACAGTGTGAAGTCAGAGAGAAACAAATACCGTATATTAATGGATATATGTGGAATCTAGAAACACGGTATAGATGAACCTATTTGCAGTCAGAAATAGAGACCCAGAGGCAGAGAACAGACATATGGGTACAAGGGGGAAGGGAGGGGGTGAACTGGGAGGCTGGGATTGGCACGTGCACACTATTGATACTGGGCATAAAACGTCACCAACGAGCAGCTGCTGAAGAGCACGGGGCTCTACTCGGCGCCCTGTGGTGACCTAAATGGGAAGGAAATCCCCGAAGAGGGGTTGTGTGTATAGCTGAGTCACTTTGCTTTACCGTAGAAACTGACACACCATTGTAAAGCCACTACACTCCAATAAAAATTAAAAAAAAAATCAGAAACGTCTTTTGGGAATTGTTCAACTTAATGAAACAAGCGTGGTTTGTACATTCACGTTTTCTGGTCTCTTCTTTTGGGGGTACTCCTTTGCCTGCCAGGACGTGAACACAGGACAGTTTGGTTTGCAAGTTAAATGCAAAACAAAGATGTCTTATAAACCACAAAACAGACTAATTTAGAGCCCCAGCCCCTCCCCGCATGGAAAATTTGTTGCTCTCGCATTGTCTTCTCCTAATACACTGACTACCTCTCTTAATACTTGGGTGATCATCTTACCATTTACCATCCAAATGGGACTGTTTCTGAGAGTGGAAGTTGGGCCTATCAGTAACTACACAGGAAAAGCAGACGGCTGCCTGTTCCTCTCCCTGGTGACCCAGACTGTACGTCACCCCACTAAGCACTGAGCCTTTACTGTACAACAGGTACTAAGGTGCCTGTGTCTCCCCAGATTCTGTGTTCCTTGGGAGTTAGAGTGGCATTTGATCTACATGAACAGCATGCCTTCCCTGTGCCAGAATTGTATTTCCTGTATGTTGAATGAAGACGCTTTCTAGAGCTATTACTAAGGTGTCATTTTCTTCACCACAGTGCACACGTAGCGTTCCTGGTGTGTCACTCACTGTCATTCAGCTGCACAGTAAATGGATGGAATATCTGAATCTTAGGGACAAGAAAATACGTTGTTTTTTAAAAAGTTTTCATTTATTTGGTTATGACGGGTTTTAGCTGTGGCATGTGGGTCTTTGGTCAGGGCACGTGGGATCTAGTTCCCTGACCGGGGGTCGAACCAGGCCCCTGCACTGGGAGCACGGAGTCTTAGCCCCTGGGCCACCAAGGAAGTCCCCCAAATGTTTTTTTTTTTTTTTTTTTCTGTCAAACACCCTGATAAGCCTTCAAAAGTAACTGACAGAAACTAAATAAGTAAAACTCTCAGTTCCACAGGATTGAGTGTTTGGATCATGACTGTGACCCTGACTCCAGCTGAATCCAGGGGCAAACGTGGTTATACTGAATTCCTTCTGTAATTTATTTGTTCAGCCTCCTATTTACATAGGAGAGGATGGGGTTTATCATGTATGCGTGCCTGCTCAGTCGTGTCCAACCCTTTGTGACCCGATGGGCTGCAGCCCACCAGGCTCCTCTGTCCATAGGATTTTCCAGGCAAGGATCCTGAAGTGGGTTGCCATTTCCTCCTCCAGGGGATCTTCCAGACAAGGTCAAACCTGTGTCTCCTATGTCTCTTGCATTGGTAGGCAGATTCTGCACCACTGAGCCATCTGAGAAGCCCTTATTAGGTATGCTGAAGGCCCACTCAAGCCTGCTGGTTACAAATATCGTGTGCTGGGTATGCTCCTTTACTTGCTTATGCCTAAGATTTGTCATCTGTAAAGTGGGAATAAGAATACTTCCCTCCTCCTCCTGCCTGCCTTCTTCCTTCACCTCTTCATAATCCTGATTATGAAGATGTGACAGCTGTGTCTAGATTGTCCTCAAGGGCCCAGTCTTGTTCATCTTTGCAGCAGGAGCATTCTGAGGAGGAGTAGACACAGGAGGTGCTCAGCAGATGTTTGACGACTAAGGGAATAAGTGAATGAATGGGTGCTCTCCTGTGCGTCTGAAGTCTGCTCTCGCGTTTTGCTTGGATTAGGTACGTTGTAGGTAGAGCCCTGCTTGTCCAGGCTTTTCAGGTGTCTGATACGTGCATACTTCTGGGAGCAGTTGGAAGGTCCACCTAGGAGGTGACGGCGCAGTGGGGAGGGTTTGGGGCGGAGAGGCTGACGATGTTGCCTTTTTTCATCCCTTCTGTTGACAGTCCTGGAATCAAATAAAATCCTTTAAAATTTTCAGGGAACAAAAGAGTTTCCAACATCTCACCAAATCAATAGATGCGGTTTTAATGCTCTTTTAAAAAAAGTAGAGATTCTTGCAGTGTTTGGTTTAGAGTGACTCAGACATTTTTAGCCAAGGAAATAAAAGAGGCAAATAAATCCACTCGGGAAGATGGCTTAGTGGTCTAGGACTCAGGTTAGAAACGAGGAGACTCCCCAGAGCTGTAAAGTTCAAATGACAGCCACGTTGACTCACCCTTTCGTCTTTTCTGAGATGAATTGAGTTGCCTTTGGTTTATGATGGGAGAGTCTTTTAGAAAAGGTCTCTAAACACCCAAGGTTTGTCTGCTCTGTTTCGGACATTATAGAACTCCAGAGGCTTTCTTTTTTCTTAGAGAAAATGGTTTGCTGTAATTTGTTTGGCCCCAAATCCTGGTACTCAGCTGAAATGTTGGGAAAACAGAGAATTGGCTTTCTCCTATAGTCTATTAGACACTTAATAAAATACAGATGATTAAGAGACCTCTTTCTGCTTCCCAGAGGAGTGCTTGAGACTGGGTAAGAAATAAAAGTGAAGGAATGGGGTGACATTCAGGACGGTGCTTTAAACTTAAGGCTTAGTGGTATGACTTGAAAAATAGCTCTTAGAACTTTAAAGCTGACATTGAGAATCATAAAAGTATTTATTTCCAGTTTATTTTCAGACAAAAAAGTAACAACATCAGTGATTTTGCACCTAGGTAAAAGAAATAAATAATGAATAGAAGCGATTATTAGAGATATTGAAGAAATGAGTCCTGTTTTTAAAGGAGGTTCAAATCTAGAAATAAATGAGACTATTAAATTTCCAGGTAAGATGACTTGCAAATGCACTTAAAAGAGTAGGAATCACACATAAATGTACTTTGACAAAACATATGCATTTCAGAGATTTAAAAAAAGTTCTCTATGCACTCAAGCAGAAAATCTAGGTTATGTACAAAGGAAAACAGGAAATTCTTTCTCCTCAGTGATACTTAATGCTAAGATAAGTTTGTAATTCCTGCGGGGCTGGGAGTGATAAAAGCACAGATTCAAACCGTCCATAGCATGTCATGTATGCGCTCAGGAGCAAAATGAGCAAAACGTTCTCAGATGTGAAGGTAAACTATTGGTTGGTCAGAAAGTTCCTTCGTATTTTTCCCTTCACTGTTAGGAAGAAGCCCAAATGAACTTTGTGGCCAACCTAGTACTGGTGTACACTTTTGCTAAAACTCTGTAGACTTACTCTAGGAATATTAGAGGTAAGTGAAATCGACGGAGAAGACATAGCACAAAGGCCGGAAATGGGCACTGAAATCAGGCATTTCTATCATCCAACACAGACGAGACTAAGAGTTCAGCAGATTCATGCTGAACAACTTATATGTAGATATGTATTACATACACACATGTCTGGGCTTCCAGGCGGCACTGGTGGTACAGAACCTGCCTGCCAGTGCAGGAGACATGGAAGACCTGGGTTGGGAAGACCCCTGGAGACAGGCATGGCAACCCACTCCAGTATTCTTGCCTGGAGAATCCCACGGACAGAGGAACCTGGCGAGCTACGGTCCACGGGGTGGTAAAGAGTCGGACACGACTGAGTGACTTAGCATGCGCACAGGCATGTGTCCAGATATGTGCGTATTATACATGAAATGATAGAACAGGCACACTGAGGACCTTCAAAATGTAAATAAGCTGTGTCAAACAAAACTTGGGAAACGTCCCATGATACACACATTCCTTTGGGATCTGCACAGCATTCATGGGAAGCCATGCTCTCCCCGGGCGCATCCAGCTGACGACTGAGCGAAACAGCGGGACTGTGAGGGGCCGTTTCTGCCCAGTTGTCTTTGCTCCTGGCTCTCCACTGGCTGGCCGAGACGTCTCAGAGCTGCAGGGCAGTCTGGGCCCCTCCCTTCCCCCTTTCCTTTTGTAGGTGTCAGCCCTGGATGAGACTCACTTTCCCTGCTCCATCTCCCTTCTGCCTTGCAGTGAGTAAATCTCTCCACTTCTAGTTCCATCTCCGTGTCCCCTACCTGGAGGACCTGAATTGACACAGAGCGATTGCGTATGCTAGCCTGTGATGAATTGTTAGGTGGAAAGGGAACATGCACTCTAAATTCTCATCTTGCAGCATGGACTCAGAGGTTCCTGTGTGTGTCTGAGTGCTGAGTTGCTCAGTCGTGTTCGACTCTCTGTGACCCGTAGACTGTAGCCCGCCAGGCTCCTCTGTCCATGGGGTTCTCCAGGCAAGAAGACTGGAGTGGGGTGCCATGCCCTCCTCCAGGGGATCCTCCTGACCGAGGAATCCAACTGAGTCCCTTACGTCTCCTGCATTGGCAGGCAGGTTCTTTACCACTAGCGCCACCTGGGAAGCCGGACTCAGAGGTTAGAAAAACTTTTAAAAAACAACAATCAAGGGGACTCAAATAGGAAGCATGAGATTACAGGGCAGAGAAAGTCAAACCTATAACAACTGTGAGGCGCTGAAGCTCCCATCCAGGTGCAGCAGCATCTTCCGTTTACATCTTTTATTTATAGCAGGTGGAAGACCTCCAACTAAGATGGAGGTCCTGAAACGCCTACGTTCTAGGTTTAGAGCTGTGTCTTTGGAATGTTTTGGTAAATCCTTCCATGAAGGCTTCAGAATGTTTTTCTTTCCCTCTGGGCACATAGTTTCAGTCTAGCTTAGGGGAGAAGGCCTAAAAAAATTCCTTTCAGGCTCTGAATGTCAGCTTCCAACTGCCCAACTTCTGACCATAGATCTACTTAAGAAAAACACCACTACCAAATCTCTCTCTCTGTTCTTCCATCTATCCTTCTAAACATCTGCCCTGTATAGTGGACGCTTGGCCGAGATCCTCTCTTCTCTCCAGGGCACCTCATACACATCAAGCTTATGGAAGATGGCTGGAAGTTCTCCAAGGCGGCCCTTACAATTCAAGGTTACCTTTGCTAGGCTAATGGACTTGCTCAATCTTATGGCGACATTTTATTCACCTGAGGTCTTACTCTGGATCCAATCCAGCTTAAGCTGGGCCTAGGCTGATTAAACACCCCTTGGGTTGGTAGGTCAAATCTGGTCCACCCCAATCCAGCCGGGTTTCTAAGTCTGCCCCAGTCTGACCTCAGAGCTCACCTGACTCTGCACCCAGTGGTACGCGGGGCCCAGTCTGAAATCAGAGCCCACGTGACACACGGCCTGGTGAGTTTCTTCCGCCAGCCCCATCTGGCTCTGGCACATGTCCAGACTCGCTAGAAAAAGAAGCGTTCAGTCTGGCGGCTCATGACCTGGGACCTTCGGAGCCTGGACCCGAGGGACGGCTGCATCCATCACCCCCAGAAGCAGAGAGCACGCCCCGCCCCACAGCTCAGCAGGTACCTGAGCCTGGTGGCTAGTTGTTGTGGGGGCTCCGGGGGCTCCTTCCATCCCCTCTTCTGATACCAGCGCTGTCCAAAGGGAAACTGAGGCATATTAAACATTCTAAGAGTGTATTTGGGCAAAAATCTCTTTCAATCAGGCAGCATCTGATCAGACTGGAGGCAGAAGGGGCAGAAAGGTAGTTGTAGTGGTGAAAAGCAGGTTGGCTTTTGCAGAGTTACTTTCTTTTGGCTGTGGGGGCTGGGCAGTGTCTATCTCACAGATGATCTAATAAAGCTGATTGACTGGTTTGAGATTCATTCCTGGGAGAGCTGAAACTAATTAAGTCTTGATGGCTTAGCATCCATGACTTCATTTTGGGGTCATTGTCTTGTTTTTAACATTGCAGGTCACTAGTTAGGAAGATCTTTTAAAACCCCTGTATAGTCACTTACCTGCGGTGATGGAAGAGCAGGAGAAGACATTTAAAGAAAGTACTTTATCATTTGCTAGAAATGTGATTGTGTTTTCTACTGGTGATTTACACTTAACTCTTCGCTGGATGAATTAGGCTTTGGCCGTTTGTATTGACATGTCTATTGTCTAATTCTTTAGGCTTTAAGAGCGGTGTGTGTAATTTACAAAGATTCAGCAATTGTGTAGCAGACTTGTTTGTAGATGGAAGGTTGAAATCAGCAAGGTTAGGGTCCTTAGGCAGTCAGGTGTTGTTTAAAACAGTTCATTTGTCTCTTACCTTCAGTTCTATGAGATCTCTGTCTTTCCCTCCGTCCCTCTATTTCCCTCTGTCTCTCAGTCTCTCTGCCTTTTCTCTTTTGCACCATTTGTGCACCTGAAATAAAGGACTCCCAGATGACAGGGCTACAGGACAGAAGCCGTCCAAACCCAGGAGCCATTTAGAGGGAGACGTGCTCAGGACCCCCTGCGGGGAACTTGCCCTGTGTGGGAAATGAATCTTCTTTGGGCTAAGACACCGATATTCAGAGGTTGTTCATTTCAGAAGCTGGTATTAATTATTCTCACACAAGTCTCAAAACTGTTACTCTTCCTGTTGATGCAAGTAAAGAAGCACGCACTTTGTAATTTATTTACACACGTGTTTATATTTTGACTCTGCCGGGTCTAGGCTGCTGCACAGGCTCTGTCTCCTGGCAGAGAGCGGGGGCTGCTCATTGCGGTGCCTTCTCCTGTTGTGGGGCGTAGGCTCCAGGCACGTGAGCTCAGTAGTTTGGGCTCCTGGACTCTAGAGTGCTGGCGCAGTAGTTTGGCAGACGGGCTTGGCTGCCCATCTGCATGTGGAATCCTCCTGGACTAGGGATCAAACTTGTGACTCCTGTACTGGCAGGCAGATTCTTATCCACTGTACCATCAGGGAAGCCCCAGAAATACACACTTTAAACACTACTCATTTTTTACAGTTTAAATTTTACTCTGTTTTTGTAGAGAAATAACTCCAGAAAGAATGAAGGGATGGAGCCAAAGCAAAAACAATACCCAGCTGTGGATGTGACTGGTGATAGAAGCAAGGTCCAATGCTGTAAAGAGCAATATTGCATAGGAACCTGGAATGTCAGGTCCATGAATCAAGGCAAATTGGAAGTGGTCAAACAAGAGATGGCAAGAGTGAATGTCGACATTCTAGGAATCAGTGAACTGAAATGGACTCGAATGGGTGCATTTAACTCAGATGACCATTATATCTACTACTGTGGGCAGGAATCCCTCAGAAGAAATGGAGTAGCCATCATGGTCAACAAAAGAGTCTGAAATGCAGTACTTGGATGCAGTCTCAAAAACGACAGAATGATCTCTGTTCGTTTCCAAGGCAAACCATTCAATATCACAGTAATCCAAGTCTATGCCCCAACCAGTAATGCTGAAGAAGCTGAAGTTGAACGGTTCTATGAAGACCTACAAGACTGTTTAGAACTAATACCCCAAAAAGATGTCCTTTTTATTATAGGGGACTGGAATGCAAAAGTAGGAAGTCAAGAAACACCTGGAGTAACAGGAAAATTTGGCCTTGGAATATGGAATGAAGCAGGGCAAAGACTAATAGAGTTTTGCCAAGAAAATGCACTGGTCATAACAAACACCCTCTTCCAACAACACAAGAGAAGACTCTATACATGGACATCACCAGATGGTCAACACTGAAATCAGATTGATTATATTCTTTGCAGCCAAAGATGGAGAAGCTCTATACAGTCAACAAAAACAAGACCGGGAGCTGACTGTGGCTCAGATCATGAACTACTTATTACCAAATTCAGACTTAAATTGAAGAAAGTAGGGAAAACCACTAGACCATTCAGGTATGACCTAAATCAAATCCGTTATGCTAATACAGTGCAAGTGAGAAATAGATTTAAGGGCCTAGATCTGATAGATAGAGTGCCTAATGAACTATGGACTGAGGTTCGTGACATTGTACAGGAGACAGGAATCAAGACCATCCCCATGGAAAAGAAATGCAAAAAAGCAAAATGGCTGTCTGGGGAGGCCTTACAAATAGCTGTGAGAAGAAGAGAAGCAAAAAGCAAAGGAGAAAAGGAAAGATATAAGTATCTGAATGCGGAGTTCCAAAAAATAGCAAGAAGAGATAAGAAAGCCTTCCTCAGTGATCAATGCAAAGAGATAGAGGAAAACAACAGAATGGGAAAGACTAGAGATCTCTTCAAGAAAATTAGAGATACCAAGGGAACATTTTATGCAGAGATGGGCTCAATTAAGGACAGAAATGGTATGGACCTAACAGAAGCAGAAGATATTAAGAAGAGGTGACAAGAATACACAGAAGAACTGTACAAAAAAGATCTTCACGACCCAGATAATCACGATGGTGTGATCACTGACCTAGAGCCAGACATCCTGGAATGTGAAGTCAAGTGGGCCTTAGAAAGCATCACTACGAACAAAGCAAGTGGAGGTGATGGAATTCCAGTGGAGCTATTTCAAATCCTGAAAGATGATGCTGTGAAAGTGCTGCACTCAATATGCCAGCAAATTTGGAAAACTCAGCAGTGGCCACAGGACTGGAAAAGGTCAGTTTTTATTCCAATCCCAAAGAAAGGCAGTGCCCAAGAATGCTCAAACTACCGCACAATTGCGCTCATCTCACATGCTAGTAAAGTAATGCTCAAAATTCTCCAAGCCAGGCTTCAGCAATATGTGAACCGTGAACTTCCAGATGTTCAAGCTGGTTTTAGAAAAGGCAGAGGAACCAGAGATCAAATTGCCAATATCCGCTGGATCATGGAAAAAGCAAGAGAGCTCCAGAAAAACATTTATTTCTGCTTTATTGACTATGCCAAAGCCTTTGACTGTGTGGATCACAATAAACTGTGGAAAATTCTGAAAGAGATGGGAATACCAGACCGTCTGACCTGCCTCTTGAGAAATCTGTATGCAGGTCAGGAAGCAACAATTAGAACTGGACATGGAACAACAGACTGGTTCCAAATAGGAAAAGGAGTTCGTCAAGGCTGTATATTGTCACCCTGCTTATTTAACTTATATGCAGAGTACATCATAAGAAACACTGGACTGGAAGAAACACAAGCTGGGATCAAGATTGCCAGGAGAAATATCAATAACCTCAGTATGCAGATGACACCACCCTTATGGCAGAAAGTGAAGAGGAACTCAAAAGCCTCTTGATGAAAGTGAAAGTGGAGAGTGAAAAAGTTGGCTTAAAGCTCAACATTCAGAAAACAAAGATCATGGCATCCGGTCCCATCACTTCATGGGAAATAGATGGGGAAACAGTGGAAACAGTGTCAGACTTTATTTTTCTGAGCTCCAAAATCAGTGCAGATGGTGACTGCAGCCATGAAACTGAAAGACGCTCACTCCTTGGAAGGAAAGTTATGACCAACCTAGATAGCATATTCAAAAGCAGAGACATTACTTTGTCAACAAAGGTCCATGTAGTCAAGGCTATGGTTTTTCCTGTGGTCATGTATGGATGTGAGAGTTGGACTGTGAAGAAGGCTGATCACCGAAGAATTGATGCTTTTGAACTGTGATGTTGGAGAAGACTCTTGAGAGTCCCTTGGACTGCAAGGAGATCCAACCAGTCCATTCTGAAGGAGATCAGCCCTGGGATTTCTTTGGAAGGAATGATACTAAAGCTGAAACTCCAGTACTTTGGCCACCTCATGCGAAGAGTTGACTCATTGGAAAAGACTCTGATGCTGGGAGGGATTGGGGGCAGGAGGAGAAGGGGACGACAGAGAATGAGATGGCTGGATGGCATCACTGACTCGATGGATGTGAGTCTGAGTGAACTCTGGGAGTTGGTGATGGACAGGGAGGCCTGGCGTGCTGCGATTCATAGGGTCGAAAAGAGTCAGACATGACTGAGCGACTGAACTGAACTGAACTGAGGGGATTCCCATTGCCCCACTCTTGCCTTAAGAGATATTCGGCTCTGTGGGTGGATCAAGTCTAATCTGACACCAGTTTTGTTAGATACAGTTCTCAGGGCAGAACACCATTATTAGACCAGACATTAGGGAACTGAAAGTAAAGTTTGTTTTAATAAGGTGTTAGCAGTTGAGATCAGATGAATCTTCATGAGTGCATATTCTTTCATATGACTGGGTTTTATATGCATATGTTTCTATGGACAGTTTTAGACTATCCAATCACTAAATATCCAAAAAAGAAAATAGAGAAAATTAGTTTCTATGGCCACGTTAAGTTTTTCTACATTCTTTAATTCTGTATTTAAAGATTTGGCATGTTTTACTAGATTTTTTAGTTTTCTATCAAAATTTTGGAGTAATATGACAGGGAGGCCTGGCATGCTGCAGTTCATGGGGTCGCAGAGAGTCGGACACGACTGAGCGGCTGAACTGAACTGCCCTGAGATAATGTTCTTACTGGTCTCTTAGGTGAGGGCTCAAAACAAAATTCAGTCACAGAAGTTATTCAGTGTGGTTTTTCCCCTTTCCCCAGCAAAAATGTTAGCTCCTGAAACATACAAAGTCAGTGTTCGTTATTGTCGTTTGCCAGAAATTATCATTCGTTCCCCTTGGAAGTTGATAACTCCCCAGAATAATCAGAAATAGAAATTGGGATGCTGAAGACACCATATGAATCATGGGATGCCAATCTTGTTGATAGGAACCCTGTTACACACTCAGGTGTTCCAGTTCAACGAGATGGCATTTCACATAACTGCTTCTATAGGTTCTAAAGGTTGTCTCTTTATCCTTTACGTTTTATGTGGAAACACTTAAGCTGTCACAGTCTCTCTCAAATCTTATGTGCAAAGTTGGGTTAACAACTCCACTTGTTAGTAAAGATTTAGCAGTCTTGCTTATCTCTACAATTGTAGAGATAAAAGAATACCAATTCTGCACCAGGGCGGGCCTTGCAAGTTGCTTTGGTAGGACTAGGCATGGAATATATATCCTTTTAATGAATTAAGGAATAAATTACTATCTCAACATGTTGAGACTTGGTTAAGTGCTGTCTGTGAGGGGGAACAAGCAAACAAAAGCTACAGAATACCCAAATTATTGGTCAGTAAACACAAAATGCGGCCTGTGGACCATGCCTCTTGTCTGACAGCTGCTAACTAAATGTAAAGATCATCTCCCCTTTTGACCTAACATTATGATAAAAAATGTGAACCCATGCTTTTAAAAATAACTCCTCTGGCACTGAGAGCGACAGAAGAGAGAAAAAAGAATAAGAAAGCAGAGTCATCAGTTTCACTGCTCCTCCTGCCAATGTATACAAACCGACATCCAGAACACAGCTCATTTACATGCCTGTTTATTTTGCTTTCATGGCTGTCTAGAAGCCGAGACCTTTCTCTTTCTGTACAGTGGGACAAAGAGATGTGAAGATAAACCTGGACGCGGCCGAGCTCCCCGCTACGTCTTCAACCTTCCATCCTCACCTTGGCGAATGCCCTTATCACCGAGGGGCTTTGGTGTACATGTGCACGGGTCACCAAAGATTTGGAGAGCATCCTCTGAGTTCTTTTGTTTATTAATATCAGATTGGAAGGTTTTGCCCTAAGAGTTACAAATCCTGCTTGGTTTTAGGAAGATTTGCAGTAGGTGGAAGGAACACAGCAGGGGATGGAATCGTTTCACGGGAACAGAAGCTTGGGATTGGCGGGGCTCGGGGAGGAGGTCGCAGCATCCCTGAGCAGCAGGGGATGGAGAGAGATGGAGGCTAATGGTTTCTGTCCCCATTGTTGTTAACAAGCACTCTGCATCGGAGATGGCTCCAAGCACTTTATAAACATGAGCATATTGGGTCCTAGTAACAAGTCCTGTGAGGTGGGTATTGTCCCTGTCCCCATTTTACAGATGATGCTCATGAGGCTCAGAGAATTTATGACACTTGTCTGAGGCCACACAGCATGTATGTGAAAGGCCCTGCTTTGAGCCCAGAGACCGTAGCCCTTGACGCCTCTGTTCTTCCACCTCTGTGAGCCCATTCCCCATCTTCCTGCCCCCGTGAAGCTCCCGCTCTGGGAATTGGGCACTGTTTTCCTCCTCTGATTTGAGCCTTTCCTTGACCAGGTTTCTTTCTTCACACTGAGTTCCTGTCATCCCTGTGGGGATGGAGGTACTGATTCCTTAGACCCGGCGTCAGGCTGGCCTTGCTTCTAAGGGGATTTTCAGAAATTGAGTCTTCCTGAAATCAGTTCTCTCTTTGACAGCACGTTTTTCTCTCCTTGAGCTGCTGGTTTCTCTCTCACATTCTGCTTTCAAACGACTGCCTTCAGTTGCCATTCCATCTTTCAGAACCTGTCAGGCGCTAATTTCTCTGTTCTCGTCCGGCCTCCTCCCTTTCTCTCTTAAAAATGAATGGCAGTGGTTTGAGTGGAGATAGAAAACCCTTAGAGGAAGTAACAACAGGGAGGCCCAGCACTGCCTCAAGGAGGGAGGAAAATTCCCTGGGGAGAGATTTTATGTTTTTCAAGAAGGCTGCATACAGGCTTCCCTGGGGGTCCAGTGGTTAAGACTCCACACTGCCAGCGCGGGGGGCATATGTTCCATCCCTGGTCTGGGAACTAAGATCCCGCATGCCACATGGCCTGACCAGGAAAAAAATAAATGTCCACATAAATCTCTACAAACTCAGCCTTGAACACAAGCTAGAACAAGCTTTGAAAAACTGCTTTAAACATGCATAACTAACAACCAGTGGGCAGAGTGGTTCATCCTAGGATTGCTCTGCTGAAATGAAAACTTGGTGGCGAGATGGGTGTCGTGTGCTTTGGAGGTTCCTACCCAGCTCACATGTATGCCCTGGAAGAGAATTGCCATGAACAAAGTGCTGTTAATTTGCTGTAGAAGCAACAGTTCCCCAAGGGCTTCCAAATAAAACAGGCATCTATTCTCCAGGCCGGCAGCTCCTTATGTTCATGGTACTTTGTGCCACTGCAGACTCTCAAGTAAATGGAACACCTTCCTTGGCGTTTTATTGCCCTTTAAATGGATGGGTCCAAACGGCCTGAACCCTCACGGTCTGGCCACCCCTGATCTATCTCCTGTCGTGCTTTGATCCGTCACCATCTGCAAACTCCTGATCTGTTCAGTGCCCCCCTTGAACTCCATGACTCCTCTGTATTTTAATTTCTCTCTCATTCTTCATAGTCCACTGGGCTTTTATCTTTGCACTCACTCTTCCATCCTTTTGGAATTCGTGCTCCTAACCTTGCTTCTGCACCATTTTTCACACAGCTACTTCCGCTCATCAGCCTGGGTCTTACCTAACCCTCGGGAGCCTTTCCACCCAGCCCCTCTCTACAGGGATCAGGTGCCTGGAGTTTGTTTTTCCTCTCAGAGGTTTATCCCACACGAGCATTAAATTGGTCAAGACACTCTTCAAAAAGAAGAGTTTTTAATACGTGTGCTGGGACAGCAGGTATAAGTCAGGCATGCCCAGGGAAAGCTGGTCTGCCTCGTCAATTACTTTGGCATTTCTCGAGTTACTTATTTCCCCCACCGTTTAACTTACAGAAACGGAAGAACCGTTGCGTGTATGTTGTTTTCTCATTTGCTGCATCTTGTTGCTTGATGCATGATTGGAGCTCAGAAGTAACTGACTATCGTATGTAACAGCAAATATGTAAAATATACATACAAAATAGTAAAATAATGTATTTATAAACAAGTGTTTCACAGCAAAATACAAAGTAATCTGTGTCTATCCTGGCTGTCTGTCAGGCAGTGAGCTGGCCACCGTAAACTGAGGTTCTGGGTTTTGTGGTCCTCATCTCTGGGTGAGGGTGACTGAGGCAAAGAGGTCCAGTGAAGCGGAGATTCAGCCTCGTCAGTCAGACGCTTAAGCATGGGTTTCAGCTGTGCAGTCCGGTTTTTGCAGCCTCGTCAGTCAGACGCTTAGCCACGGGTTTCAGCTGTGCAGTCCGGTTTTTGCAGCCTCGTCAGTCAGACGCTTAGCCACGGGTTTCAGCTGTGCAGTCCGGTTTTTGCAGCCTTGTCAGTCAGACGCTTAACCACGGGTTTCAGCTGTGCAGTCCGGTTTTTGCAGCCTCGTCAGTCAGACGCTTAACCATGGGTTTCAGCTGTGCAGTCCGGTTTTTGCAGCCTCGTCAGTCAGACGCTTAAGCACGGGTTTCAGCTGTGCAGTCCGGTTTTTGCAGCCTCGTCAGTCAGACGCTTAAGCACGGGTTTCAGCTGTGCAGTCCGGTTTTTGCAGCCTCGTCAGTCAGACGCTTAAGCACGGGTTTCAGCTGTGCAGTCCGGTTTTTGCAGCCTCGTCAGTCAGACGCTTAAGCACGGGTTTCAGCTGTACAGTCCGGTTTTTGCAGCCTCGTCAGTCAGACGCTTAAGCACGGGTTTCAGCTGTGCAGTCCGGTTTTTGCCAGCCTCCTTGGCAGCTGCCAAGAGTCATCTTAACAGGCTGTTCTCTTTGATTTGTCTCCATTGGGTCCAGTAGTCAATATAGGTCATTATTCATGTGACTTACAGGGAGGAACCCGAGGAGAATACAAAAACAAACAAAACAAAACAATCCACGTTGTAATGTTAGGGGAGATGTTGGAAGGAACAAAAAGGGGGAAATCCCTAAAAAACTAGACTGGATGTGTTTGGATGAGAGTCTTTCTGGCCAGGAATTGTCAGTTAGGGTCAAGCTAGTTGCAATGCTGCGTAGATGTGAACAGGTGCTGTGTAGCTTCTGACACTGGACATCATCAGCGTGGCTCTTAGTAAGTTTCCAGCTGAAGGGGTCGTGCCTGTGATCTGTGGGACAATTCTGCACCCGAGCCGATACTTCTCTTTCTCCTTGTCAGTCTTGAAGGTAAGATAAGTTCACAGAGACCCTTAACAAATCGAAACAGTGGCATATGTGTCAAATGACTTCTGCCTTTGTAGCTTCTAACTGGAGTTGCTTTCAACATATAGGGATTCTGTTCTCCTTTCTCTCTTTCTAGTTTGTGTTGAATGGAACTCATGCTCTGATCTAAGACAAAATACATACCTCAAGCCTCCTGCCCTCCTGTATCACTCAACATAGCTATGTGGATGCCATGCATTAGAACTGTTTTGGCTTTTCATCTTTCTACATATATCATGCCTTCCCATTGTAGCACGTTATAACCTGATTGGGAGAAACTATGATTGTCCTCTGGTGCCAAGAATAACCAAACAAGGCTCAAAATACCAATCTGGTATTATCCCAGGCTAAGCTGGGTTGGAAACTGAACACAACTGAACTCATAACCCTTTTAGTCTAAGGGGAATATGGTGACGGTCAAGGCGGGGGCAGTGGGGTCCTCACAACTGAACTCATAACCCTTTTAGTCTAAGGGGAACATGGTGACGGTCAAGGCGGGGGCAGTGGGGTCCTCACAACTGAACTCATAACCCTTTTAGTCTAAGGGGAGTATGGTGACGGTCAAGGCGGGGGCAGTGGGGTCCTCACAACTGAACTCATAACCCTTTTAGTCTAAGGGGAGTATGGTGACGGTCAAGGCGGGGGCAGTGGGGTCCTCACAACTGAACTCATAACCCTTTTAGTCTAAGGGGATATGGTGACGGTCAAGGCGGGGGCAGTGGGGTCCTCACAACTGAACTCATAACCCTTTTAGTCTAAGGGGATATGGTGACGGTCAAGGCGGGGGCAGTGGGGTCCTCACAACTGAACTCATAACCCTTTTAGTCTAAGGGGAGTATGGTGACGGTCAAGGCGGGGGCAGTGGGGTCCTCACAACTGAACTCATAACCCTTTTAGTCTAAGGGGAGTATGGTGACGGTCAAGGCGGGGGCAGTGGGGTCCTCACAACTGAACTCATAACCCTTTTAGTCTAAGGGGAGTATGGTGACGGTCAAGGCGGGGGCAGTGGGGTCCTCACAACTGAACTCATAACCCTTTTAGTCTAAGGGGAGTATGGTGACGGTCAAGGCGGGGGCAGTGGGGTCCTCACAACTGAACTCATAACCCTTTTAGTCTAAGGGGAGTATGGTGACGGTCAAGGCGGGGCAGTGGGGTCCTCACAACTGAACTCATAACCCTTTTAGTCTAAGGGGAACATGGTGACGGTCAAGGCGGGGGCAGTGGGGTCCTCACAACTGAACTCATAACCCTTTTAGTCTAAGGGGAGTATGGTGACGGTCAAGGCGGGGGCAGTGGGGTCCTCACAACTGAACTCATAACCCTTTTAGTCTAAGGGGAGTATGGTGACGGTCAAGGCGGGGGCAGTGGGGTCCTCACAACTGAACTCATAACCCTTTTAGTCTAAGGGGATATGGTGACGGTCAAGGCGGGGCAGTGGGGTCCTCACAACTGAACTCCTAACCCTTTTAGTCTAAGGGGATATGGTGACGGTCAAGGCGGGGGCAGTGGGGTCCTCACAACTGAACTCATAACCCTTTTAGTCTAAGGGGATATGGTGACGGTCAAGGCGGGGCAGTGGGGTCCTCACAACTGAACTCCTAACCCTTTTAGTCTAAGGGGATATGGTGACAGTCAAGGCGGGGGCAGTGGGGTCCTCACAACTGAACTCCTAACCCTTTTAGTCTAAGGGGATATGGTGACGGTCAAGGCGGGGGCAGTGGGGTCCTCACAACTGAACTCATAACCCTTTTAGTCTAAGGGGATATGGTGACGGTCAAGGCGGGGCAGTGGGGTCCTCACAACTGAACTCATAACCCTTTTAGTCTAAGGGGATATGGTGACGGTCAAGGCGGGGGCAGTGGGGTCCTCACAACTGAACTCATAACCCTTTTAGTCTAAGGGGATATGGTGACGGTCAAGGCGGGGCAGTGGGGTCCTCACAACTGAACTCATAACCCTTTTAGTCTAAGGGGATATGGTGACGGTCAAGGCGGGGGCAGTGGGGTCCTCACAACTGAACTCCTAACCCTTTTAGTCTAAGGGGATATGGTGACGGTCAAGGCGGGGGCAGTGGGGTCCTCACAACTGAACTCATAACCCTTTTAGTCTAAGGGGATATGGTGACGGTCAAGGCGGGGCAGTGGGGTCCTCACAACTGAACTCATAACCCTTTTAGTCTAAGGGGATATGGTGACGGTCAAGGCGGGGGCAGTGGGGTCCTCACAACTGAACTCCTAACCCTTTTAGTCTAAGGGGATATGGTGACGGTCAAGGCGGGGGCAGTGGGGTCCTCACAACTGAACTCATTACCCTTTTAGTCTAAGGGGATATGGTGACGGTCAAGGCGGGGCAGTGGGGTCCTCACAACTGAACTCCTAACCCTTTTAGTCTAAGGGGATATGGTGACGGTCAAGGCGGGGGCAGTGGGGTCCTCACAACTGAACTCCTAACCCTTTTAGTCTAAGGGGATATGGTGACAGTCAAGGCGGGGGCAGTGGGGTCCTCACAACTGAACTCATAACCCTTTTAGTCTAAGGGGATATGGTGACGGTCAAGGCGGGGCAGTGGGGTCCTCACAACTGAACTCATAACCCTTTTAGTCTAAGGGGATATGGTGACGGTCAAGGCGGGGCAGTGGGGTCCTCACAACTGAACTCATAACCCTTTTAGTCTAAGGGGATATGGTGACGGTCAAGGCGGGGGCAGTGGGGTCCTCACAACTGAACTCCTAACCCTTTTAGTCTAAGGGGATATGGTGACGGTCAAGGCGGGGGCAGTGGGGTCCTCACAACTGAACTCCTAACCCTTTTAGTCTAAGGGGAACATGGTGACGGTCAAGGCGGGGCAGTGGGGTCCTCACAACGTCCCGTAAGTAAGACTGCCTGTAGAGCTAGTAGTTAGAGGGCAGTTTTGGTCGTTCAGCATCAGTGTTGCACAACCTCTAAGATACTTGCCAAGTGTGTGAATGCTCATGCTTTTCTGCTGGAAAACTGAATGAAATAGAAAATATTAAAAAATAAATGACAGACTTGAGAATTCCCCAATATTTTTCAGGGATGGGGGTTATAGGTTAGAGCCCATATTACTTTTTAAAGAAT
Source organism: Bos indicus x Bos taurus (assembly GCF_003369695.1). NCBI lineage: Eukaryota > Metazoa > Chordata > Mammalia > Artiodactyla > Bovidae > Bos > Bos indicus x Bos taurus. The sequence goes on from NC_040094.1 coordinate 60,232,869, forward strand.
TCTACTTTAAGACCTATTGAGATATTTTAATTATATTAAAGACTTAATTACCATTTAAGGCCCAATTTTAGGGCTTCCCTTATAGCTCAGTTGGTAAAGACTTTGCCTGCAGTGCAGGAGACCCGGGTTCAATTCCTGGATTGGGAAGATCCCCTGGAGAAGGAAATGGCGACCCACTCCAGTAGTCTTGCCTGGAGAATCCCATGGACGGAAGAGCCTGGCAGGCTGCAGTCCATGGGGTTGCAAGAGTTGGACATGACTTAGTGACTAACCTCCCCCCTCCCACTCCCAATTTTAAGTCACTGGAGGTTTATTATTCTTTCCAAAACCAGTTTTTATTTTGCTACAATTTTTAATTATAATTTTTGTTTTAAATCTTAAGATGTTGGAGTGTATGTCATCATAAGTGAGTTTGTTTTTATTTTTGTTTTGTCAAAGGAGGGACATAGGAATTCTTAAATTTTTAATTTAAGCTTAACAAACAGTCAATCCTAAAGGAAATCAGTCCTGAATATTCATTGGAAGGACTGATGCTGAAGCTGAAACTCCAATACTTTGGCCACCTGATGCGAAGAACTGACTCATTGGAAAAGACCCTGATGCTGGGAAAGATTGAAGGCGGGAGGAGAAGGGGACGACAAAGGATTAGATGGTTGGATGGCATCACTGACTCAATGGACATGAGTTTGAATAAGCTCTGGGAGCTGGTGATGGACAGGGAAGACTGGCGTGCTGCGATCCGTGGAGTGGCAAGGAGTCAGACACGACTAAGCGGGTGAACTGAAAGAATAAAGGGAACTCTCCAGATATTCTCTTTGGTGCTCTGATTTCATGAGCTTTCTCTCTGCACAAAATCACTGAACCCTTCAGGCAAAATTTTCCAATTATTAATAGTAGTAGTAGTAGTACTTCTAGTTTCCAGAAATCCAAGGTATCCATAGATGTTCAGACATAGTTGGATGTTGACCAGAATCAAATAATTATACTCCATGTAACTGTATTCTTATTCACCTAATGTAACTAACATGAAAGTTATCATCTGCAAACAAAACAACATGAAAGCAAAACAAAGCAAAAACGACCGTTATTGCGTCTTTCTGTGTGTCAGAAGCACACTGGAGAGCTGACAATTCAAGGATGAATGAGGTACAGTTCCTAAACCTGCAGAATTTGCAGTCTAGTGGTTAAACAGAGAGAATCAAATAGCTGTCATCTGGTGCACTGTGTTCTGTAGGGGCATCCCTGAAGGCTCAGCGGTAAAGAATCCACCTCCAGTGCAAGAGACACAGGTTCAGTCTGTGGTTTGGGAAGATCCCCTGGAGAAGGAAATGGCAACCCACTCCAGGATTCTTACCTGGAGAATCTCATGGAGAGAGGAGCCTGGCTGGCTACAGTCCATGGGATCACAAAGCGTCAGAGATGACTGAAGCGACTGAACAGCAACATGTTCTAAGATGAGACAGATACAGGGTTCTGTCAGAACACTGGTGATGAAGTGGTTGATCTCTCTGAGGGAGTCTTGGGGGTTATAGAAGGAAAGATAAGCTTTGAGTTAGATATGAGAGGATGAGTGGACTCTCCAGGTAGTCAGGGGAGGCAGGCCATTCCTGGGAGTGGGAGGAGGTCCCCTGAACATGTGGGAAAGATGGGAGGTCCTCCAAGGACAGGGCACAGAGCAGAGGGTCGGGAGAGCGGATCTCAGCAGGAGCACGTGTGCCAAGGGCCTTACAAATGGCGCAGAGGCGTTACCCTCGGGGTCCCTGCCAGGTCAGGGGTGATGGGCTAGTGAAGAGGCACCAACCTGAGAACCTGCTGTGTCCATGCAAGTCCTGATTCTGCCATGACCAGGACGGGGGGAGGGTCTCCCTCGAGGCGAGTTCTTTACCTTCCTTCTCTCCCAAACGAGACGGTTCCTGCAGCATGAAAATTCTAATCTTTAGATTGAGGATAATGTTTCATCTGAAGAAATACGAAGCTAGAAAAATGAGCTTTGTTTGCCCCTGAAACTAGAAATACGTTTAATTCCTACTCTAGTGGCAGTTGCGTCAGCTTATAAACAGAACTGAATTTATATGGTGTAATCAAGCAGAAGACTTGACGTATAGGCTGACGATCTACAAATACCCTCAGCGAAATATTACAAATGAAGAATGGGACATTGCATCCTTGAAAATTGGTAAGAGAAAGAAATAATGGCCTGAGACAAAGGACAGGGCTGTTTTTTTCAGACTAGACTGAAAAGCCCATCTAATCTCCGGGAGCATCTGGGCTGTATCGCAGACTCCCTCGAGGGGTCGGGAAGGGCTCCTCTAGATGCTCGAGGGCAGGCAGACAAGCTCTTGACCTGTGGAGGAGGAGGGGGTGCCGAAGGAACACGCTGGCCAGGGCAGGACCCTGCGGGCTGGAGTGGGGCGCAGTGGGCTTCGAGAAGCTGAGAGCTGATCCTGTCTCACTGGTTCCCAGCTTTCCACTGCGTCATGGCACAGTGTGCCGCTGCAGCAGGCACCCAGGGTCTCGCTGCCTTTTAGGGAAGAACCTCTGCCTCCACCTCTGCTGTGTACTTGGCAGGGCGGTACTGCTCCACACACACGGGGAAACTCTGGGAGGGAGAGAGGGCGCGTGGGCATGTGTCAGACGCTCACGAGGCACCGCAGGCTGCGTGGCGCTCTTCAGCCAACAGGATCGCGATTCAGTCTCCGAGCAGTCCTCCCAAGTAAGCAGTGTGTAGTTTTGATGATCTCTCCTTGGTGTAAAACAAAGGACCTGAAGCCCAGAAAGGATGACAGCGCTCAAAGTAAGGGCCAGCATCAGGCTTTGAACCTGCCATTCTCTGATTCCCAAGGCCGTGCCCCGTTGCGACTTCCTGGGAGAGGCTTGTCGCCAGTTCTCTGTCAGATGGGTTCCCCGCTGGGGCGCTGCTTGTCATCTGCTGGAAGATTTCCTCAACAGAAACGGGCCGTTCGAGTCTGTTCCTGCAGGTGGTGGGGCATGCAGCCTGTAATGGCTGACACGTGACCAGCGGAAGGGCGTCCATTTTTCTTTCTTTCTTCAGTTAAGGCTCTGAATTGGATCCAGCTGTTCTTTGATGCAGAGGCCAAAAGACCCCAATATCCTGCTCTTTGTTTTCCTGGAAGTTATTGGCTATTGTTAGCCGTGGAGGCCAGGTCAGAAGCCCTTAAAGAACTAGAAGTTGGGTCCGTGGTTAGTGGGGAGCAAGGTCATGGAACAGCAGAGATGATGGTATTTCAAGATGAAGCCTCAGTTTCAGGTCTGACCCAAGCCACGTGTGGACCCTCATGGGCCATCATCTGTAAACAGACCTTAACAGAGAAGCCAACCAGTCCCTGTTCATTTTTCACTTGGAGCAAATAATAATGTCATGATCCTAACAGTAATTCTCATGATTATGAAGTCATTTCTGAATGCTCAACACGGAGCTCAGCTGTTTATGCACGCCATCATTATTGTTTAAATCTCTAACATTTAATGAGCACTTCTTACATCCCATGCTCTTGTACTAAGGCCTTCAGCCTTCACTGTCCTGTAAGGTAAGTGTTGATACAGTCTTCATTTTTAAGGCAAAGAAATTGAGCCCTAGGTTAACCAGCTCTTAAAATACATGTAATTAGTTAATAACAGGAGCAGGGGGGACTAGGATAGAAATGTTTACTGAGATTCTCAAAGGGCTAGAAAGCAGCTGCGGGAGAACTAAAAATGAAGGGACAGAAAAGAGCACAGTTAGTGAGAGGTCTGAGCAGTGTGCCCGCCTTGTGTACCGTGCCAGCCCTAACCTCTTTTAGTGCCTCTTTTTATCTCCTGGTTTTGCAACCAGAGGGGGCTGACCGTTTGAACTGGCACAGCCTTAGACATGTCTAGAAAAGGGATCCCCAAATTTCCTACTAAATCGGAACTCTGTTGAGGTGAGCAGGCTTGGGCTTTGTCAGGCTATATACCTTTATGGGTCAGCTTGGTTAGAGTAAGAAACTCACTGGCAATCGAACTTGGAACTCAGAAGGGGTTTTCGTCTTCCAAATGTCAGACGTGATCGAGGGCTGCTGCTGAGTCACTCCCCTTTCCAAGGACCAGAGGCATAATCCCCAGCGGAACAATGAGCCGCAGCCCACTGGCGCCCACAGAGCTCACACAATGGGCAGATGTCCGAGCTCCACTGGCCACGGCCCAGAGGCAAACAATAGAGCCGCGGCCAGCTCCTGCTAGAGAGAGCTTCTGAAGCCATGGTATTGCCTTGGCCAGCCAAAAATGCAGTACGAGACCACAGTCATCCACAATCCTCTCACTTCATAAAGGAGGAGAGGACTGGAGGGGTGGGGGGTCGGGGGAGCTTACGTCCTCCGATGGAGTTTGAGGGAAAGTGCTTCGAGACGCTGCCTCTCTGCCCTTCGGGATGATGGGGTGCCCCAGTTTTAGGAAACACGGGGGCTTACTCCCTGTAGGCTTGGGACTCCATGAAATTAATTGGTCCCAAACAAGAAGAGTGAGGCCCCCCTCACTGCCAGCCTGGGACCCTCACGATCTTTGGTCTTCTCCAGACTCACTCTTTGTTGTAAAGGAGCTCTTTTTTAAGGGGGGAAATGTAGAGAGGTAGACTTGGGAAGGAGGTTTTTATTAAACTCTCCCCAGTCAGCAGTTGTTTTATTCCGTAAAACTGCCTCATGTTAAAGGATCAAAATGACACTGAATTATCTGAGCAGATCCTGTTTCATATCCTCTAAGATGGATGCAGATTCCAAAATTCAGAATAAGCACTTTTTTACAGTTCCTAGAATTCTGTGTATTTGTGTGTTTACGTGAAGTGGTACTTTGATATATATCGTCTTCCCTCAAGGTAAATAAAGCAGGGATTAGTTTTCCTCTTTATAGGAAAGATCAGTGATGAAATAACTTGCAAAGGATAGATCACAGTGAATGAGCATCAGAACTGGGGATTTTAATCCCGTCTCCGGGTTATAGGCTCCCTCTGCTCTCTGCACAGCTCCTCTCCATGTGGGTCCCTCCCTGTTCTCTACCGCTCTGCTCCATTAACGGGCTCAGCCTTGGCTCTGACACCTCCATAAACAGGAGGAGAGTGGCGGGGCCTAGGGGAAACCATGTTTGTAAAATTCACCTGGAGCCAAGCAACAGCTTTTGCTTTCTTGGGTGTATTAACTCTGGGCACAAACCATTTGTCCAAGAGGAGCGATTACTTTTAACTTCATGGAGAGGGGGTGGTTATTTCCTAAGGGATGTTTAGAGGTGACTTTTCTCCAGTGAATAAAACTCTGTCAGTCACACTAAGACAGTAAAAACTATAAAGTACAGATGCTTTTGGCTGTGTGGGATCAAAAACATATAAACATAAAAAAAATCACATTTAGTAATTTAAAAGAGGTTTTCTCAGAGCCACTGAATATCTACACACAGTTCCCTTGGGACACAATTCCAAAAGCTAAGAAGACTTTTGCTAAATGAGGGGAAAATAAAACAGAACAACTCCCCCTTAACTTCGAGAAGACTCCAGCCAAGCCTAGATTTGGAATGGGTTCTAAACCTGGCAAAAAAAGCACTCACCCATCCCTACTGGAAATCTCTCCAGAGAGTCAGCTCCAGCTTTCCAAAAACTTGCAGCCCAAATATGTTTGGCTCCACATCTAAACCTTTGTAATATTTGACATCTATTAGAAATTACCAAGTCAACTTCAGAAACCTAAAATCGAGCCGAACTCGGATGGGTGGGTGAAGGCAAACCGATAAGATGGCCATGCAGCTTAAGGGAACACCGAACCCGGCCTGAAAGCCCACGGGCAGGCTCACGCACACTCTTGGCATGGGCTCAGGGATCTTTGGAGATATTCACGAGGAAGAAGAGGGAGATCTTGGTTTTCTCTTCTAATCCGTTGCTTCCACACGGCTACTGGATTCTGTGACCTCAAAGGAGCTCTTGAAACTAGGATAACAATGGCCCCAGTGAAAGCAGAGTTCTTTAAAAACAAGGTGATAATTTTTCCTAATCTGAGTTAACCCGGTGGAGCTGGTAACAGAGTAAGTGAAGGACTACTTTGACTTCACCGAGAGACTGACAGCTTTTAAGCTGGGAAAACCCAGATAAAGAAAAGACGGAAAAGCACTTACAGATCAGATAAGGTATTAATCCAATCTGGAACTCTTTAGAGAGCAGAGAGGAAGCGGCCAGTTAGAGGGGTCTGGTCTGGCCTAAAAGCCGAGAAGACCCTTGGAGCAGCTGACGGGTGTTTCCGTGTGTTGAGTTGACTGCTCATTTCTTTAAAGGCTGCTGCTTGTAGAAAAGCTGCCTATCCGCTTTATTTCTCCTAAGCTTTGGGGGTTGTGTAACCTTACAGCTTGTTTGCCAACGTCAAGGCTCACGGACAAGCTGTCTAAGAAGTAACCTACCCCGTGTCCATTGGAGGCAGCAGGAAGTGGCCGGAAAAGCCGTGTGTCCAGCCCCCAAGCATTCTGCCACCTAAACAGCAGCATGCCCTTGAGGTAGATCATTTCTCTGAGCCCCAGCGTCTTCAGCAGTAAATGGTTGTTAGAATGTCTTTTTCAGAGTGTTGTCTTGAAAATGGAATGAAATAATGTACAGGCAGTCTCTTAGCACTGTCTGCCATAGGATCCTTTCTAGAAAGGTTATTTAGGTCTGCAAGGAAACGTGAAGTCGGTCTTCCTTCTGCTCATTCATCGCTTCCCCTTCTCATGTTTTTCCTAGCGTCAGGCAATCTACGCTGCTCTCCGCAGCATGGTTTCACTTTACGAGAAGAGCTGAACTTCTAGCCTACAGTGATCTTCCACCTCTAGATGAAAACACAGGAGGAGACAAGGCAGTGTATGTTCGTTTTCCTTTCTCTCCTTTCCTTCCCTTCTGCCTGTTTCATGATCCACTCTGCCCGCTTTCCTTGCCTTCCTTGTGGTTATTATCATTTATTTTTTTTTAAGATGTGTGTTTTACCATGTTTGGAACGAATGATTAGCGTCTTTACCTGGGCAGGAATGCTGTAAGGTCTAAACAGTAACTTTTGACTGATGTTTTGTGACCGACTGAAATACTGATTCCCTCTGTGCAGCATGGGAAGCTTTCAGAAGCCCCTGTCCCTCACCCCGTGTCTCCCACTCTGTACAAAGGCTTCGCCATCTCTTCCAGCTCCCGTTGTCAACAGGCTGTTAACGTGATTGCTTTTGCTTTATTATACTTGTGTAGGTACTGTGGCGGCAAACAGAGTGCTTGGTAAGATTACCCAAACTACTGAGGAACTGTAGTTTTAATTTGTGTCATTAAAAAAAAGCAGGAAAAAATATTCTTTCTCCTACCACTCTGTATTTTTTGTCATCATAGTTAACCTTGGTCACAGGGCACAAAGCTCATGTCAGTGCTCAGGTCAGGGTGTCAGGGGCTGTCTCAGGTGAAGTAGCTTTCGTTTTCACGGCTCCTGGGCTCAGTCTTTGAAAGACAGCATCAAGCAGTGTACCAGGGGACCGGAAGGCAGGGCAGAAGAGCGGCTGCTGGAGGAAGGTACCAGGGGACCGGAAGGCAGGGCAGAAGAGCGGCTGCGGAGGTTTTGACGTTGGGAGTCTGGCGGCCTCTTCTCCCCGGCCTGGTTTTACGGTGTATGAGTGTGTGAAATCGGGCAAGTCATGTAACCTAAGTGGATGCGGTCACCTGGGAAAATGGGCCTGTAAAACTGACCTCTCAGAGCTGTCCCAGGGATTCAGTGAGATTGCTTGGTCCAGAGATGAACACAGTTAGTGTTAGATGACCCTCAGCCACTGGTGCTCTCACTGCACACGAGTCAGCGGACTCGATGGACATGAGCCTGAGCAAACTCTGGGAGATAGTGAAGGACAGGGGAGCCTGGCATGCTGCAAAGAGTCGAGTGGCAAAAAGTCAGACATGACTTAGTGGCCAAACAGCAATAAAAAAGCTCTTGGTGGGGTTGAGAGACCCTAGTGAAGATGACAAGCAGTGGGCAAGACTTTGAGGACTGGACTGAAGTCACCACAGTGGCGATCTTTTGCGTCGCATCTGTGACCCACTGGTGACTCCTCTGCTTTCCCCAGGTTGCATGTGGAGATGATGCATTTGAAACCTCATGGAGCCAGTGGCTTTCTGTGGCTCTGGCTTTGGGGATTTTGGACATGAAGCTCATTTGTCTGCTGGAGAGGCCATCTCTGTGTACAAGAGGGAGACCTAGCCTGAGTCTGAGTGTCCCTCCCCCTCTCCGCCCACCCTGTCTGCCACCCCCACTCCTTCTCTTCCTGCCTCACAGTCATTTATGTAGTCATCCATGTTTTGAGTACTAATTAGGGATGGGTCGTTTGTTGAGACTGCACGCGAGACAGCCCTAAGCCACGTGCTGTACATGCGCTCACCAACTGGTAGTCTCGTGGTGAGGGGAGGGGCTGCCCGCACGGACGTAGAAAAGCAAATACACAGTGTGGTTAGAGCTACGGTGAGTACTGGGTGAGACAGGAGCCTGGACAACAGGGGAGATGCTTCTGATGGAGGATCTGACCAGAGAGGGGAGGCAGGTGCAGAGCGAGCGCTGTGATCTCCTGGAGGCAGAGCGTGTGGCCGAGGGGGGCCCTAGCAGAGCCTGCAGAGCCCCGGCCAGGAGGCCCAGGATGCCGGGGTTGACTCTGAGCAGGATGTGAAGCCCCCAGGGGATTCTGAGTGAATGAGGGAGATGATAAAATGTAGCTCTCTGGAGTGCTCTTCAGGATCCCATGTGGTACATGGCTGTAAATGCTGATTAGCAAAGAACAATCAGACAACGAAGCATGTTCTCAGAATGGAAACCTCTGCTTTTCTGTTGACTGTTGATATTTAGTTTAAAAACAAACAAGCAAGTGAAGTGCTAGTCTTTCTACTCAGAGATGCAGCTGAGAGCTTTCCCTTCCGTCCTTCTCATTCCCTCTGTTGTCTGTTCTTGGTGTAGGAAGTATTATTCTTCCTGCCCGGTGATTCCGTTGAGTCATGGACACTCATTTATTTCAATAATCTATATAAGAAAAACAAGCCCGAGTCCAGGCAGGCCGAGGGTGTCTTTTCAAGTCTGGATGCTTTAAGGCTCGCGGGTTGGAGGTGGGGAAAGAGCTGACATTCCAGCTGACTGAAAACAGGGATGAGATGATGTCTCTGCTCAAGTCATCGGGCAGGAGAGCTTTCCCCTTACTCACGGAGGAGTCAGCCCTTTTGTTCTATTCAGGCCCTCAACAGCCTGGACGAAGGCCACCTGCAGTAGGGTCATCTGCTTTACAGACTCTTACCAATTTCAATGCTGATCTTGTCCAAAAAAACCCTCACAGAAACACCCAGCATACTGTTTGACCACATATCTGGGAACCTCATGGCCCAGTCAGGTTGACGCCAAGCAGCAACCATCACACTGAGCCTTTGGCTCCAAGCCTGTGCTGTATGTGTCGGACTGTTGTTGTTCAGTCACTCAGTCGTGTCCGACTCTTTGCAACCCCATGGACTGCAGCCCGCCAGCCTCCTCTGCCCATGGGATTTTCCAGATGAGAATACTGGAGTGGGCTGCCATTTCCTACTCCAGAGGATCTTCCTGACCCAGAGACTGAACCCACGTCTCCTGCGTTGGCAGGTGGGTTCTTTACCACTTGTGCCAGCTGGGAAGCCCCATGTGTTGGACTTTCAATGCTCCTCCCAACACATACGTGTACAGTGCAGTGGTGTAGTAGCAGCGAAACAAACACAAGAGATAAAAATACATCAGCAGATTTGGGGGGAGGAATATTCTCCTGAATGAGAAAGGAACTTAGAAACAGGATTGAATCTAAACTTATGACTTTGTTGAGATTATTTGTCACAGGTTAACATTCACCCAAATATGCTGGCTGCACTGAAGATACAGATATGGGCGTTTTAAAAACTTGGCAACGAAAATCACAACAGATGTAGCACATACATTTTAATATGTCCCGAGTGCGAATCAGTGCCTTAGTAAGCTCCTGATTCATTGCACACCTCGGAGTGACCCAGGAACCTTTCAGCACTCCACATGGCATCCAGCCTTCTTGCCTTGGCCTGGCCCAGAAAACTACAGCTCCCTGCCCCACTCTGCATGCTCAGCAAGGGTGCGGGAGGAGACATTCCTTTCCGGGCAGCCCGGGCTCTGTTTAGAGAGCCCCGGGACAATCGAGGGCTAACGTGTCTTGACTTTGAAAAGAAAGTTGAAAGTGAAGTCGCTCAGTCTTGTCCGACTCTTTGTGACCCCATGGACTGTAGCCTACCAGGCTCCTCCGTCCGTGGGATTTTCCAGGCAAGAGTACTGGAGTGGGGTGCCATTTCCTTCCCCAGGAGATCTTTCCAACCCAGGGATTGGACCCGGGTCTCCTGCATTGTAGGCAGACGCTGTACTGTCTGAGCCACCGGGGATCTAGTGTGCCTTGACTTCGGACTCTGCTAAATGCCCTGCTACTATTTTTCCTTCCATCTTTCACCTTCCTATAGCCAGAGGGAAAGGAGGGGAAAAGGAAGTTGGCAGAAATGCCTCCTCAGAGGAAGAAAATCTCCCTGGACTCAATGTCCCACTTGAGGAGCCCTCGTTGTATCTCCTTTGATAATTGATTAACTCTAGGAAAGGGTTAGTTCCTTCAGTCGTGTCCGACTCTGTGCGAGCCCGTGGACTGTAGCCCTCCAGGCTCCTCTTTCCACGGGATTTCCCAGGCAAGAGCACTGGAGTGGGCTGCCATGCCCTTCTGTGGGGCTCTTCCCCACCCAGGGATCCAGTTTGTGCCTGCTGCATTTCTGGCAGGTTCTTTACCTTCTGAACCCCACTGGTTTTGAACTATCCCACAAGAACTTGCAAAAGTTGGGAGGGAGCAGGGACTAGCAGTGAGAGTAAAGAGGGAAGGAAAATAAAAGTAGGCGCCTGCATGTGAAAGAGTCGTATGTGGGAGAGTCCAGTGCAGGGCTGCTGGAGTTCAGCGGTTCCGGGCAGCTGCGCACGAGAGCCTGCTGAACCTGACTCCAGGCCAGAGGTTGAGGCCTGTTGTTTTGAGGTCTGTTGAATCATAAAGTGCTTTCAGTTTGCACTTGGGAATCCTTTATCTTCTCTGGTTCTCCTCTTGGTTCAGAACATGGGGACTTGGAGGTATTTGAAGCTAAGTTGAAAACAAAAGGCTTGTTTTCTGGTTGTAAGAAGGAACTTTATTTAAAAACAAACAAACAAACAAACAAGGACACGTTACTTGACTCCAAGGAGGGAAATGGAAATGGCATTAGAGGTGGGTGGTGAGCCTGAGCCGGGCTCCTGGGTGGAAGTGAGTGTCTTTGCCAGACCCCTGCCTGAGGCTGAGGGTGTGCTTATGTGTGGATGTGCACTGATAATACGCTGCCTCTGTACTGACTGAGGAGTTCCGTGAAGCCGGGACTTGTTACAGAATGGCTGAGCAGTTCTGCGGGTCTCGCCAAGCAGCAGAGGACACCCAAGAGCTCTCAGCCCCTCTCCGCCCCCCGTAAGGCAACGCTCCGTCTTGTTGCAGACACCTCCCCTCTAATGTCCTGCCCCCCCAAGTTTCTCTGGTCAGGAAACTTGCTATGTGTCACAGGTTTAATTACACATGGTACACAGGCCATTGCCACAAAGTGAACTCCCTCCATGGGAGGAGTTTTATTCTCTTCTTTTCAGGGAAACGG